>NC_090835.1:78138533-78448255 GCF_028021215.1 Eschrichtius robustus
TTGCCCGTTCGTCATTCTCCGTCCTGGCCACATCAAGTTCCATCAGGTTTGAGTTTATTGGCTACGCAATGACGTTTATGTTGTCATAGAAATTAACCTTGATGGACAGGGATACGGCCAGGGGATCAGGAGAGCTGGGCAGCCTCGTGCTGTTGGCATGACTGAGATGTTAGGGTGCCTGGAACCCTCTCCAAGAAAAATCAAAGCTGGCTCTTTGCAGCAGCAAATGAGAGCAACAAGACACTCCCGAGGGATGGGGGCTGGGAGGTGATTGTGAGCCATCCCTTTCCCATTCCCCCCAACCCTCCCGGTGCCCCCCTGGTTCCAAAAATCCTTCCTCGAGCCATGGAGGCAGGGTGGGGAGGCCTGAGGTTAATCCGCCCTTCTACAGTTCGTGGTTAGCTTTCGTAGGCTCTTGGCTGTTTGACAAAGTTGGATAACAATTCAATATTTCTTACTGAAATACTTGACCTTATTGTTAGTATTTGTGACAAGGGGAATTTAAAGGAGCTGCAAAAACTGCAAGCAAGTGTGGCTGAGAAAGGCCAGGGTATGCCACTGACTAGCGCACAGTTTCTTTTTCTGACAACTATAAAATTTAGGTGAAAACAGGTCAACATTGATGTTGGCAAATGGGAAAGCCAGTTCTATTGTTAGCCAATGAGCTTCAGATATAAACGTAAGTCTGGTTCAATCAAAACCACGTTTGGTTTTAGACACTAGTGATGTGCTTTCTATTAAAAAAAAAAAAAAAGCCTACTTATATAGACACACGAAGTAAAAATATTCTTCGGCCAAAAGGATTCTTTTCTAAGTATCACATCGGCTTGTTGGAGTACAAGACCTCTTTCATTTTCTTTTTAAAATTTGTAGGGGACATGCTCCCAGCATCCTCTTTTCTCTTTATTTTGAACTGGCCAGGGCTGTTGAAGATGAAAATCATATATTAAGAAAAATTCTGCATCGTCTGACATGGGGACTTCCTGGAGACTGCTTGCTGGTAGCAGAGAAAGAAATGAAGTTATAGGAGCCAAATATATAGCCCCCCCCAGATTTGGCCTGAGTTTATCATCACTTTTATGGGCCCCTCTTGGTAGTCTCATAAGACACGTTTGGGCTCACAGAGGAGGAACAAGAGAGAAGTTCAGTCCCTTGCCAAGTCCAGGTCATAGATAGGGTCAGTTAATTTTAGCCTATGGGGTAGCTTGCTGATTTCATTTTCCCTCTGTCCTGGGAGCCTCTGAAGCTCTTGTCCTGCCAGGACGTGAAACCATTGGATAATGTGGGTCCCGCTTCGTCCCCACAGCCTCCCATGAGCACCTCAGGGGACTGAGGTCCAGTCAAATGTGGGCTGGTTAATAGGATTCTAGAAGGATTTACTCTTTCTTGGAAGATCCTTTTTTTTAAAAGAAAAATTGAGGTGAAATTCACATGGCATGAAATTAACCGTTTTTTAAAGTGAACAATCCAGTAGCGTTTAGTACACTCTCCACGTTGTATGACCACTGCATTCTTGTCACTCCCAAACAGACACCTTGCACCCATTAAGCCCTGACTCCCTGTTCCCACCTCTAGATTCTTTTTTTTTTTTTTTTAATTTAATTAATTAATTTATTTATTTTTGGCTGAGTTGGGTCTTTGCTGCTGCGCGCCGGCTTTCTCTAGTTTCCGCGAGCGGGGGCTACTCTTCGTTGCGGTGCGCGGGCTTCTCATTGCGGTGGCTTCTCTTGCTGCGGAGCACGGGCTCTAGGCGTGCGGACCTCGGTAGTTGTGGCTCACGGGCTCTAGAGCGCAGGCTCAGTAGTTGCGGCGCACGGGCTTAAATGGTCCGCGGCGTGTGGGATCTTCGCGGACCAGGGCTTGAACCCGTGTCCCCTGCACTAGCAGGCGGATTCTTAACCACTGCGCCACCAGGGAAGTCCCTCTAGATTCATTTTTGAGTACAAGTTGGTTAACTGCCTTCCCACAGAGTGTCGTTTTAGGGCTTCACAATTTTATTTTATTTTATTTTTTCTCCAACTTTATAGAGGTATGATTGACAAATACAAGTTATACATATTTAGGTTGTACAATGTGATTTTTTTAAGATGTGCAATGTGATGATTTAATATACATATACATTAGTTACTGCAGAATGAGCTTCTGCAAAATGAGAGAAAATATGAAGATAAATGACAACATGGAACCCAGGGAAAAGAGGTCCAGTTCTTGAAAGGAATCCTTTCTTCCTTCCTGCCTGCGTGCCTTACTTATTTCCTTTTCTTCTTTCCTTTCTCATTTTCCTTTAAAAAAAATTTTTTTTTTAATTGGAGTATAGTTGCTTTACAATGTTGTGTTAGTTTCTGTTGTACAACAAAGTGAATCAGCTATATGTACGCATATATACCCTCCCTCTTGGACCTCCCTCCCACCCCCGCATCCTACACATCTAGATCATCACAGAGCACCGAGCTGAGCTCCCTGTGCTATACAGCAGGTTCTTACTAGCTATCTATGGTAGTGTATATATGTCAATCCTAATCTCCCAATTCCTCCCACCCTCCCCTTCCCCCGCTGTGTCCACATGTCTGTTCTCCACATCTGAGTCTCTGTTCCTGCCCTGCAAATAGGTTCATCTGTACCATTTTTCTAGGTTCCGCATATATGTGTTAATATACGATATTTGTTTTTCTCTTTCTGGCTTATTTCACTCTGTATGACAGACTCTAGGTCCATCCACATCTCTACAAATGACCCAATTTCGTTCCTTTTTGTGGCTGAGTAATATTCCATTGTATATATGTACCACATCTTCTTTATGCATTCATCTGTTGATGGACGTTTAGGTTGTTTCCATGTCCTGGCTACTGTAAATAGTGCTGCAGTGAACAATGGGGTGCATGTGTCTTTTTGAATTATGGTTTTCTCAGGATATATGTCCAGCAGTGGGATTGCTGGGTCATATGGTAGTTCTATTTTTAGTTTTTTTAGGGAACCTCCATACTGTTCTCCATAGTGGCTGTAACAATTTACATTCCCACCAACGGTGCGAGGGCTTCACGATTTTAAATAAGCCACGGCTGTATTTCCAGAAAGGACTGAGAGGAGAGAGTAGTTGTTGTGGGGAGGGGTGGAGGCCCTGGGCTGGGATGGGGGGGTGGTGGGGTGCAAGAGAGACAGCATCTGGAATCACGCGGTAACCCAGAACCAAAGACTTTCTGAACTAGAGGTGACCATCTGTTGGGATAGCTGCTCTTTCTGAGGCTGATTTTTGGTCTCCTGCTGAGGTGATGATCCCTTTAAAATTCTCAGCATTCTCACTCTCCCGCGTCCCCGTCCTGTCTAGGAGGCAGTATATTCCTTTAATTTGTGTTGGTCGGCATCCAAGTCTGGCACCAGGTAGTCCCCAGTCGAGAAGCCGGGAGGTAGTGCAGGCTCACCCAGGTCTAGGAAGGGAGCTCTCCCTGGGACGCTAACTGCAGGCCGTCTCCTTCAATACACATCATCCTGCTAGATAATCATTTTCAAATGGCAAACAATAATAAAAGCTTTCCTCTCTTTTGCTTCCAAGTGTCAACGTATCTACACAGGCTATAGATGTGAGAGAGAGAGAGAGAGAGAGAGTGTGTGTGTGTGTGTGTGTGAGTGTGTGTGTGTGTGTGTGTGTGTGTGTGTGAACTAAGAAAAAGAAGTTTGGGGAGCATTCCAGTGTGTTGGAAAGGCTGAGAATCACCCTAGGTTGCTTTCCAAACACTCTACGGGTGGCTGACCTGGAGGGTCGATCAGAGATAGAAGAGCTAAAGCATCAGGTGACTTTAATTTTTAATCCACATCTGGAGGGAGTCCTCCGGGTGTCTCCTGATTTGGGCCCCTTGTGAACCTAGGGGTATTTAAAGCTGGGAATGAGACAGGAAGGGGGAGGCCAGAGGCTAGATTTGTCTACTGAAGGTGTGTGATTATGACGCCTGCCTCGGGGTGCACGTGTGTTCTGGGGCTACACAGGCTCACGTCTCATTTTGACCCCTCTTCCTGGAGTATCTATTTTCCTTGAACTGGTTTGGGTAGGGTGAAGTTAAGTACTCTAACTGGTAAGTGATTTCAAACATTTTTTATATTAAGATATGGATGAATAAAGTATGGAATGCAATATAGAATTCATGGGAGTTGGAGAGATAAAACAGGACTCTGGAGAAATCTTCTACTTGTAATGGGTTACTTTGGGCCGAACTCAGGCTGATGGCCCAGAGTTAAGGGTTTGCTCTCTGCAGTCAGGTGGCTGCAGTAGAAATAAACGAGGAGTCCGGTGGGTGTTCAGGGCATTTTCCCAGAGGCCTGTGGAGGAGCTGGATCTTGTAGAATTTCCTCTCCCCACATCCTGTCCTTGCACTCATCCAACTCCATCCCCTCCTACAAACCTTCAGGTCCCCCTCCTCTATGAAGACTTCCTTACCATTCTGACCCAATTGCTCAATGACACCATTATGTCACCTGTACTGTGAGTTTGGTGCTCTAATCCTCTTATACTCTGTTTCGGTTAGCTATGTTTCTGCTTAACCAACTACACCATAATTTAGTGCTTTAGAACAACAGCTCTTTTTTTTTTTTTTAATTAATTACTTTATTTATTTATGGCTGTGTTGGGTCTTCGTTTCTGTGCGAGGGCTTTCTCCAGTTGGGGCAAGCGGGGGCCACTCTTCATCGCGGTGCGCGGGCCTCTCACTGTCGCGGCCTCTCCTGTTGCGGAGCACAGGCTCCAGACGCGCAGGCTCAGTAATTGCGGCTCACGGGCCCAGTTGCTCCGTGGCATGTGGGATCCTCCCAGACCAGGGCCCAAACCCGTGTCCCCTGCATTGGCAGGCAGACTCTCAACCACTGCGCCACCAGGGAAGCCCCAACAGCTCTTTTATTGCTCATGATTTCGTGGGTCAGGAATGCAGGCAGGGCTCAGCCGGGCAGTTCTGTAGGGCTACCTTGGGCTTCCTCACGGCATGGCGGTCCCAGGGTAGTCAGAGTTCTTCCACAGCCCAGGCTTCTAAGAGGCACAGAAGTGGAAGCTGCACATCTTTTAAGGTCCACCTTGGAAGAGGGGATGGGCAAGGCCACTTCCACTGTGTTCGGTCGGTCAAAGGCAGTCACAGAGGCCAGCCCAGAGTCAAGGGGAGGGGAAGTAGACCCACAAATCTTCATGGGAGGAGAGGCAAAGCCACCCTGCAGCAACACCCTCAGATATCACAGTTCTCAATGACCCCTCTCAGTGCCCATTGCAGTGGGACTTGGTCAGCATTGGGTGATTATTTCAGGATTCAGACATCAGTAACAGGTGTGTGAGAAGAGATCTCGGGCATGAGGCATCCTGCACAGTTAGAACCCTCTTCAGCAAAACACAAGGATAAGTAACATCCTGGCAATGGAGAAGGTGTGTGTTTGTCAGGGGAAGAGGAGTCCCCGGTATTTTGGAAAAACAGTCATTATATGCTTTGTTGAGTCCTGTGATGGACCGAGTATATGCCAAATAACCTAGGGTTGGGGGACTCTTGTTAAGGGGAAGATAGAAGCTCACGCCACTTAACAGTTCTGCAGGGAAGAGCTGGGTGGCAGGATTCCTCTAGACTTGCCCAGGGCACCTGGGGGGCAGTCAGGCTGGAACGGCTGCCCTGGTTGTCACTCAGAGACTCAGCAAGGGTCCAAGAGCCACCCTTCCAGGAAAGCAGAGAAAGAGTCTATTGTTTCTTGCCACTTTAAGTAGCTGATGATAGTACAAAGGAATGTAGTTAGAACCTTCCCTCTTAACTATGGAGGATTAGAAATGACTGAAGAGCCAGACTCTCAAAGCCTCTGGGCACAAGGTGTGGGAACCACTGTGGGGCAGAGAGGGGAGGGAGCGTCCCCTGAGGGTGGCCCTGTTGATTCTAGAATTCCATCCCTCCACCTCCCAGCGGCTGAAACCTCCATCCCACTGGGCCTTGGTTTCCTCACAGGCAAAATGGGGACACTGGTTCTTAGGCTTTTGTTTTTTCTTTTTTTGAGGAGTAAATAAAATAATCTAGATAGAGGGCCTAGCATGGTGCTTGCCACAGGGCAAGCACTTAATAAATATTAACTGCTTTCTCTCCAACATGTTAGAAAACGGACCTTGGAAATCACTGAGTCCAATTTGTGAACAACCAAACTGAGGCCTGGGCTTGTTAACATGAGCTGCCCAAGGTTAAGCATCATATTGGTGACTTCCTCCTCTCAGCCCAGGGCTCTTCCTTCTGTGCCATAGATGTTTGAGTCCCTCTAAGGACACAAAGTATTTGAGTTGCAAGGACACTTGCAACTCAGAATGGCCACTTTTGGCCTTCATTCTCGAGTAGCGTGCTCCATAGGACCCCGAAAAACACGGGGGTGACCAGAAGAGAAAATGCTAGCGAAACATAAGATAAAAAACCATCTCCACCACCAGCAAATTTCAACATGAAAATCTTTGAGTAAAGCCATCCACCGAAATCACATTAGTAAGTCTTTGTTCTGCTATCGATTTCTCTATTTAAAAAAATTATTTGACAGATCAAAGGGTCCAGAATTATACTAAAGCAAAAAAGAAAATGTCTTCTTCTGCGTGCTTCCCCTCCCCAACCAATTCTACTCCAGACAACTCTTATGTAAGTCCGGCTTTGCCTCTTCTTCAATCAACAAGTCCCAGTGGGAACTGCATAGGTCCCCCATCCCACCCTACCCCTGACAGTCAGGGCATTCAGTCTGTGGAATTCAGTTTTCCAGACTCCTGGGTTCTATGAGACATGGTACTTGGGCCCCGTCATCTGTTACTGAACAATAAATCACCCCAAAATATAGTGGTGCAGGAGGACGACATTTAATTACTCTCACAGCTTCTGTGGGTCAGGAATTGGAACAGGCTTGTCTCCACTGTAAACAAGTGGCCTCAGCTGGGAAGACTTGAAAGGCTGGGGGCGTCTTCACGCGTGTGTTGGGTGCCTGGATTGGGCTGGACAAAGGGTAGTCTGAGCCGGGACTGCCTCCTGGGGGCCCTCTGCATGGCCTGCCCCGTGTGGTGCCTCAGGGTCGCTGGGTTTCTCCTGTACTTGCTTGAGCTCTGAGAACAAGTGTCCCAGCCGTCCTGGGGGGAGCTGCGTGGCCTTTAATGCCGGAGCCTCAGAATCACATGGTGTCACTTTCACCATATCTATTGGTCCAAGCGGTCACAAGCCCACCCAGATTCAAGGAGAAGGGACCCTGTCTCTCAAGGGAGGAGTGTCAGAGAGCTGGCACTCGTGGGGTTAAACCGTCACGGACATACGGTGATTATGCTCTATGAACACTGAAAGCCCACCATCTAACAAAGATTTTGGTGCTGCTTCCAGGCGAGAAAGGCAATCTAAGAGATGAGACTTGGACATTTGAACTCTGGGCTATTTTGAAGGGTTACGGGACAATAATTGAAAATGGGACTACCTTGGGCAATCGGAGGAAAGTATGGTTTTTAAGCAGTTTGCTGGAAATATTCATTTGCCACACCTGTGAAAAGTGGGGTCACCACCACCACCTGCTTTTTAGGGAGTGTGACTGTCCCAGTGGACCCCCAGGCCCTCACGGGGATGAAACGGACTTTGCGTTTTTTCCACCGACAGCAGAGGAAACGGCAGTGCAGGCAACAGAGGGAGTCGTGGCTTCATTTTGAGGGGTGATTGGACCTCACCCTCTAGCCTTCCCCCAACCTGTGTACATACCCAGAAGGAATATCGTTTGTATTGAATCCAAAGAGGAGTCTCTGAAGCCCTCAGAGATCTTCAGAGCAAAGTGCTGGGTGAGGTCAGGGCATTCAGGAGGCATGAATGGAGGGAGGGTGGGAGGCTGGGTGTGTGCCAGCCGGGCTGCTTTGAGGCTGGATGCAGCTAGAGGGATGCCCACTCATGGCCAGGCTGCCCAGCAGCCATGTGGTCCAGGGCAAGAGACTTGATGTGCTGCCCCCCATCTCCTGTGTTCCCGGAGTGAAGGGAGAATTAGAGAGCTCACAGTTTGCTTTGTACAGGGCACTGTGTTAGGCACTTTGTATCATTTATCTGTTTCACTTACTCCTATGAAGCTTATTTATGCCTCTGAAGTAGGCATCATGATTCGTATTTTATAGTTAAAAGACTGAAGCTCAGAGAGGTTAAATATCTTTTCTGAGGTCACACAGCACATAAGAAGGGATGCTGGAATTCCAAAGGGGTAGATTCTGTTTGCTTTTTCAAAATCAGCAAGGCCACAGGGCAAAGAAGCCATCCTCTCCTTTCCTTCTCTTCCCGTCTTCACTTCATTCCACACTTTTTCTTTTACTCCAAACCACAAGATTTCCATCACCAGGCGTCTTGATGCTTACAAAACCTAATCCCTTTATGGTTAGGGCCAAGTAGGAGTTTTCTGCAAAACATATTTGAAGCAATGATGCTTTAGAGCCGTGCTGTCTGATACAGGAGCCTCCAGCCACATGACTGTTTAAGTCTGAATAAAAGTAATACAGTTAGTTTAAAATTTTACATGCAGTTCCCCAGTCACGCCAGCCACATTTCAAGTGCTCAGTAGCCACATGTGGCTAATAGCTACTGTATTAGATAGTGCAGGTATAGAATATTTGCATTATTGTAGAAAGTTCTACTGGACAGTGCTTCTTTGGAGAATAAGTATAGAAAGATTCACATTTTTATAACTAGCACTATTGTTAGTTTTATTAATATGTTTAATGGTACTCGACGTGTTTATTTTCTCCAGATCTTTCTCAGAGATAAAATAATAGACTATGTTTTTACAGTGCTTTAAAGTTTACAAATAGCATGCGTATACTTGATCTTATTTAATGCAATAGATCTGCGAAGCATGGTAGGTAATGATTGTACAGGCAATGTAACAAAGGTTCAGAGAGGTTAAGCAACTTGGCCAAGTTTCTATAAACAGTAAATGGTCGAGCTAGGCCGTCAACAGAAGTTCTCTTACTGTGCACTTTCCACAGAGAGAATCTGGGTATATGATGCCTGAAATGATCCTTAGGCAAAATTATTAAATCAAAAGTAATTTACCAGTGTCCTTGTAGGGGGAATTGTGCTTGTGCATTTTTCTTATTTAGACCATCAGATTTTTCATGAGGTCTCGCCACTAACAAATACCTTTGTTTTCTTTCCAAAGTTGTCAGCAGCTTTTATAATTATTTTATTATAAGAACACAGTTTACACTGGTATATATTTATTAATTAGAAAATTACCCTTTCAAATTAGTTTATAATGAGAATGATAATAATGCTTACTGTCACTTAGACAAGTGGTAAATCAAAAAGAATCAATTAACAAAAAAAGTAGCTTTCCAGAACTAGGTGTGAGGGAAGATACATGGACAAGGTAACAACAATACATAGTCAGGCATGATATGTATCAAATTAATATATAAAGAGCAGTTCAGTTTTTCACTCATTTATTTATATAATATAAAATACATGCCATCTGCTTTTCTAGACACTGCAGATTATAACAAGGGCAGATAAACAGTAAACCTATAAACAACCTATAAACAAATAACATAATGTCAAGTTGTGCTAAGTGCTTTGCATAAACAAAAAACAAAGAAAGGGGATAGAGAATAATGGAGTAGGCAGGGATTTTGTTTCAGGTAGGGTTGCCAGGAATGATCTTTCTGAAGAGGTCATACTTGAATAGAAACCTGAACAAAGTGAGCCAGTAAGCTATAACCCCTGGGGAAACTGTTGCAAGCAACAGGAGCTCTTAAGTGCAAAGGCCCTGAGGCAGGCATATGCTTTGTTTTTCTTCTTTCACTCATACATAATCGATCTTTATCAGATTATATATTATTGTCTGTTTCTCTAGTTATAATGCCCATGCTTGGTTCTAGAAACAGTGGGGAGGCTCATGAGCTTGGGGGGTAGTGAGAGAGCTGGGAGATGGTAGGAGATGGAGCCAGGACCAGTTCATGGACTGCCAGTCATAGGCTGTGATGGACTTTGGATTTTATTCTGAGATGACTGGGGAAGCTGGTGGTGATGGTGGATGGAGGGCATGAGCTACTTTAGGCTTTGTTATTTTATTTTTAATCCAACTTTTAATTTTGAACATTTTCACATCTTTAGAAAAGTTGAAAGACTTTTTAAAATAAATACTCTTCACCTAGCTTGTTCACTCATTAATATTTCACCACATTTACTCCCTTTTTCTTTTTTTTCTCAACCATTTTTTTTAAAAATTTATTTATTTATGGCTGTGTTGGGTCTTCGTTTCTGTGCGAGGGCTTTCTCTAGTTGTGGCAAGCGGGGGCCACTCTTCATCACGGTGCGCGGGCCTCTCACTATCGCGGCCTCTCTTGTTGCGGAGCACAGGCTCCAGACGCGCAGGCTCAGTAATTGTGGCTCACGGGCCCAGTTGCTCCGCGGCATGTGGGATCTTCCCAGACCAGGGCTCGAACCCGTGTCCCCTGCATTGGCAGGCAGATTCTCAACCACTGCGCCACCAGGGAAGCCCTCTCAACCATTTTAAAGTCAGTTGCAGACATCATGACACTTTACACCTAAATATTTCATCATATATTCCAAAATACGATGATCCCACCCAGGAAATGTTGATATATTATATCATATTATGTATGAGTATTTAAATATTAAAATATATTATTTAAATATATTACTATGTCACAAACAGTAATATATTAAATTTCTCAAATTGTCCCAATGATATTCTTTACAGCTACTTAAAAAAAAAATTCTAGGATTCAATCAAGGGTTTCATCTTGCATTAGGAGCCCTGCCTCTGCTTCTCTTCTAATTTAGAATTGTCCTCTGTAAACAGCTCAGTGGGAGGTGTGTTTGAGAAGGGAGATTGGGGCCAGATACGGGAGACTTGAGGCGCAAAGCTAGTGATTTGGGGCCAAAGGGAGCCATCGGAAGTTTGTGGCAGTGACCTATTGAAAGCGGTATTTTAGGATGGTTCATCCAGCTGCTGGCTGCAGAATGGATTTGCACTGAGAAAGCCCTCATGGTAGAAACGAGCAAGATGGTGGCATTTGCTCTCATCCTCGTCCTCTCTTAGCGCCACCCTCTCCTCCTTCCTTACTCTGGTTTCCAAAGCAAAGGTGCTATCTCTGACTCTCCTCCTCTGCTTCTGGCTTTACCTCTATCCTCTGTTTCTCTTCCTCTTCCGTCCTCCTTTCTGACTCCCCTCTGCCACTCTTGCATTCAGATGCTTCACCTAAATTGTGGAGCTGAGTGCAGGGGCACTTGGGGTCCTTGTCAGGAAGGAGGAGGCTTCATGGTACAATGGGGGAGGGGCACACCTGGCCTGGATTTCCTCAAATTAGAACAGTTCTTTCCCAGAACTTGGAGGGTGAAAAGGGAAATCCCAAACACAGGAGTTTGCAGTTTTAACCCAGCTTCCTGCCTCTGCAAAGTCCTTCCTTCCTTTCCCCAACTGTTCCTGTAGCTCCTTCCTACAACCAGGAATCTAGAGAGTAAGAAAGCTTCAGACTTACATGCTGTCCTCCTCAGCATGGACCCGTGGTCCTCCTGGGTCCTTGCCAGCCATGCCTGTGCTTCCAAGTAGCAGTTTCCTTATGGGGTCAAGGGGTGCTGGCCACTACATTTGAGAGCAGCCACTGCATTTGAGGGCAGGGCAGGAGAGAAAGCCTGGCCTACAAGTGGGGTCCTAGGTAGGCACGGTGACCAGGACTTCCAGGAGAGCCCCTGCCTCTGTGGTCCGGTCCCGAGAAGTGATCCAGGCTGGGAGTATAGCCCTGGTTGGTGGAGGGACAACACGGCTAATTGGGTCTTGAGCAGGTGGGGCTTTGTGGGAGCCCCTCAAAGCCCCCCATGTAAACTGGCTACTCAGATGTTTCTCATTATGCCACCCGTCCTTCCAAAAGTTGGTGAATGTTTCATCACTCGCTCGCCAGAACAAAAACAAAAACAAAAGCCCTTATGTGTGGTTTGCCAATTTCTGTGGTGTAAATACTCCCTCCTTGGCCAAGTTCAAACTACCAATGCGACATCACTACAACCAGAACTGAGAAGTGATGGGCACAGCTGACTCTCACCAGCTGGTGTGAACTGGCCCAGCGCACCTTTTCGTTCTGCCTCTGCAAAGTACCTGGGAACCTTTTCTTTAGGGCATCCCTGGAGATCCTGGAGCCTCTTATCATGTTTGAGCGCACATAGAAACCACAGATGAATCTTCTAGGCTACACCTGGGAATGGCTTGTGCTTTGGGACTACGTTGCTGAAGTTGGAGGGCTTCCTGTTTTCGATTTGGAGATCCCACCTCCAGCTGTATCTATTTATTGGAATGTGTGTGCTGATCGCCATCATAAATGGTTACCGGGTCTGCGTTCCTGAAGGGAGAGCCCTGGTTGTCAGCTTCAGCAATACGATGAGAATTAGTTAAATACAAAGGTGAAGGAGAAAAGCTGGCTGATGGTCAAAGTTCTCCTTCTTGGTGAAGGGCCACTTGCACAAATCATCTTCCTGAAAAAACCTGGGGGAATATTGGAGCGTGCACAGGCTTTGAAATTAGGCAGTTATGATTTAAATCTTTCCTGGACCTTGGGTAATCGTGACTCTCTTTGAGTTCGGTTCTCACATCTCCCATGTAAGATCATGGTGCAGATCATGTGAGATAAGGTACATAATGTATACAAGGTGCCTAGCACAGTGTCTGGCCCAGAATAGGTACTTCATTCTTGATACCCCCAATGTAAGGAGCAATGGCCACATATGTACAAGGAAGCAACCGCTAAGTTATCCTCAACCAGGAACCTGAGAGGAACCAGACTGGAAAAGGTGGATTGAGGAAGGCCCGGCCTGACAGATGCTGGGAGGACAGAGGACTAGATGGAACCGAGCAGAGAGACCATAACAGCCATGAAGCCAGGGCCTTATTAGTCACCACTGCTCCAGCTGGTGGCCTTGCCTTCCTCCTTAACTCAGTGGTGGTGGTAGTAGCATTAGATGGTTGATTTCTGAGGGGACATTGAGGAGGAAAATCCCCATAAGTTGCTCTGTTTGCCAAGCAAAATATAAATGAAGAGCCCTGCATATGGCACGGGTAATTAGCTGCGGACGCACTGGATGGAATTTCCTACGATCTTAGAGTCTAGAGAAGCTAATCGTGGTCTAGGCCCCCTCTTCGATGCTCTGGGACTGAAATGGAATTGCTATTGGAGCAGTTTGCTGGCTTAGAATGAAATATGACATTTCGTAAGCCAAGCAAAACAGAAAGAGCAGACGAAGAACTAGAGAAAGCCAAAAGGGTAGGCAGGAAAACATCCCTTGAAACACGAGCCAGGGAGGGTTAGGTCTGAAAGGACAGAAAATCTGAGCCCCAGAAAGTCTGGATGTTCTGTTATGAGCCAATTAGTAACACAAGCAACAAGGCTGCCGACCTGGTGAGGGACACCCATGAATAATGGAAGCAGGTGCAGAAACAAAAGCACCTTTCCTCCCAGTGCATTCCTGCGTGATCTAGTGTGTCTGGGACCAGATCTCAGGACACATCCCCGAGGTCACCCCTCCAGGCGTGGCAGCTGGATGCTACCCACGCACCCTGTTGAGTTCAGCATCCTGCTGGTTCACATCGCCTCCAAGTGCCTCTACTACAACCTGCTGCTCCGGGAGCTTTGCTCCCTTATAATGAAGGATGTGGACGTGGTGTGGGATGGGCGGTGGAGCGTGGGGAAACCGAATGTGTAGAACGATACCCTCTTCTTAACTCAGATAGACTGGCGAGTCCCTGAGTCCCAGCTGCAGACCAGTAATAAGGGAAAGCCAACGGGTTAAGAAGGAAGAAGAAAAGCCAGGCAGGGTGAGTTAGGAAATTCTCTGGTTCGATGTGGGAGGCTGAGTGAAGAGAGCCACATCCTCCATCAGAGTGCTGGGTTCTTGGTACTGCTACGCCCTGGCTCGCCTTGCTAACTAGGGCAAGTCCCTCCACAGTCTTGAGGCTTTAGCTTCTATATTAATAAAATGGTGATGGTGGTAGCCCCATATGACTTCCAAGTTCCTATCTATCTAGTCCCCTAATTCCCTTGTTTTACCAAGGCCAGTGCTAAGGCTAGCTTCTGAGGAATGCAGAGGTGGGTTGGAGTCCAAACTGGACAATTGGCTAATGTGGATGGGCTACACTAGCATCACCACCTCCATCATCCAATGCTTGCCATTCTCTTGTTAGTTCCAATGGAGAAGGGCTCTAGGGACAGTCAGTACATGGCGTTCACATTCTGTTGGCCACACCCTATGCCTATGGCATATGTTGCTAATTAAACCTTGGTTTCCCACTGCATCTGGGTTACGTGTCAGGATGCTTAACTGCATCAGAGGTGGCATTGAGATGAGTCCTGTGCCTGGACATGGCGGCCATCATTTTATATTTTGACCGGGCAAAGGGGACCTTGAGAAGAGTTTAGCTTGGGAAGGACTTCTGATCTTCAGAGACACCCAAAGATGGGTTTTCACACATGCTAAAAATTATCCTTCTCCTGGGACACTGACCCACTTATCAGCTTACTCCTTGCTCATGAGGGCAGTCCATCCTGTTACAATGTTGCTTAACTTGTAACATGGAAATGATAATATTCCAGGGAAGTGCTTGGAAAAATACCAAGTGCTATGCAACTATGGGGTTATTAATACTGTTGCTATTATACATTTTGATGGATGAGATTTTGATAAACGGAAAGGCTGCCCTCCTTCCCCCGCCCCCCGCCACAAGACCTGTTCCCAAAAGTACATCTCAGTCCACACTCCAAAGACATTTCTTGGAACCACATCTTAGTGCGGTTCATCCAATAAAAAGCTCCTTTGGCTCCAAGTGGGCGTGAACGTTCATCACAACATTTGCCATCAATAAAAAACCAATTCTTTCCATATGAAAAGCATTACTGCTGTCGAATGGTTATTGAGTGATGATACCTGAATGATGGGAATACAGGAACGGGGAAATGCACAAAGGGAAACTTCACAGGGACGCCAAACTGTAAAGATAGAAACGCTGATATCAGAGGGAATTAGTTAAACTGAGCAGAGGACGTTTGCCTTCACCAAGTGGGAAGGATGAGGGGAGCAGGAGAGATGGGAGGTGGAGAGAAACAGGTAGACATGAGAGAAGCAGTGCTGCCTGGCCGATGAGTCACAGAGGAGGGTGACACACAGAGAGTCACCGCAACAGCCCCCAGCTGTGTATGGCCGGCCCTCTCAGTCCAGGGAGTTTGCCAAAAAATTATCTCCTGGAAAATTCTGTCACGACAGCCATTGCCTTTATAATTCGAGCTCCCTTGGCCACACAGGAGACCTGGAGCTCGTCTGAGCCGCATGCATGCCTGGGGGGTGGCATCTGGGGCCAGAACACAGGAGTAGCTATCTCCGTGGCCCCTGAGGGAGGTCAACCTCTTTCAGAAACCCAGCCTGGCTGTCCACCCGCCTTCCTGGCTGGGACCTCCTGCCGGCTCCTTAATGCGGCTCTTCCTTCTGCCACCTTCCCATCCAGCTTCCGGTTCTGCCACAGATGTTTACATGCTACCACTCAACCCTGTGGCTGTTCCTGGCTGACCAGAAGGAATGTGGGTCAGGGTGGTGGACGAAGAATATGGCTCTGAAGAAGAGCTGTGGTTGAGCGTGGTTTTATCCACTGCCTGGTGGGCCTGGGGCAAGTGGCTTATTAACTTTGCAGCCTCAGTTTCTTCATCTGTTAAATGGGAATGATCCCTCCCTCGTGGGGAGGAGCAGACGAGATCAAATAGTGAATGTCCTGTGTAAAGAGCTATGCATTTGTGGGGTAGGGAGACCACAGTCCTGGCTTGCCTGGGACCGTTTAGGACCGTGGTCCTGTTCAAATCAGTAATGGGACCCCATTTCATTCTCAGAAGTGTCTTGGTTTGGGTGATAAGTCATTATCACCCTGGGCATTGTGATTACTGACAGATGGAAATCTGGAGGGACTAAATGAGGCTGGGAACTCTCCCCAAAGACCCCCCAGGTCCCTAGAATCCTTGTCCTTTCCTCCTCTGTGGCAGAGCTGAACTTCATGTCTGTCAGTCCTGATTCATTTTCAAAGGAAAAATTCTTCAGGTAGTCCGTTAAAAGAAATAACAACCCTGATTTAATTTCAGCAACGGCTTTGGAATGAAAAGACTACTAATTACTACAATTAACCAAGCACATTAAGTGCGCGCGTTCAAACGAATATTAAAATACCATCAGTCTTGGTCCTCAAGTCCCCGAAATGCTGGAATGCGTAAACATTTAGTGGAAGAAATTATGACTTCAGAGAAAATACAAACACAGCAGCCTGTTTGTTTGCGCGACTGCCTACTTGTGGAGAAACAACCAAGAGATGCGGAAGGACACGAGGGTGTCTCCCCCACTTTATGTTTCCAATTATTGCCCAGAGGAGACAGAACAAAGAAGCTCCTATTTATAGCCAAAGTCTAAAGAGGCGGGCGGAAAAGAAGCTTAATCATGAGAAATCACACTCCACTATTGGCATTAATAAAATAAAATCAAACTGTAGTTTATCAGAAGAACCAGCTCTCTGCAGGGAAAAGAAGTAACTCCTTCCACGTCCTGACTCCGTGCACAAGGTTGTCTGAAACCACTTTACTTACCAGTGATGAGAGCCAGGGCGGGCTTCAGCCTCTGGGGGACACTGGCTTTGGGGTGGGAGCCAGATCTGGAGCAGTGCGGGCACCAAAGCTTCAGCCTAGCTCGTGCCTCTGTACCTGTGACCAGCGAGGCCAATGATGGCCACGCTTCTTTGAGTGCATCGCTAGCCCTTGGGTCATTTCTTAGGGCTCAGACCTCTGGACATGCTATGAGGGAGCAGGGGACGAAGCTCAGGGACAGCGTTAGCCTCTCGGAAAGGATTCTGGTTAATAATGTCCAAATCGCCTCAAGGTTCAGAATCCCTTCTTGTTTTGGAATAGATAACATGGTGGCACCCTCCTTGGCATGCGAGAGCTGCTATCCCAACCCTAGGAGAGGGCACCTGCCTTGTGTTAGAGTTTGTGCTCTTTCCTTCCCTCCTTCGACCCCCTTTCCCCTCTCATTCATTCACTCTTTCCCTTATTCATTATTTACTCAACAGATAACTTTGAGTTTTTTAGAACTAAAATAAGGTTTGACCTGTGTTCAATGCCGTGGTGAAGAATCACAGTTTCTTGCCTCAAACATCTTACGATCCCATTGCAGAGACAAGACTTCCCCTCCTGACATCTTTATTTTGATCACTGATAACACACTTTACGTTCGTAATAGCCCAGGCGTATATTTTCTGAATTCTCATGAAGATTCCGTTTCTTTCATTCCCGCTATTTCAGTCCTATTGATTCTACCCTTTATTTTTCCTGTCTCCTCTTCCCTTTATGTTTCTCCTGGCACTTCTCCAGAAATAGAAGGGCTCTCTTTATCATCTCTTTTTAAAGCACTAATTAAAAAAATAAGTGTTAAGTTAATACCTTGCCCAAACCTCTGCCACCGGATTTCTATATCATTGTGCCATTTAACCCTTATAACAAACCTTTACAAGTCTGTTACTGCCATCCTCATTTACAGATGAGGAAACTCGGGCTCAGAGACACTCAGTGACTTTCTCAGGTCACACAAGTGAAGTTCTAGAAGGCCTGGGGAATGGCCAGTTTGGATACCATTCTGGAGGCACCAGAAATGATGATAAAGGTGCTTCCATTTTCAGGTAATTGGTTCCTTGCCTTTTGGGGCTTAGAGTCTCCTATCCAACCACGGGATAACGTGGCTCCAGGAAGAACCTGGTCTAGGGCATGGAGAGCGGACCTGCCCGTCCTATGCCAGGGCCTGTGGCATGGTTGAGGTACTGTCCTCTCATTTTCGACAATTTATCCGGAATTCCAAGATCCTTCCAGATCCTCCAGTGTTGTGGACTGGGATTAGGGGAGCTTCCAGAAGAATAGCAAATGAGCATTTTTCTTTTCCCATTCTCATCCAATTGGCTTGTGTTTTGGAGGCTCTGAAGGCTACAGTAGTGTTTGGTCCTCTGTTATGCCAAATTATTTCCAGGAAAGATACCAAGGAGGGGTTTACAGTACAGCTGGGGGTCACTGCAAACACTCTAGAATGTCCAATAAGTAAATCTTTTGCTCTCCAAATAGAGTCTGAAGCTGGCTTAGGGTAGAAGTGACTCCTGCAGGGGCAGACTAGAACAAGCATTGTCCTCATCATTCATTACGTAATTTTCGCCTCTTCCTTCACCTTCAAGAACTCAGTTGCTCTCACTACCCCTGACCTTCAGGAACAAGAACAGTCAACAAAGACCATCACTTCTTTCCTTTTAGATTTTTCCTTTCTTTCCATGCCACATTGATCACACGGGTCCAGACAATCGTCTTAGTTGTTCCAACTTATTTCTCTGATTCTAGATTTTGTCTCTTGATCTCTCAATCCATCTTCTAGTCTACTCCCCGAATAATAACCCATTCTCAAGTCTCCCTGACTCAAAATTCTACAGTACCCCATTGCCTATTTTTGAGTTTTTTTTAAATCACAAAAATAACACTTACTGTCCCAAATTCAAATAATACAAACAGAAGTGTATAAAGGAAAATATCTCCTATTTATCTATCTATCTATCTATCTATCTATCTATCTATCTATCTATCTATCTATCTATCATCATCATCTATCTTTCTATCTATCATCACACCAAAGGATTGGTCTTTTGAGATTCTTTCTTTTAGTCTTTTTTAATTTTAAAATATTTATCCATATAATTCATGCAAATGTTAAACAAAAATTTGTTCAAATAATAATAGAAAAAGTCTTATAATGGAAAACAACAGTCTTCTGTCCCATGCTTCACACTAGCAGCCCTGTTAAATCAAAGTCAAATGCTAAGCTTTTATATCCCTGTGTGACATGGTACTGCTTGCATCACCTTCTCAAACTTATTTCTGCCCTTCCTCAACTTGGACCAACTACTCCTTCCAGGTCAGTCTCTAGTCTGATAGTCTTTGTCTTTCAACTAGAGAGTTTAGTCCATTTAAATCATTTGTAGTAAATGAACTCTTTGTATTCATTTCTATCATCTTATGTTGCACTTTCTAGTAATCTTTTTCCTGCTTTTTCTGTATTTTTTTCTTTTTCCTCCTTTGCTTCCTTGTTTTGAATTGATTGGTTTCATTCACCCCCCCAATTTCATTTTTCTCCATATTCCAGTTCTTTCAGAGGTTACCCTAGACATTTCCATATGGATACTTAACATAATAAAGTTGAAAATTAATATATTTAAGCTCTTTCCAGAAGATAAAAGAAGCAAAGAACCCTTGAATTCTAATTGCTCTCCTCCAATTTTATACCCAGTTGTCCAGGATTTTAATTCTCTCTTAATTTTAAAAAACCCATAAATTAGACATTATTGTTGTTTTATACCATCAATGTTTATTAAGATTTAGCCACATTTCAACCTTTTACTTTGCTAACTGAATTGCGTGCATTTTAGACCTACACTCTAGGATCAATTTCCTTCTTTCTAAAATGCATTTCCTTTAGAAGTTCCTACAGTGAGAGTGTTCTGGTAGTAAATTCTTTCAGTTTGTGATGCTTTGAAAATTTTTGCTCCTCCCTCCACCTTTGGGAAATAGCTTTCCTTGTTTAGAATTCTAAATTGTTGGTTATTTGATACTAATTGGTTGATATTAATGCATCTAATTTTCCCTGCTGTTCTTAAGAATTCAGCTGTCAGCTTGTCATTCTTTTCCAGACTATCTGCTTCTTCTCTCTGATTGCTGTAAGACCTTCTGTTTGTTTTTGTTGTTGTGTTCATCGTGATATGTGTAGGAATGGATTTCTTTTTATTTATCCTGCTTGGGATCCTCTGGGCTTTCTTAATCCACGCACTGGCACCTTTCCATTAATTCTGGAGAATTCTCAGTTGTTATCTCTTTTAATATTGCTTTTTCCCATTCTCTTTATTGTTTCCTATAGAATAGCCTCACGCTATTCTCTAAGGTTCTTAAACATTTTCATATTTCCCATTGCTTTTTCCCCCTCTACTACTAGAGTATGTGTAATCTCTTCAGTATTTTAGTTCATCTAGTTTCTGTTTTAGCCCAGTCATTAAAATTCTAATTTTAGTGATCACATTTTTCATTTCTAGAATTTCTATCTGATCTTTTATCAAATCTGGCCAGTTATGATAGTCTCTTTTTTCCTTTGCTATACTTTCAATCTCCTTTCATATTTTTGAACATGTTAATCATACTAATTTTATATTCTGTGTTTGATTATTTCCAGTATCTGTGGTCTCTGAAGGTCTGATTCTAGAGTTTCTTTTTCCAGCTGACTCTCAGTGTGGCTTTTTTCCTTGTGTGTTTAGTGACAAAAAAAAAAAAAAAAGTCATTTTCCTTGTAACTTAACGTGTAGGAATTCATTGAGGCCCCAGTTAAGAGTATTTTCTTCCACAGAAAATTGGAATTTGCTTCTGTCAGGTGCCTGGGGGTATCACCAAGTTGAAACCAGTTTAAACTAACATTTCAACGTTTTCTTCCAGCCGCAGTGGTTGTGTATATTCAGGCCCCAAACTCATGAAAGTCCAGGTCTGTAATTAGAAATAAGGTGGCGGGGGGGGATTTTTTTCTTTTTCTTTCTCTGCTCCACACAGAGCTGAGGACAAGTGGTCACAGATCTCCTCCTTCCTGTTCTGTGGGATCAGGGTTTCGCCGGTTCACTTACTGAGACGGTTCCCTTCAGTATTCTTGGTCTCTGCTCTGACCTTTCACTCGGCTTGGGCTTCAGGATTTGTCCCTCACGTGTGGGAAATGCTAAGTCCAGCACCTAATGACTCCTTTGGATTTGGGCTTTCTGGTCATTTCTGCAACACAAAGAATTACTTCACTTTCTTGCCAAATCTGTCATGCATTAAAAAAAAAGATTTTATATTTTATGTAGTGCTCTTAGGAATTCCTTGAAAATCTAGTTGACCCTATTGTCAAAAATAGAAGACTTTACTTTTTTGTATCAGGCAATTTCTTCTCTGAGCTTTAGTTTGTTTCATTCGTAAGGCAGCATAATACCTATATCATTAAGATTTTTGTGAAGATTAAATAAGATACTGGATATAAATGTTTACAATGTCGAAGTTTAATAAATGGTGGTAATCACTATTACATTTAATAAATGATGGTTATCACTACTATTCTACTACAAGTGCTACAGCAAAAACTACTAAAAACACAAAAGGGCCTGTTATTCCATGGAGAATCAAAGAACTAGATAGAAGAAAAACAGTTAAAACTTTAGCTTTCTAAATATGTCTCTCATGTATATGATGTGTGAGAGCTGGGTTGTTGTTTTTTTTTTTTTAACACCACCCTGAAGTAGCGAATCACAGAGCTCCCTGTAGGACTTGGGCCCTGTCCCGTGAGCTATACCTTTGATAGGGGTATGTGTGTGGGCTTGAGGCGAGGTTCAGTCAATAACCAGTGTCAGAGTCCACAGTGGAAACACTTCCGCTCCGTGCAGCATGGGTGGGCAAGCTGAAAGAACACCATTTATTGGAAGAAAGGTGCTACACATATACAACGAGGTGTTATATTTATTATTCCTATTTTAAATTATCCATTGAAGAAAGAAGACATGGCAAGAATTTTTAATGAGGCCCAGGGTCAAACTGGGTTCAGAGGCCCAAAGGGAAACATGGCAGTGTTCTGACTGGGATGCCTATGACCTTGGGCAGGTCGAGTAACCTCTCAGCCTCATTCCCCTTGTGTGTGAAGCAGAATCGTGGGGCTGTAGTTTTAGGGAATGTTGACATCTCAAATACTATGACTCTTATCTCTCCCAACACACGCCCCCTGGGGCCCCTAGTTCACTGACTTCTAAGACCCACCATCACAGCTTTGCCAAAGACCACTGTTTATCCAGCAATATCTACCCAGAGTTCCCCTTTCTTTAACGTGAGAGACAGAAATCAGAGCCACAATAGACACAGAATCCTTCATGGGGCTTTGGTCTGTCCCATTTTATGAGATGCTCGTTTATCTCAGATGTGTGGTTGGAACGTGAGGAACTCCAGCCAGGGGCCCCCATTGCCATCTAAGGAAGGAAGCAGTTGGACCCGATGGCCTGTGGGTGAGGTGAGCCACGTGCAAAAGTAGGCCACACCTAGAGACGGTTTGTAGTTGTGTTTCTAAGAAGACTTGAAAACCTGCTTGATCCTGCCAAGGGGATGGGGCCGTATCCCTCAGCCTGGGAGGCAACTCCAGGGGATGAAACCACAGTCATGGTGTTGACCTCTTAGAAGAAGGGGATGGCTGACGGGCAGTGGTCTCTTTGGGGTCTGAAAAATGGGTGGCTGGAAAACAAAGACATAGGTCTGTTGCTAGCACATACTGGGAAAGGGCAGAGGTGCTAGAGAGAGGCACAACCCCTCCCTCCAAGCTTCATTTTGCTCCACTGCTCTTAAGCTTTTGGGGTCTCGTCTCTAACGAGATTGGAAGATTGGAAGGCGTGACATGGGGGCTGCCCTATCCTTGTTTGCCAAACTTCCATCATTCAAATGTCACAGTCAAGATGTTTGTCATATCCACCTGCTACCTGTCCTTTCATTTCCTCAATATTTGCATTTAAGTTGATTTCTTCTTTTAATTAAAAGATGTTTATTTTAAAAGGAAGCGTTCTGTTACTAGCAGAAATGAAAAACCAGTATCACTTACCACAATTAGAAGTTAATCTTTCTCTCTCCCTCCCTCTCTCTCTCTCTCTCTCACACACACACACACACACACCCCCCACAATGATGAAAAAAGTCAGCTTGTTAAGTCCTAGCTAGGTACTATTGTCTGTGGAACTCTGTGGGCCTGAGGCTTGCTTTCTTTTTGTTAGAGGTCAGATTAACAAGTGTTAGACTTACCAGCACAGCCAACCGAGACTCTCTCCTTGGTGTAGTAAAGAAGACTGACAGAAGGCAACAGTAATGGATCAAGTTTGTTGAGCCCCTCTTTGCATGTACTCCACCATCATATGAGACAGCTACTCCTGTTATTTCTATCCCTTTTCCAGCTAAAGGCACCAAGGCTGAGAGAGAATAAATCACTTGCTCAAAGCACACAGCTAGTTAGGGGTACAGACACAGAGAGAATCAAAGTGATTTGTCTCCAGAGCTGTTGTCACCATGGGTCTATTTCTTCTTGTGCACAGCGGGGTCAATGTTATTTAATGCTCTGACTTCATGATGCCCAGAGCATGTCAGGTGCTGCCTAAAAGCATTTCCTGCATCATGAATTATAGGGAGACATTGCCCTGCATGAAAGCAAGGAGCGTTGCACCTGACACCCAGGAAGCGCTCCGTAAGGCTTAGTTCCCTCTTTCCCCAATTCTCCTCCATGCAATAGGCCATCCTGAACCCTACCTCCAAAGATGTTTGAAGGGAAGGGGCCACTTCAAGTTGTCACAACTTAAAAGACACTTGCCGTCTTTCTCTGATGATCACAACTTGCAGGCAGCCTTCTGATGGCAACTTGCTTTGCAGAGTGGACTTTCCAGCTGGGGAGAGCATGAACTGACCAATGACAGCACTGTTCTGTCTTTGCTTCACTGTGTACCTCAGTGACTGGTGCAGGACCCTCTGTAAATATTCACTGAACGAGTGAGAAAATGTTTGGTGGTTATTATATTTCTAACGATAATACCATTGATAATAAAATGGCTACATCATGGAGCTCTTACACTGTGCCTGATACTGTAGTAAACCTTTCCCCTGGATTATCTTATTTTATTTCTGCAGCAACTCTATGAAGTAAGTACTATTGTCCTAGTTTACAGATGAGGAAATTGAAGCTTGGCTAGTCAAGTAAGTGTTTGACTCCAAAGCCTGTGGGTGCTTTCAACTCTAGCTTATACTGTTACCCTCCAGAGCCGCCAAGTGGCTCTGAGTGCTGGTGAGTTTGGTGGAAGATAGTCGGGCTCTTTGAGCACCAGCTCTGACTTTACTGATGACCCCGGTTTCTGGCCTACAAAGCTCTCGGCGTGGTGTGGTGGTTGCTTTGGCTTTGGTCTCAAATGGGCCTGAGTCCAAATCGTCCTCTGCTAGCTACTGGCCATGTGATGTGAGGCAAGCCGCCTAATTTCCCTGGGCCCCAATTTCTTCATCTAGGCGTGGAACGTTACAGAAGAGTGCACACAGAAATCCCTCAGCGCGCTGCCACCAATGCTAGCTAGCATGCAATCGAAGGTATTTATTATTACAGACAGGAAGCAAAGAGGACCTGGCTGGGAACGAGAGGTCGTTGGAGCAGGAAAACAGAGATGGAAGTAGAGTTCTTTCTGTTTCTTTGTAACTTTGGTGAAAGTATCAGAGGAGGCCTGGGAGAACTATTTCCTCCTTTCTAGTAAACGCCTCTGGTGAGCAAACCGTCGCGCCCCAAGGGCCCCCAGAATGAGTCTCTGGCACTCCTAGTTGGTGGAGACATGGCCTCCTGAGCCACGTGGCCAACGCTGCTGGCTGTTCCCTAACCCGCCCGCGAGGCTGCTGTGGCATTTTAGGAAGTGAGTTCCCTCACACGGCAGCCAGAGGCGGGTGGGACACCCAAGAAGTATATAGGCGGAGATGAAGTGAGTGTGAGCCAGGCAGGGGGCACGGAGGAGGAGCCGGAGGGTGGCCTGGGTCTGCAGGGAGGAAGGGGCAGGAACTCCTGGAGTTGGCCTGGACTTAGCTGAGATTCGGCCCTCTCCAGCCTGGGCACTGGTGGCACCGTCCTTCCCCTGACCCTCAAAGATCACTTCCGCCGTGAAGTGTCCGTTCTGACCTTGAAGAGGACTCTCTCCATCACACACGGCCTCTCTTCCTTATCCATCCTCCCCACCCCACCACTCCCCACTTCCTTCGAATCATGGCATCACCCTCATTTGCCTGTGTACTTGGTTTTGTGGTTTTTAACTTAGATGTGGTTAGAGAGAGGTGGGGTCAGAGGACAGGCCCTCCACCCCACTCCTCCATCTCTCCAGACAGACAGAAGTGTCCTGCTTGGGCTCAGAGACCCGACATGGTACCGTTGGCCCAGCAGATGGGGAAATTCTGATTCAGTTTCTCTGGGGTAGGGCCTAAGTATTGGTATTTGCCAAAAGCTCCCAGGTGATTGAGAGCCTCTGGTCTAGTTATTGAAAGAACTGGGATGACTAACTGTACTTAGAGGGCAAATCACTGGGAAAAGTTGGGCCTGGCCCTAGTAAGAAGTAGCATTGCTTATTCCTGCATAAATATCAGCTAAGGATGGTCTGATAATCTAGAGCCCTTTGACAAGCCTTTCAAAAGCTTCTTCCCAACATTTCATGGATGTGGACAAAGAGTATCTGTTTGTCCAGCTTGTGTGACTCCTGCCAAAATGGTGCTTGTTCTCAGCAAACCCCTGAGAGAACTAGGACATTATGATACCCATGAAAAGATTCAGCCCAGGTAGTGGTGGTGGTAACAGGGACCGGCCAAGACCGGAAACCTCGGGTGCTCAGATCATTCCAGGGTTCTCCAGATCGTATTAAACCGGTAGGAGCGCCCTCAGAATCATGAGATCCATCCAGTGGGGTCTGCTGGATACTAGAGGCCATTCGATCTACCAGGATAGCTGGGAGGGTATAAAGAGAAAAAGGGCTCTGTCGGTGCTGCTTCTTGCCCACAGAGTTATAGCAGAGAGGACAGGCTTAGAGCCTCAGTGAGACTGCAGGGGATTTTTTTAAGGGAAGGATGGGTTTCTTGGTGGGCGTGTGTAGGTGGTGAGGTTGGATAGTCAGAGTGGTCGTGGTGTGGTGTCAAGAAATGCCAGGTGCACGCAGCAGGCCTACAGGGGTCTCAGCTGTGAAGAGCCTGATGGGTGACACAGATAGAGACGGCTCCCCTGCCCCGCCCCACCCTACCCCAGGCTCTTAGACCTCAGGTGCAGACTCAACTCCGTAGTTTGTGGCCCGGTGATCTGTAGGAGGCTGCTCTGTGTTTTACTGACTTTTCCCCTTCCCCAGCAAGGTGGCCCATATTCAAGATTCATGGCCCACTGGCAATAACCGACTAGAAAAGATGAGAGAAAATGAGATCCCATTCACAGTAGCAGCTAAACCCACCACAAATCTGGGAATCAACCTAACAGAAGACTGCTCAAAACCTTTTTGGGAAATTTTAATAACTCTTTTAAAGAATGTAAAAATTAAAGCATGATATTATAGCAGAATATCTTTACTGTAAATGAAAACACATACACTCCATTTTAAAAAAGGGTAGAGACATATTCAAGGACTTCCGGTAAATAAGTGGATGCCCCTAGGCGGGTGGGGGGGTGGGGGAGGGCGGGGTGCAGCGGGGGTGGGGGGTGGGGGGAGGGGGGTGGATAAAATAGGGGATGACAGACATAGACACATATACATTGTTTCATAACACTTAAACCTATTTCCTCAGCAAATGATAGATGCTCTCTTGAATATTCAAACAAAATAGGCAAAGTCGGCATATTGTCAGCACCACTATGCATGTCCATTTTTTGTAAACTACCAGATTTTAGACTTCCTTGAGGGCATGGATTATTTCCATGACACTTAACGCAGTGCCTTGCATATAAAAGGTGCTCAGTATATATTTTCGTAAAAGTCCCATTAAAAGTCATATTTAAACATTATAGAATATATGTTCTTAAAAACTTAGAACATGTGCGTTACAGAGAAAATTTAGAAGATGCATATTATGAAAATTTAGGAAGTGCTAATAAGTCAAAAGTGTATTAAACTCATCCAGAACATCACTGTTTATGGATAACCAATATGAACATTTTGGGTATGTGATTCCAGTTTTCAAGTAGGGTATTTTTTTTATGGTCGCTGGATGACTTTTAAATTTTTTCATCTAGTAGTTTTGCCATTTTGTAGTTTGAATGACAAAGCATTTAGAAATGAATTCAATTTACAACATATTCGCTCTGCAAGGCTAAGTTCAGAGTGTAAGCGACGGGAACCACCAGCCTGAGGGCTAGTCTGCAGGCAGCTCCGAAGGAAGAGGAAGGGCCTGGCCAGACTCAGCGTGGGTGTGCATGGTTGACGAAGGGAAGTGGTGCAGAGGGCAGCAAGCTTGATCTGTAAAAAGCCAGGTGTAAATATCGGTGGGTCACGCGATTTCTGTCACAACGACCCAACTGCGCTGTTCTACCGTGAAAGCAGCCATAGACAGTATGTGAGATGAACAGATGAACACGGCTGTGTCCCAATAAAACTTGGTTTATGGATATCCATGTCCATAAATCTGAATCCATTCTGAATTTCACACACTTTTCACAGTTTTCAGAGGGAAAATACTAGAGGCAGGTGAGAGCTCAGCAAATCGAAAGAACTAACGGAAGGTGGTCACAGACCACTGAGTGGGAGCCGGAGGTGAGGTCTGTGGCCGCAGAGGCTTCAGCCGCTGGAAGCTTGGCTCCAGGTGCCACCAAAAGGGCTGAAGGTGTGGAGCCAGATCAGCTGGAAGGAACGTAGAAGTGGGTTCATTCTGGGCTGGCACTGAGGTTTGAACCATGGCTCAAAGTGCTTTGGTCCAGAAAGTCTGCTTTCAGATTCTTCTGTACTCTCTCAAGAAGACAAAGCACCCAGGGAAACAATGTCCCACCTTGGGAACACCCAAGATTTAATACAACTAATGACTTGGGGTTGGATGGGAGCCGTGTACTTCAGTCACTGCACAAGCAGGGCGGATGGGCTGTGGGTCCCTGCAAAGTCAGCCCGGGGTATGTCTTCCCCGCTCTTCTCCTTATGACACTCTGCTACACACCTGCCATTTCCTCCTCCTGGGTCCATGGCTACTGTGTTTCCATCAGTCTCACTCACCTCATCCCCAGGTCCCTGATTCAAAAATCAAATCACATCGTCCACATGGCCTGTTACCTTTCTGACCGGTCTCATCCTGCTTTAAATGCTACATGGAAACCTTCAACCTAGAGGCTCACTACTTCCTTAGTTATTTCTTCCTTGCCTTCCCTCACCTCCTTGCTACCCCAGGTGGCAAGTCTATACAATGACCTGGACGAAACCGGGGGCAGATTACGTTTATTCTCATTTCATCCTACTCCACTGAAATTCAACATGTACCTCGATGAAACATGACACATCACAAAATCTAAGCGGGGTTGTTTTTCTACCCCAAGTTCCTGTGATCTCAGCCCGGTTCCTTGCACCTTTTCCCAGATTTCCTGGACCTGCATGGTGTTTTGGTGCAAATGCCTGCCTGTTTAACTCCATTGCGCTTCCCAGTGCAAGAAAGCTCTCGACATTCGGAGTGTGAGATTGGATTCCTCACCCAGGGGAGATATGAAGAAGCGATCTCAGAGGCATGATCTGCACCTTGCAAACTTGCTTAGAATCTTAAGCCAGCGTTTTCAAAGCGGACTTGGTTTGCTGGCCTCAATTATGAAACAATTAATACACAGCACATAAAACTGTCCAGTCTGTTTGTTCTTGCTGTCATATCATCAGTAATGATGGCAGGAACTGACCTAATGAAGCGGCCCAAGTGTCTGTGTACACAGAGAAAGAGAGGAAGAACGGGGGCAAGGGAGAGAAGCACGCCTCACTAATATAACTCACATTTCTCTGAGAACACGTCTCTTCCTAATGCTTTTCTCATGAATAGTTCAGGTCTTTCCAGAAAAAAAAAAAAAAAAAAAATCTATATGAAATTTAAGCCCCGTTTCTCATTTCATTGAAAAACCTTTCAGAAAAGCCATTTTTCATACTTAAGACTTTTTCAAATCTTTCCTAACCAGTTACACTACGTATTGTATCTTTCAGAGCTGGCAGCCGTCCAGCGACAATCCTTAAAAATCCCTTTACAGTTTTCAAGGAAAATACAAGCTCTCATTTACCACTGGATGGAGTCAGAAAATAAAAGCTTAATGCCTTGACAGGCCTGGATATTTTTTTGAGGCCTAAGTCTGATTTATGTTGGTAGCCAGCAAACCAGGCTGGTGAAATATTTGCTGCTGCTCCCAGGGATATGGAAAAATGAAGTGTGAAGTTCTGGGGAGAGCAAGCCACAACCTTCTAGTCACTAAACACTCCCACCAAGTTGGCAGTGGAACAGAGCCCTGGGCTGCAAGATGAACCTCAAAGGAATACAGGGGGAGTGAGGGACCGCGCATCGTGTCAAAATACTGCCAAGGCTTAACGCTCGCCATACATTTTGCGACATGGGGTGGGATGTTTATGGGGGGGGCTAGGGAGGAAAGAGAAGAGGAACATTCCCTTCCTCCTTTCTTTCTTTTATTTTCTTTACAGTTTCCCTGTAGGGGTTTCACTCCAAGTCGAAGAAATTAAGAACAACAACGGGGCTGTAGGAAGTTGCTTAAGCCCCCATCATAAAACCGTTCAGATGGAAAAATATGATCTGGTTAGAGAGAAAGCACTGCCTTGCCCTAGGGCTCGTAGCTTCAGGGCAGGAAGACCGACCCACGTCCCCACATCCCCAGATCTGAGCGCGTGGGAGCCGGGATTTTCATTCCCATGAAAAGGGAATTTTCTAGAGGTAAAAGTGAAGTGGGCTTTTCTCCCCTCACCGGATGTTCTTGAAGTGAGTCAGCACAAACACACATGCCAGGTAAAACACTGGGTGTTTTGGTTTTGTTTTATCTTTCCTTTATTTCAAAATAAAAAGACATAGAAATGGACATCCGCTGTTTAGAGGTGTTTTTTAACCTCAGGTTTCTGAGGTAGTCTTAGATACCCAGGCTTGTTCCAAAGGGCTTCATCTGCACTTGGTATTATTCACAGGGAAGGTGGAGGGGGAGGCCTGTGGAGAAGCAGGGGTTGATTTTTGTTGTGTTTTGAAGTGAAAAAGCTCTCTCCTAGGTGGTATTTTTTCAATAAAACAAGGCAAGGAAGGGCAAAGATGGAAAACATGCAACTCATTTTCTCCCCACACGGACTTATCTTTGGAAGATCAATGTCAAAAATCTGATTCATTTGAGATCTAAAATGTGCCTCTTTATTATTATTATTTTTTTTAGAATTTTAATAACAGCATCTCTATCTGCCGGCTGGAGATTTATGTTACTGTGGATTCAGTCTTTGGGTCAGTGAAAGCAGGCTCAGCAATTACAGAAATGTTTATACCCATGTGTGGCCACCCCTCCCCCATCCCTCTCTCAATCACAGATAAACACACCCACTCTCACTCAGACAGACTCTCCCAGACACACTTTAACACCCCCCCAAAATCGGCCTCACTCATTCACTCCCTTATGGCAAAGTTAAACTTAGAGATACTTCAGGTCCACGAACGTGTATTGATGGATGCCCACCATGTATAAGGTACTGATGGGCAATGGAGGGGGCAGGGGAGCTTGGGGTAGAATATAAAAGCAAGATTCTGGTCTTAGATCTCAAGACATTTGCAATTTAATGGAGGGAGGAACTGCTTTTTGATCCATTTACCTTGCAGTAAAACTTTATTGTGGTAAAACCATAAAATGTGCTTTTCTTCCTCCCCACATTGGCAGGAGAAGAGAAACTAAGTGACTTGCCCGATGCCACCAACAGTAATGGCAAACATGACAGAGCTCGTGGTACGTGCTGGCACCAGGCTAAGCACTCCCATGCCGTATCTCCTTTAGTTCTTGACAACCCACTCAGAAGCTTCTCACTCTACAGATAAGGAAACCAAGGCAGAGAGTAGTTAAGTAACTTATCCAAGATCACTTGGCGAGGAAGTGTGGGGTGGAGATTCACCACGTCTGTCCAGAGCCTCCTTAGTCCCTGTACAGAGCTGAGACTAAACCTTCAGTCTTCTGCCTTCTGGTCCACTGCTTTTCCTCCCTGTCTCTAGTCCCCAAACCTGTGATGATGAGGTAGAATTTAAAAGGAAAAAAAAAAAAAAAAATACAACGTTTATTGTTTATTCTGAATGGGTTTCGGGTGAAGTAGCTAGGGAGTGCTTTGCAAACTATTTTTGTTTATTTGGAAGCACCTAGATTTCAGCCTGAAGGAGGTTTGGAAGTAGTTGAAGAAATTTTGAGTACAGTCGTTTCTAAGCCATACTTCTTACGAAAACCTTGTTTTGGGAAACTGAGAAATCCAGGGCATGTACAAGGTGACTCTACCTCCAGCATGGCTGCCCTGGCTTTTGGTAAGCAACACGCTGAAAGTGATCGTGGGACTCTGAATTTCCTCCATGGCGACTGCCGCACGCATACAGGCCTTAAAACACACACCCACAGTTCAGATATTTTAGCAAATGTCCTGGCTTTCCTCCACCACTAAAATGAAAGTGAAGGTGAAATCATTTGGGGGCCCCTGGAGCAGACTTCTCACCCTTGATAGCTGCCCATAGATTTAAATGTCTCACAGGAGACCTAATTAAACATGAGTGAGATCCCAATTCACCAAAGGATCATATTTTCTGGCCATTTTCATCACTCACACTTCCTAGCAATTTAACAATAAGTTTAGGATATGACTTTTTCCCTCAGGCACCCCTCCCACCCCTTTTATTTTATATTTTATTTGGGATCTGGAATTCTAGATGGCTCAAGTGCCTGGAAATACCGAAAGCAGGTTTTTCTACCCAAGTAACCAGTGGCTGTCTCTACACACACCCTGGTTTTGTTACGATCTGAAGTTATCACAAATGAGGGCTGATGGGGAGTCTCCAGATTTTGTTGACAACGATCATTCAAGAGGATCCCTGGGACACAATGTCAAGGGAGCCTACAGAGCACTGTGGTTCATACAAAGCAGGTGTTTGTTGAATGAATTAATGAGCGAGTGAAGAGGGGACACCTCTTGCTCGTGACGGATGGAATAACGGAGGCAGATGGTGGTATAGCAGGTGCTTCTCGCTGCTGGCCCCCGAATGACCCGCATCTTGTGTGCTTGATCAAGAACAGCATCTTCAGTGCAGTATGCATCCTTCTGGGGGTACCTGGATTCTCCAGGGGTTATGCAGATGCACACGGCTTTAAAGGCATGGGTTTTTGTTTTGTTTTGTTTTAATTTTATTTATTTATTTATATTTATTTTTGGCTGTGTTGGGTCTTCGTTTCTGTGCGAGGGCTTTCTCTAGTTGCGGCGAGCGGGGCCACTCTTCATCACGGTGCGCGGGCCTCTCACTGTCGTGGCCTCTCTTGTTGTGGAGCACAGGCTCCAGACGCGCAGGCTCAGTAGTTGTGGCTCACGGGCCCAGTTGCTCCGCGGCATGTGGGATCTTCTCAGACCAGGGCTCGAACCCGTGTCTCCTGCATTGGCAGGCAGATTCTTAACCACTGCGCCACCAGGGAAGCCCAAAGGCATGGGTTTTTGTTTTTGTTTTTAAGTAAATTTATTTATTTATTTTTATTTTTGGCCGCGTTGGGTCTTTGTTGTGGTGCGCAGGCTTCTCATTGGGTGGCTTCTCTTGTTGCAGAGCACGGGCTCTAGGCGCGCGGGCTTCAGTAGTTGTGGCACTCGGGCTCAGTAGCTGTGGCTCGCGGGCTCTAGAGCGCAGGCTCAGTAGTTGTGGCGCGCAGGCTTAGTTGCTCCACGGCATGTGGGATCTTCCCGGACCAGGGCTCAAACCCGTGTCCCCTGCATTGGCAGGCGGATTCTTAACCACTGCGCCACCAGGGAAGCCCAAGGCGTGGGTTTTGAGATCCTTCACTCCCATCTTTTCTATAGCTCAACAGCCTGAGAACATCATTCCTTTACAGTGATGTTACAAAAAAAGGCATCCTCTCACCCATCCCAGTGTCACTGTAGAGCATTGCCCCGGGGTCTAAATATCCTCTGGGTCTCTAAATGAAGGGATAATTTGTGAAGACATTTCACCCCAGGAAAAGTCCCAGGAGAACAAAGCAAAGAGAGCTTTGGGGAGAAATACTGAAAGGGGACAGAGCTTCATTCTACCCCATAACAAACTCATGGCAAGTCTCCATGTATGTATGTCTGTATCTGCCATCAGTATCTACCCACTCGTCTGTCTATTAGAATGACAATTCAGAAATGAGTTAGTTGCCATGGGGACACATATTAACACACTTATTTGAAATGAAAAATGAAGTTCGACTTTCTCTGTGAGAAAGTGAGTCTGATTTGGCTAATTGGATTGGCAGTGAGAACTGCTTAGTTATTTAGGTCCTATGGCAGACATTTCCCATAAATGGAATCACCTGAATCTGTCGCAATAAGGGTTTGATGGAATAGAGCTAAAGTACAAGTAAGTAGAGAGCACCAACTGCCAGCCGGTACATCCTTTATAACTACATGTACGATGATGAAATGTAGATGTTATCTGAAAAATGTAGTTTTAAAAATTTCTTTTATGGGTACACACACACAAAATCTCTTGAAGACCCCTCGTTTAGAGAAAGTTGAGAGACACAGGCAAGGAGGAAAACTCATTAATAGACAGAAAGGAGCCCGGGATTCGAAAAATGCTCTCAAAATTGCAGAAATCTAAGCAGAGATGGAAAAAAGGTGAAAAAGATTAGGAGACCCTGGGGGAGAAGATCCTGCTGCCTGTACTTAGGCATGAATTTGTCTGTCTTATGTGAGATCTTGGCGAGCTGTCCTATCTAGAATGAGAACACCCGTAGCACTCAGGTTTATTTATTTATCCCTCAGAACACTCTGGAATTTAACTTTCTTCTTAACCAATTTGACTTGCAGAGAATGAGGTCATCAGAACACTTGTACAAAAATCATGAGTTTGTTAGGGTGTTTTTTTCAGTTCATTAGGGAGAGTATTTCTGAGTCCTACTAAGAAGTCACTGTTGTCACGTATACATGTGACCATTCATCCAATAATAGGCCATAGTGATATATTAGATGTATTAAGTAGGTGATTCTGAAGTAGTTGGGGCAGTGGAATGGTGAACACCAGGAGGACAAACTCCCCATAAAAGTATTTATGCTGAGGTACCTTGAAAAGAAAACACCTCCTAAAACAGATACACTTTGAAGAAGCTTTGCAAAAGACATGCAACTTGGTGCCGATGTTATGCCAGAGTTTGCTGTGTTTAGCTGCCTAATTTACTGCCATCTGGCCTCTGCTGCACCCCCATCAATCTGTCAGCCGAATGAGTTCTAATTATGCATCTTGTAACCCGGTGTGCTACAGCACACTGCGTTCAAGTGGGGATAGATCTTCAAGATTTACTGCACATATGCTGATAAAATCCCTGGGTCTCCAAGCTGGGGAGGGTGAGGAGGGGGTGAAATCTACCTCCACCCACCACAGGCGAAGAGGAGCAGACGGGCATGGCAGAAGAAGCCAAAGGTTTAGCCAGTGATTCAGTGCACGCTTAGGCTGACAAAATGCAAAATACATTTGAGATGAGCTTTAATGGATACGGGCAATGTATAGCCCAGAATATACAGAATCTATAATCAGTTTGTTTGAGGGGTTGTTAGAAGCTTCACTCCTCCCGCTGCCAATCTGGCTGCCTCATATGTTCTGCCCCCTTCTGTGGCCCATTTCTAGAGGGATATGGCAGTGAGGAGAGAAAGGGAAGGGTTTAGGAGGGAATTGCCTTTTATTATGGATCAGTTATTTTTATTTTATTTATTTATTTTTTTACTTAGGTCATCTCCCTGAGTCTTCATCAAAACCCTGCAAGGTGTACACTGTAATCTTGTGTCCCAGGGAGGCCCAGATTTTGTGTGTGTGTTTGTGTGTGTGTGTGTGTGTGTGTGTGTGAGGTGTGCAATCCTGCAGCCCCTGTCTCCTTGGGAAAGCTGATTGCCTCTGATTTCTTTTTCCACCAGCTTGCTTTCTCCTGGGCAAGTCACTGATACTTCTTAAAACAGGCTTTGTGGATTTCTGATTGGTGTTCCAATCTATACGGCTGGCTTCTACTCTCCTCCCTCCATCTACCAGGAGGTTGCAGGGGATAAGTCAGATAATGCCCATAAAAGGCTTTTAACCCCCCAGGAGAAAGTTGTCCACGACAAACACTGCATCCTATAAAAATTCCATGTGTGTTTGTAGGCCCGTCCATCCACAAGGAGCAGGAGACAGTCCCGGATGAGGAGGAATCCGGTGTGTCTGCTGCTGTGCCCACGCCTTCTAAGATAGACAGTTGTCCTGGATAGACTTTGTGCTGCCACATACCCCAAAATATATCTTTGTGAGGGCTGAGAAAAAAAACCTTTGTTTCACAAACACAATGACTGACTTTTTTTTTCCTTGCTGTTTATCCCTAACTTAACCAGGGTCCTAGCAGGGACTTTAGGTGGTGTGAGTTTGACCTTTAAAAAAGGCCATGGCGCAGGCTTATTTTCAATTTTAGTATTAAATCTCATTTGCTTTCAGTCTAATTTCTTTGAGGCTCATCTTCGCTCTGCTGGCTTAGAAAGCAAAAGATTTCACTTCTTTGCAATTCCATGGACTAAATAAAAAGTATTAAGACCCTGGAGTCTGGTTGAGACCCCAGGACAGGCCCCCAGACACTGGTGAAAGGAATCTTTAAATGACCCCAAATATATAAGACCTTGTGTTTCACGGGCTACCCTCAAACTCTCTGCCAGCAGCCCCCGAGCTTCTTTCGAGCACATCGGAAACCAAGTTCTCTAAACAGAAAATGTAACCATGATAAGTTGTGTCACTTTGGTGATATATCTCTCAGAATATTATAAACTGGGTAGCTGAATTTTTCATTGCCTTAGAGACGTCCACAGCCAGAGATCTGAGAATAGAAAGTTCACGTCTCTCTCCATTAAGAAATTTAATTCACATTTTGCTTGGTCCTAGCCTTTGATTAATACTCTGGATGTGTCATGCTGCAGTCCTTAGGATTATGAAAAGTGATTTGTCTAATCTGTGTGTCAGTCTCCTCTGGGGTCTGCCTAGGGGGGAAAAAAAACCCCAAGAAACCAACACTCTGTAGCAATTGATTTCATAGCATTTGCTCAGCGTTTGCCTTTACATTCCGGCCAAGTTAAGTGGATACAGAGCAATTTGATCCATGGAGTGTGGCGAGAGTGTTGTCACCATCTACAGACCCAATTCATCTGGAGGATTTCATGTTGCACATATCAAGACTGGAAGTGGGTTTTAATGAAATCTCTAGCAAAATGAAGTTCATAGAAAAGTGAATGTAAAAACATATGCTTACGATTCCAGCTGGTTGGTTGAGGTGCAATCAAAGTTGCACAGCATTTAGGTCTTCGCTTCAGACTCTTGGCCCCAAGGCATAGATGTTGCGTGATCTGAGTCCATGCTGGGCTGAAGGACAATTGTGAAGGACAAGTATCACATCCCTGGTCTACAGTGGTGTTTTCTGAATGTCAACTAGCCCTCCTCTCTCATCGGTTTTTCCTTTCTCAGCCCCCATTGACTCATTTCTCCATCAAGGCAAAATCTCAGCCTCTCTATCTTCTTTTTTTGTCCACAAATTGAATTTCTCCTGATCTAAGCTGGTACTATCTGAGAATCACTCCTTTCCAAGAGATGGTTAGCCAGTTGGAGGTACACATGTACTTAAATAGATGTGCCCAAGGTGATGCACATTCCTTACCTCAAAGTATTAAGTCAAATAGTGGATTTTCGGTCAGAGAGATTAGCTGGAGCAAGTGGGGCTTTTATACGTCTCTGTATTAGAACTCATATGGTGGCCTATTTCTTCAAGAGAGGGTTGGCCCTGCCTGGAGGGGTGTTTCATACAGGAATCTTGCTTTAATTAGTTCCGTGAACCAGAGAGCGATGTGGAGGACCAGAGGTGAGCGGCATATGGAGCTCAGACGCTGGTGGTCTTGGATGGGGAGCCTGTCATTCTAACTTGAGAAGTGCAGGCAGGGCTGAAAGAGTCTTGGGAAGCCACTTTTGTCTTCACCTAAGCTATATATGAAGGAGACATGAAAAGCAATGAGTTACTGCAGAATGCGATCACATAAACTTTCAGGCAACAAAGTTTAACATCTCATGAATCCTTGAAAGGAGTAAAATTTTCCCGATGAAATATTCACTAGAAATGCACTTTCTATTGTTTTGTTTTGCTTTTTCCCCTTCAGTGAAAATAATTATCTAGTGCTTACCAGCAAACCTTGATATCACTTCAGATATTAAATATTGTTATTTCAGCTCCTTTCTAGACCAAGTAATCCCCAATATTTAAGTTTTCTATTCCTAAATCTTGCATTATTCTTATCAATTTTCTCAAGGCTCGTCCCATGTTCCCCACTTTATTTCAGCTGGATGACATCCCAATTGAAGGAGAACATTGAACTATGTTCAACACTAAGCCGTAGAGTCTAAAGTCAGTGTTTAAATCCTATCTCTACCACTTAAAAACTGAGATGTTTCTAAGCCTCAGCTTCCACATCTTCAGAATGGGCATGACTAGGCTTCCCTCCCTGCCAGCATTGCTATGAAGATTCAATTTGAAATATGATAGCACATTGCTTGGCTCCTGGACCATGGGTTGAACATAATAAAAACAATTTGTATCTGCATCTTGTATGATCAAGACCAAAATAGGTGAAGTTACCTGAACTACCAAGACTGCAGTGACATCTAGACACATCATAGTACAACTATTGAAAGACAGAGACAAAGAGAAACCTTAAAAGTAGTAAGAGAAAATAATGCGATACATACTCAGGAACAACATGATTAAAGTTGAATTTCTATTAGAAACACTGAAAGTCAGAAAGCAATGGATGACGTATTCAAAGCACTGAAAGAAAAAAAAATCAACCAAGAATACTATATCCAAAAAACTGTCCTTCAGAAGTGACAGTGATGAAACATTTTACCAGACAAACAAATACTGAGAATGTTCATTGCTAGCAGAACTACCTTACAAGAAATGACATCGAAGAGTAACTTGAATCCACATGAAGAAATAAAGACCATTGGAAAAGGTAATTACATAGGTAAATATAAAAGACTGTATTATATATTTTTCTCTTTTCTTCTCATGTCAGGTTTAAAAGTGCATAAAACAAAATTTCTAAAACTGTATTTTGGGGCTTACAGAAAGATGTAATAGATACGTCAAGAATAGCAAAAAGGAGTTACGTAACAGAGTTATATTGAAGTAAACTCAACATTGTACTGGAATTAAGTTAGTATTAATCCAAAGTGGGCTGTGATACATTAAGATATAAACTATAATCCCTAGACTAACCACTAAGAAAATAATTTAAAAATCCAGCGAAGGAATTAAAATGGCACAGTAGAAAATATCTATTTGACACAAAATAAGGTAGTAAAGGAGGAACAAATAAACTAAAAAGAGCATGAGACATACAGAAAAGAAAAAGAACATGGCAGACATAAATCTAAGATTTCAATAATTGCATTAAACGTAAATGAATTAAACACTCCAATCAAAAGGCCGTTTGTCAGATTCGATAAAAAACAAGATCCAACCATGTGCTATCTACAAAGAGATGCAGTTTAGATTCAGAGACACAGATAGGTTGAAAATAAAAGGATGGGAAAAAGATATACCATATAAAAAGTAAACATAAGAGAGCTATAATGTCGAACAAAATAGACTGTAAGACAAAAAATGTTATTAAGGGACATGGAGGGACATTTCATAGTGATAACTGGTCAATTTATCAAGAAGATATAAAAGTTATAAACTTATGCATACCAAAGAACAAGGTCCCAAATGTATGAATAAAAACTGACAAAATTGAAGGGAGAAATAGATAATTCAACAAAAATATTTGGCGGCTTTAATACCCCACTCTCAATAATTGATAGGTAACCAGACAGAAAACTGGCAACGGTATAAGAAGACTTGAACAACACTACCAACCAACTTGACCTGATCTATAGAACATTCCAGTCAACCTCAGCAGAATGCATTCTTTTCAAGCATACATGGAACATTCTCCAGGACAGGTTATATGCCAGGTCATAAAGCAAACTGTCAATAAATTTAAAAGCATTTAAATGATACAAAGTATTTTTCTGGACACAATGGAGTTACATTAGAAGTTAACAACAGAAATAAATATGGGTAACCTCCAAATATTTGAAAATTAAATGACATGTCTCGATAACCCATGGGTCAAATGAGAAATCACAAGGGAAATTAGAAAATATTTTTAACTGAATGAAAACCAAAATACATCATCAAAATTTATATGAAGCAGTTAATGTGCTTAGAAGGAAATTTGTTTAAATAACAGCTTTACTGAGATAAACTTCATACACCATAAAACTTGCCCCTTTAAGGTGTACAGTTCAGTGGTTTTCAGTATAACTCTGAGAGATTTGCAACCCTCACCACTAATTTCAGAACATTACATCATCCCAGAGAGAAACCCCACACCCATTACCAATCGGTTTTATTCCCGTCCCCCATTCCCTGGCAAACACTAATGCAATTTCTATCTCTATGGACTGCCTGTTTTGGACGTTTCTTATAAATAGAATTATATGCTATGTGATCTTTTGTGTTTGCCTTTTTTCACTTTGCATGTTTTTAAGATTCACCCATGTTGTAGCTTGTATCAGTATTTTATTCCTTTTTATGAATGAATAATGCATTGTATGGATATACCGCATTTAGTTTATCCATTCATCGCTTAATGGACATTGGGATGTTTCCACTTTTTGGCTATGATGGATAACCCTGCTATGAAAATTCATGTACAGGTTTTTTAGTGTGGACATGTGTTTTCCATTATTTTGGGTATATACCAAAGTGGGAAGTTGGGTTATATAGTAGATCTATGTTTAAATTTTTTAGGAGCCATCAAACAGGATTCCAAAGCAGCTTTACCATTTTATATTCCCACCAGTGATAAAGGGCATCTATGGAAAACCCAGAGCTAAAATAAATCATATTGGTGAAAGACTGAAAGCTTTACCCCTAAAGTCAGGAAGGAGATGCGGATGTCTGCTCTCACCGCTTCTAATCATTGTTGTACTGGAAGTTCTAGCCAGGACGATTAGGCAAGAAAAAGAAATAAAAGGCAACCAAGTTGGAAAGGAAGAAATAAAACTCTATTTGCAGATGACATGCTCTTATATATAAAAAATCCTAAGGAATCCACAGAAAACCTTTTAGAGCTAATAAACTAGTCCAACAAGGTTGCAGGAAAAATATCAATATGCAAAAATTAATTATATTTCTAAACACTAGCCATGAACAGTCCAAGAAGATAATTCCATTTATAATAGAATCAAAAAGAAGAAAGTACTTAGGAATAAATTTAACCAAGGAAATGCAAGACTTATCTATTGAAAACTACAAAACATTGTTGAAGGAAATTAAAGAAGACTCAAATAAATGGAAAGATATCCTGTGTTTGTGGACTGGAAAACTTAATATTGTTATGTCTGTAATATTTCCCAAATTGATCTACAGATTCAGTGCAATCCCTTTCAAAATCCCAATTGCCTTTCTTGCAGAAATGGAAAAGTTGATTTTAAAAGTCATAATGCTCCTTGGATTGTTATGAATTCCAAAAAAAAATTGCTTGTAACATTTTTGCCAATGTTCTTGTTGCTTTTATGGAGGAGTTGATTTTCAGAGGTTCTTACTCCATCATTCCATAAATGTTTCTAGAGGGAATTTATACCTTTAAGTGTCTATATTTGAAAACAGGAAAGACCTCAAATTGATAACCTTAGCTTATACCTTAAGAAACTAGAAAATTAAGAGTAAACTAAGCTCAAAACAAACAGAGGGAAGAAAATAATAAAGAATAGAGTGGAAATGAATGAAAGAGAAAACAGAAAAGCAATAAAGAAATTCAATGAAACAAAAAGTTGGTTCTTTGAAAAGATCAGTAAAATTGACAAACATGTAGCTAGACGGACCAAGAAATGAAGGGAGAGAAGACACAAATTACCACCTGAGTGAGAGTGGGCATTACAACTAGAAAACAGAAGAATCCTTACATTAATGAGCTTAAGTGTCCAACTTAGGAAGTGAGGAGAAATGCAAGCATAAAGGTGAGGTGGAAGGAAGGGAAAAATACTAGCATGAGCAGGGATTAAAGGAACAGAAACAAAGATTCAAGAGGGGACTGACAAAGCCAAAAGCTGGTCCTTTGAAAAGACAAGTGTGTGGCAAAATTAAGCAAGAAAGAACAGAAAGCATGAGCAAACCATGAAAAAAAGGGACATAACTGTACATACAAGGCTATCTTGAATAATTTTATGCCATAAATTTGAACATTTACATGGGTAACTTCCTATTAAATTACCAAAACTGACTCAGAATAAATTTTAAAAAATGAATAGATCTATAACCATTGAAGAAATTTTAAAAAAATTAGTGGCTGTGTCTGGCTTATTCTAAGGAGGTGTCTCCCAGCCCTGGTGGTCTGTGAGACTCTCCCTCCCTCTCTCTGCCTCTCTCTTTGCCTGAGTGTTTTGAATATGCAGAATAACGCTAGAATTCTTTCTACTTGGGGCGAAAACTCCTGGGGGGGCAAATTAGAAAATGTGTGTCCAGTGGGAAGTTGGTTGTCTAATGCCCTCGAAAGGGTAGGCATGGGGGGGGGCGGTGGGGGCGTCATTTCTATGTTAAAATTGGTGCTCTAGCAGCGTGTGGGTGTAGGGTCATGGCCACACTTGGGTTTGCACGTGAGAGGGTAGGACTCCAGTTAGTTCCCAACTCCTGAGATGCAGTGGGGAGAGGAGTAGAGGGAAAGGCTGTGGAGGCAGAGTTCTATGTGCGTCTCTCTATGGGGACCACACAGAAGGCTCCTGAACCCTACCGGGGACACCGAGGGGGTAGAGAGAGTCTGAAGCCCCCCAGCCTCTACCCCAGGGCTGCAGGCTCCGCAAGGATGAATATGTTCTACACCTGGCCTTGTCCTGTGTGGCCTGCTGACTCTTCTCAGGTCTTTCTGCGGAAAGGCATCCTTGGGGAGCTTTGTTCTGGGTAAGATGCTGCAGCGGGGTCAAGTGGCCATTGCGTAGGGCTAGTCCTCTGCCGACTTTCTGTTTGTGCAGGATTGAAGGGGGAGGTGGGAGAGACTCCCTCACGGTGATGAACCGCAGGTTCTTCCTCGAGGAGATGGAGAGGATAGTGTACACATCCCCTTCGCCTTCCCTCGCCCCATCTCTAAGAGCTTACAGGAGCCCGAAAGGCTGAAATGAACATTTCTGAAGTTTTATTCCCTATGAAAAAAAGAGAGCTATTTTTCTGAGACCGCATTTTATAGGAAAGAAGAAAGTTTAGTTAACCAGGTGTTGGGCTCCTTGAGTGAGGCTGGGACCAATTTGGGGAGGACAGTCATGGAAGGGAACCTGGGTACAGGTGGCAGGGAACGCTTCTTCATTAGGCGGGGAGGGCTGGCCCCCAAAAAGTTGTTCTGCTCGCTGAAATGCTCCCAGAAAGGTGGCTCGCTGAAAATGGATCATAGATAATGTTCTAATCCAACTGCCGTTTTTCAGGTTGGACAAGACAGATTTCATTTGATTGCTTTCGCATTTTCTTTTTATCTTAGGTAAAGGGTGTGCCTGGTTTCTCTGTACTGGACAATGGTCCGATTGTTAGAAACCTTGCTTACATGTATATGTGTGTGTGTGTTTTGCCGTTACTCCTGTGTTTTGGAAGTCTTTGGGGACAGATGATATTTATGAGTGATGTCCCAAGGGTATAATCAGGATGACTCATTCTTGGAACCAGTTTTGTCCGTTAAGAGATGCCAGCTGCACCCAGTTCACAACTGAACATACTTGAGACAGCTTCTCGCACTAACCTGCTCCTGGTTTGGGGTCAGAAGGGCATATTTTCGAGGACTTTCTACTTTTCCAGAGATTTAATTTCCCATCATGGAGTCCCGGGGACCTTTTGTTAAGTGTTTTGACTTTGTGAAGTCGGTTACATACTTGAGAAAAAGTTGTGTTTTGGGATTTCAGAAAACATACCCCCATAGGCAGTTTTATGAGTTTCGTGGTTAATGGCAGTAACAAAGTCTCCTATTTATTCTCTGTCATTCTTGAAGTAGTTCAGAAGAATTTCCTGACGTTATTGTCTCTGTATTTATAGGACATCAGTTAGGCAGGCAGAGTGGGGATTATTAATCATCTCTCTTATTCGGCCTCTTACCTTCCCAAGAGTCACCACCAAAGGGGGGAAATGGAGGTGCTCATTGGTTACGTAATGTTCAAAAGCCCCTCCAGTAAGGCAGGGTCAGAACTGGAGACTACAATCTTGGGGTCTAGGTTAGTAAGTTTTCATTTTAAGTTCCACCTGATCCAGTAAAGCTAAATTTCCTGATGGCATCTGAGACTTAATTCGAGACCTTGAGGTGTGTCTCACACCTCAGACAAACCCTCCATGACCTTTGCAGAGGGCTGGCCTCCGAGTCTGATTGGAGTCACCTCATCTGCAAGGCATTTTCACTCACTGCTACTTGTACTTTCCTGACTTTTCCCATGGGTGATTGTCCTGGAGCACTTGGATCAGCCCAACTGAGGTTCCTCTGTCTCCCTTACCCTGTCTCCTGGGGTCTTCATGACCACGGATGCATTTATCTCAGGGAATTTTCCGGTTTTCACTTTTTCTACCCACTTTGCCAAATCGGACATTGTACCAGCATAAGGATTAGGTAGGCACCCCCTCCTGTTTTGGACTCATCCTCGAAATAGCTGTCTGATCCCATCTCTTGGAGAGGAGACAGGCGGAACATCGAAACACACTTCAACCTGCACATCTGGCAGGCGGGCGGGCAGATGAGAGTGGAAGTCCTGGACCGGTTCCTTGGTCTGTGGTCTCTGGGGATTGCTTGTTGAATAACTCCACATCGCATCACTTCACAGATAAGGAAGATCTCATCCCCACGGCATCTCTGATTTCGGCACAAGCTTCAGAAAACCCCAAGCAGCTAATCTAGAACATGATGTTTTAAGCTGCTATAATCACCAGCCAACTATGAACATGTGCCACGCACATGCCGGCCTTCCCTTCTTAACTGCAACACTCAGCCGGCGGGGCTACCTCGGTGCGCTCTTTCCTGGTTCCTGTCAGAGGCGGCCTATGTCATGCCTGTAGGACGGAGTCTTCTGAAGACACCGGCCTGTGACAGCAGGGCTTCCTGGAAAGGGCACTGAATGGAGGTCAAGGCCCTTGATTCATTCCTCCCCACCGGCACCAACAATTTGTGAGATCTTAGGCAAGACCCCTCTCTGAGACTAAGTCTCCTTACCTGCCAAATGGAAACCTGTCTGTCTGGGAAGTATCTTGACTATTTCAGGAGCCAACTGAGGCAGGCTGGACCAATGGGTCAAACAGACTAACAAGAGAACGTTTAATGGGAAGAGATTTAACACCCTAGACACGGGCTCAGAAAACAGCTCAGCCAGGCAGGAACAGAGAAGAGCTGAATAAGCAGAAGCACGTGGGAATAGTTGTTGGACATTTTAGTTAATTGCAATGGAAACATGAGGAGTCCGAAAAAGCAAGTGTAAACATAACCTGCATTAGTAGAAATATAGTTCTCAAAACAAGAGAGTATCATATTGGCCAGACCAGTGTTGGAGACCTGGGTTCAAGTTTGGGACCTCACCCTTAAGAGGACAGTGATATCCTGGAGTGTATTTGGGGAAGACGGACCAGCATGGTGAAGGGTATGAAAGTCTAGGGCATCTAAGAATCAGCAGAAAGAACTGAGAATGTCCTTTTCCATTTCTGGGAAAGGGTCCATTTAGCAGGAGCTGGTAGTTGCCCAGAGAACCAACCCAGGACAAAAAAGCAAAAAGCTTCAGGTTTTTATTTTTGTTTTTCTCAGCTCAAGGAAGAACTTTCATTTCTTTTTTCTCTTTTTTCCTTTCTTTTCCAACTCCCCACCACCACCACCCAGCTTATAACATTGCTTCCTCATAGCAACCAGAGAAAATTTTATTTAGTACGTGGTTAATATAGTCATGTGGTTAAAAAAGCTAACCAGCCAACCAACTAACCAAACAACCAAACTAACAAAAAATATAAAAACAAATACAGACACAGGGAAAAGCCTCCTTCTCACCCTTGTATTCTGGAAGGAACAGTTTGGCAGGGTCCTTAGAGCTGGATCTCTGAAGCTATGCTGCGTGGATTTGCATCCCATCCATGCTGCTTACTAGCTGTGTGACCTTAGGCAAGTTACTTAACCTCTCTGAGCCTCAGCGTCCTCATCTGAAAAATAGGAATAATGATGTGGGATTGTAGAGAAGATTAAATGGGTTCATACATGTGAAGCATTTAGAGTAGCTCCTGGCTCGCAGTAAATTGCACAATACATGTTAGCTCTCATTCCTCTCATTATCCTTGGCTTCATTCTCCCCATTCCCCCTTAAGTAACCTTTATTTTTCAAGTTTCTTGTATATTGTTTCAGAATTTCTTAATGCACATAATATAAGCAGATATGAATGTCATTTCTCGTTTTTCTCATTTTTAAAAATTCCAAAGTTAGTATGTGGTACACATTGTTCAACACCAGTTTTTTTGGGTTGTGTTTTTTTCTTTCCTTTCACTTGATAGTATATCTTGGAGATTTTTCCACATCAGTACAAAGAGAACTTCCTCATTCTTTTTCACAGCTGCATATAAGGAAGAACTTTCTAACAATTAGGGCTTGTTTGAAAATAGAACTCTGTCACTGGGAGCATTCAGGCAAAGAACAGACAGGGATGATGGAGCTGAGATTATGTGTCAGCGAGGTAGTCAGGCTAGAATACTTCTACTGTTCCTCCAACTGAGATTTCCTGATCCTGTGTTAAGTTGTCCAAAGATTAAAGAGCAGTTTAAAAAACTCCAGAAACAACATTGTTGTTTTCTGTCTCGCTCTGACTTGGGGCTCAGCCAGCCCTGGGTGGTTCAGACTCCAGAGGGCTCGCTTGCAGGGCTGACCTGGGCCATGTCAAAACGCAGGAGGTTCTGAGTCAAGGTCCTGGCTCATCATCTAGCCCCATCGGGAACTAACCTGGCCCGTCATTATTACCTAGAGGGAAGAAGGATCCCATCCCAGTAGATTCCAAGCCACTCTTTGGCAGGCATAGTCTCACCGGGGAGTGTCCTCCAGAGTGATACCTATCAGGGTTCTTGGCCTTCCCCAGTCAATAGAAACTGATAAGAGGCCAGATAAGAAATTCAGTCAAGGCTTTATTGGGGCCCCTGCTGCAGCAGGGTGGGAGCAAAAACAGGTAACAGTTACGCCTGCTCGCTCCCCAGCAAGGGTGGTGAGCTGGTTTCTTACATGGGGTGAGGGCAGCGGCGTGTTCGGGGGTCAGGACGGAAGGGTGACATAGGTGGTCTGCCAGCCCCTTTGCTGCTGTTGTGTGCGGGGTGCATGCACAGCACCCTGCTTTTGCTCCTGACACCCTGTTTTTGCTCTCAGCTCTTCAGAAGTGGTAGTTGGTTTTTGTTTGTTTGTTCGTTTTTGTATCTTGTTGTCCATACTTCGCCCCAACTGTGCATGCATGCAGTTATTTTTAGTCCCTTATAGTTTCTGTGTATTTTGTTGCTTGAGGAGACATTTGTCCAGGTGCAGGCGCTGCAGCAAAGGGTCCCAGGTCCCAGCCTGTCTCAATAGGACTTTGGGTTTGTTCCCCACTTCTCAGCCTGCAACTCACCGTCTCAGGTGGAACTTAGGTGGTGGCCAGTATGACTGCGTTCCCAACAGGCAGCCAAAGCCCCAGGGCTTCCCTTCCACCTGCTCTTTCCTGAGCGGTCAGTTCGAAAGGAAGCAAGAGATGAGCTCGACTTCCCTCTGCCAGCACCTCCCACAACTGGAGAGTAAGGGTCTCTTTTTTTTTTTTTTTTAATTTATTTATTTATTTTTGGCTGTGTTGGGTCTTCATTGCTGTGCACAGGCTTTCTCTAGCTGCGGCAAGTGGGGGCTACTCTTCCATGCGGTGCGCGGGCTTCTCATTGTGGTGGCTTCTCTTGTTGCGGAGCACGGGCTCTAGGCATGCGGGCTTCAGTAGTTGTGGCACATGGGCTCAGTAGTTGTAGCTCATGGGCTCTAGAGTGCAGGCTCAGCAGTTGTGGCGCACGGACTTAGTTGCTCCGCGGCACGTGGGATCTTCCCGGACCAGGGATAGAACCTGTGTCCCCTGCATTGGCAGGCGGATTCCTAATGACTGCACCACCAGGGAAGTCCCGAGTAAGGGTCTCTTGACTTGTGATTGCAGAAGATGAGAGGAGATTGTGTGCCCATTGCCCAGGTGATGGAAAGGTCCCCCAAGTCCCAATAGAGTCTGAAATGTCCCCTCTAGAAATGAATCCTTTTGAGTCTTTTTGCTCCACAGATCTGTAAAAATGCAGGTCCCATTGAGAGAAACAACACAAACATTTTTCAGGCACTAATTCCTCCGGGGGTGGGAGTGACTGAGAACCGTGCTCCCCACAGGGCGCTCAGAACAGCTGGCAGGAGGGAGTACAGGTGGGAGAGGGGAGAAGGTTCTAGAGAGAGGTGGGAGGGCTGCTGGCTGCTGGCCCTGGACCGGGGCCATATGGGTCCAGATCTTAAAAGGAATCGATCTGGTCTCCTTGCTAGGATTCTTAGCAAAGAATTAACTGCAGCAACAGTTAACCTTGCCTAACTCAAGGTTACAAATATTTTCCCCCATGTTTTCTTCAGAAGTTTTATAGTTTTAGGCTTTCGGGCTAGGATCCATTTTGAGTTAGTTTTTGTATGGAGTGTGAAGTAAGGCTCAAGGTTCATTTTTTGGGCATATGAATATCTATGTATTCCAGCAACATTTATCGAAGAGAATTTCCTTTCTCTCCTGAAATGCCTTTGCGCCTATGTCAGAAGTCAATTGGCCGTATACCTGTGGGTCTACTTCTTTTAATGCTCCTGACCCCCACTCTGTCATAGCCCCTGCTCAGGGCTAGCACATGATAGGTGTTTAATAACTGCTGGGGGGGGGGGGCTATAACTTGATTGCAGGTGTTTTCAGGGCTTTCTCATTAGATCCAGGTGAATGTCGCTGGGCTTGGGGAGAGTAGCGCAGTAAGGAAGTCAGGTGGTATGACAACAGCAGTGTGTTATTGGCGCTGGTTCCTGCTCACACTGTCCCTAAGAGTTGGCACTAAATAAGTCAGGGTCGACCTGAGTTCCTGAAAGATGCTACGGATTAGGGTTGGGGTTTGCCTTCTCACCAAGCCAGCCGGTTTCAGAGACCATGCCCCCAGCTTGTGAAACTTAGGGCTGAATAACCCAAAATAACCTTCAGCAAAGGTTATCCTTGATTCCTGGTAACTGTCTAGAGCAGTGGTGTCCAATAGAAAGATAAAGCAAGCCACAGATGTAACTTAACATTTTCTAGTGGATGTCTTTTAAAAAGTGAAAAGAATCAGGTAAAACCAATTTTATAACATAATTTAACTCAACAGATACAAAGCATCATCTGACATACAATCAATATGAAATCATCAATGAGATATTTTATATTGTTTTGAACTAAGTCTTCAAAATCCGGTGCGTATTTTACAATTATAGCACAACTCAATTCAAACTATGCACATTTCAAAGCTCAGTAGCCACGTGCAGCCAGTGGCTACCATGTTGGACAGCATGGCTTTTGAACTTGCCTTACGTTTCTGGCTTTAACGCTCTCCCTTTCTTCAAATCTTTGTTCCATAGAAAAAGCTCTTCCCTCTGGAGTCTAGCTTCCATTTCCCATCCCAATATCTCCTGTTGCCGAAAGACAAGATCAGAAGAGGAGGGGGAGGAGAAGAGTATCTTGAGGATGGAAAATAGAGAAAGAAAACCTAAATCCAGGTCAAACAAAAGCTCATGAATCAGGTTTTATTTACACCTGATGAGTTGGTGAAGAAGAGTTGGTGAGGAAGGCTCCATGGTGTGCAGGCTCACGAGAACCAATCTATTACTTTTCAGGAATTTTGCAAGCCAGTTGTTAAACACAGCCATTAATGAAAATTAAGCTATATAAACTTTCCATTGAATATATTAAAAACATAAGTAATAAATATACAACACGCAACACTCACCACTTCCTAATTACGTGACTCTATTTTGCTATCATCTCTTATGACTATGACATCTGAGTGGCAGAAACACTATAGGATGCTGTGCTCCTCTTTCCAACTCTGAGTCATAACTTGAAATCCGTAGGAGTATTTACGCCACAGAAAATGACAAATGTTACAAGTCAGGGCTCTACCCCCAAATTTGCCAGTTGTTAAAACTTTACCATCACGCCCCTGGGAAGGCTCTAGAAGATGTCAACTCAATGAGATGAAGGATGCTTGGCACATTATACATGTTCAGTAAGCTACATGTGGAGTAGCTCTATTGATAATGATTGGAAATCTGAATAATTTCCAAGAGGGAGAGGATGTTTGGTTTGAAACAGCCTGTATCATTTCTGTAAGTTTTTTCCACACATGCCTACTGTTGGCTTTCCCAAGTGTCCAAGAGTGAGGTTGACCTAGAAGTTACAGCTGACTCTCAGTGGAGCCTTGGTAATAAAGTTATTCTCTAAGTACCCTCATTCCCATCGCTCTAAAGGACTAAGACAGAGAAAGAAGGCTTGAAAGCCTACCTACTAGATAATCATAGCAATTTTCTCCAAGAGGTGAGAGTTTTTCTTTTGTTTACCTGCATTTTCTAATTTTTCTACAATAACATTCCCAGTTTTAACTAAGTTAATTTTAAAAACAACACATAGGGTTTAAATGTCTTCAAAGGCCTATTTAGGTGCTAAGAGTGGGAAGAGAAGTATTAAACATGAGAGAGTTTCAGCTGAACTGGATGAGTCTCCCTGGCTGGCCAGTATTTGAGATAAATCAATTAAAAGGAGGCCAGGGACTCCCCTGGTGGCTCAGTCGTTGACTCCACGCTCCCAATGCAGGGGACCCAGGTTCAATCCCTGGTCGGGGAACTGGATCCCATATGCATGCCGCAACTAAGAGTTCTCATGCCACAACTAAGGAAACTGCAAGCTGCAAGTAAGGACCCCGCCTGCCACAACTAAGACCCCGCACAACTAAATAACTAACTAACTAAATAAATAATATATATATAAAAAAAGAAATTCTTAAAAAAAAAAAAAAATGGAGGCCAAACAGGAAGACTCTAGACAGGTGTCTGTGAGCCCTGGAGTGTTTCCGTTGAAGTACCCTTTCTCCCACACGAGAGCCCCCATTCATCTGCACAGATGACATATGGGATGTCGATAATGAATATGGATTTGATGTGACTTCATCTCTCTGCCAAACCAACTCACAGAACTAATTCCACTTTGGACTATGTTAAATGAGGTTTTAAAAAGTGTATCAGAGGATAACTTTTGAAGTCTCTCAGCTAGATCAAGAGGTGCATTTGGGAGAAAACTTTGGGGACAACTCTTTCCCCCTATACCCACGGTTGGAGCCATATTCTGATGTCTTTGATTTATAAGGGTGAGGGGCTAGAGGGATCTGTCTTGAGAGGGCTTTGACTTTTAAGGGATTCAACTAGTTGAAACCTTATGTGCAGTTGGAAATAAAGCTCTTTTATATCATAAAAGCTTGAAGGTGGGATGGCACCCTGGAGGTCAATACTCTAAACCTAGATTGGGTTCCTGAGTCCCCTCTTTATGTCTATGTCCAGTTCCCTTCTTTGCCTGACACACCTCCGACGACAGTGCAGTCCATTTTGGGTGGCATCCATAGAAAGCTCGGCTCACGTTGATCCTATAATGTGGGATTGTTGTTCCTAGGTCTACAAGATGGGGGCAGGGACACACATGGATGCAAGCTAGTGAGATCTGTATAAGAAAAAATATTTCTGTAGTAACTTAATGCAACATGACCAGCACTCACTAAGCCATCCTTTATGTGCAAGGCAGTGATTTAGGCACTCTGGGAGATATAAAAATAAATAAAATAGGGGCTCCACCCACAAGGAGTTCACAAGCCGCAGTCTAATGTGTGCATACAACCAACTCAAATACAAGGCACAAGATGAACTGATGAAGGAAATGGAACCAATATTTGTTGAGTTCCTTTGATGTGCTATCCTTGTCATGGGTCTCATGTTATCCTTGAGGCTTGTGCATTAAACTCCCTGAACCTCATTTTCCTTATTTGTGAAATTTGATGTTGGATGAGATGCCCTCCAAAGTCGTTTCCAGCCCTCACATCCCATGGTTCATCCCTCCTTTCCTGGTGGCCCCAGGCTTCCCTCTTCTGGGTTGGGCTGGCTAGGGGAATGGATAGGCAAGAGATATATTGTTGTTCTTTTTTCCCCTCCCTGTGGGATGTACTGTTGACTTCAAACCAGTTTGAACAAAGCACTCAGGAATAAACCACAGAGAACCATCTAGAATTGGCAGAGGATAACCCTATGACCCCAGAGGCCTTTCCCGACTCTAGTTTTTATGATTCACTAATTTGCTGCACCACACTCTGTCCGGGAACTCAGAGTTCAAAAAAGATGCAATGTAAATTGCCGGAGGTAATGAGAAGGCTGCCGGCACCGTGGGACCAGAAGCGTGGTTTTCAGTGAAATTAAATACAGAGAGATATTTAAAGAAGCCAGAGACATTTTTTTTCCCCCGAGAGACTCCCATTTTAAGGCGGGTAGGGCACATTTCAGGTTTCCTTTTTTCAGTGGTGTGACTAGGTTTTTGCTATGCTATGGCTCCAGTAGAGCTGCTTATCTGTGTTGTAACCTCCCAAAAAGCTATCGGATACAGACATGGTTGTTTAGCAATAAGTTCTGCTGTAATTAAAAGAAATCATGTTTGAAGTGGGAGATGCTGTAGGAAGACCAATGTTCTATAAATATGTTTGTCTTCTTTGAGGGAATTGCTGAGGGCAAGGAGCAGTAACTTGGTGTTTGATGAGTTTCATGACTTTTTAGTGCTTTCTACATTTCCCCAACTTTTGGGAATCTTTATGCCTCTTTGCAGCTTTGCATTGAAATTATGTGATGGAGATAAGAGACAAGCAGGATAATTGTTCCAGAATTACAGTGTGGCCAGAAGACCAGAAAGCTAATAGCCTTTGGTGCCTATAGGAGTTCAGTGAGGGATGGTTTACTTGGGGGATGGAAGGAGAGGGCCGGCCAGCCAAGTGCATATATGTGTGGGAGGTTATTAAGTAGTCAGTACAGCGGAATCACATCTTCCCTGGGTCCACGTTCTGAAGTCAGCCATAAGGTGTATACCATGCATGCTTAATAATGTTGGTTTAAATCCCATAGAAAGGCACACACTGGAGAGTGTCAGGCATCCCGGTGATTTTTCCTCTATGTTGGATCATGCTGCTGTTTTGGGGCTGGGCACCAGATGAAGAAGTGCACCTGTGTTCAGGGACCATGTTCTATAACAAAATATGTCTTTAAATGTTGGGTTTGTACTCAGAACATGCACTCAGCAGAATCACCTGAGTGCGGATGTCCCAGAAGGAAGGGTAGATTCATATCCTTCATCTTATATGCTCTTTGTAGAAAATGACTATAGAGAAAAACACCAGGCTTAATTACTAACACAATTTAAATAGTTATTTTCTGCTATTATGATCTTTCTCTCATTTTCTTTTTCCCCCAAATATGGAAAGTTGAAACGACAAGATATAATAAATGGGTACATGATGCAAACAAACTGCATAAAGATTGATGTGTATTATCTCCCTTGCTTTTCACAAGAACCCTGCATAGCAAATGGGGTTATCCCCATTTTGCAGATGTGAGAACTGAGGAAGGTTACATGACTAGCCTAAGCTCAGCTAATGAGTAGTGGTGGAATTTGAGCTAAGGTTCCAAAGCCTGTGTTCCTTTTTCTATGCCCTAGAGACTGGATATATTTTTTAAAAGGAGGATAAGAACATAGGAAGCACATGAGGGAAGGAAGGGATGGAGAAAGACTTGCAAATAAGAAACAAACCTTTATGGAGTGTCTTTTATGTACCATTTGTTGCACCAGGCATTTTCACATCTCTTTGTGTTCCAGACTGTGTTAGTTTCCTATGGCTGCTGTAAAGAACTATCACAAACTTAGTGGCTTAAACAACAGAAATGTATTCTGTCACAGTTCTGGAGGCCAGGAGTCTGTAATCAATAATGCCGGGCTGAAATTAAGGTGTGAGCAGGGCCATACTCTCTCTGGAGGCTCGAGGAGAGAACCTGTTTCTTGCCTCTTCAGCTGCTGCCGGCTGCCAACATTCCTTGGCTTTAACCACATCCCTCCAAACTCTGCTCTGTGGTCACATTGCCTTCTTCTCTTCACGTGTCAAATCTCTCTCAACCTCTCTCTTTATAAGGACACTTGTGATTAGATTTAGGACCCACTTGGGTAACTCAGGATAATTTCTTCATCTCAAGAATCTTTAACATTTGCAAAGGCAATTTTGCCATATAAGGTAACATTCCCAGGTCCTGGGAACTAGGACGTAGATATCTCTAGGAGGACCGTTATTCGGCTGACCGCACAGCCTAACCATAAATGTTAGGAATGGCCTAGGTGAACAGCTTAGCCATTTATATATTTCGTTGTCGTAGTTTATTTTTCTAACTCCAGAGCCCCTTAATCATTAGTTCTATGCCTTACCTCTGAGGTCCCCTCGGGCTGAGGAGGGAGAGGAGTCATCCACCAGCTGAATTTGCTTCACACTGATGTTGGTGCAAGAATTTTTAAAGCTGTGTTTGTTTTATGTTGTTGACCCCTGGTCCATATGTGAGCCTTAGTTTTTGCCTTTGGCGTGAGGTTGACTTTCAGTTAACTTAACATATGGTTGCCCTGGGTCATTGCTTTTTGCAGAAGGCTACAGCCTGTCTGGTGCCCACATCTTCTGAGAACAACCAGTTCACGTGGCAGCAAGAGAGACTGGGTGAGCTGTGCAGGACGGCTGATCACGGAGGCAAGGGAGAGGTTTGACGAATGCTTCTCCTTGTGATGGGGGATGGAGTTAGAGGAGGTCTGCGAGGCCCTCAGACACTGAAGCTGCAGAACAGGAAGCGAGCGACTCTAGCATGTTCTATGACCTCTGAGTGGAGGACTGCAGTTTAGAGGGGGTGAGGAGGTGTGCTCACAGGGAAAGGCTGATGGTTCCTCAGAATTTGAAGGTGTCGGTAGGATACTGGCGCCGTGATGAGGCCAGCACATAGTTCACAAGGGCCAGCCAGCCCTTCTAGGGTATAGGAGGTGTTCCTCTGCACGGAGGGGACAGGTGCTGGCTCTGACCCAGAGATGTGCAAACCCAAATCCCAGTGATGTCTCCCAAGGGCTTGAAGTTTGCTTTTGACTTGAAACTTAGACACTTGGATGTCCCTCCATCACTTTAAATTCACGCTTATCCCACTCTCCTCCCAAACCAATCGTCTCTGCTGACGTGTCCATATTGGACATTTGTACACGCATTCTCTTAGCCACTCAGGACTGAAGTCTTAGTGTCAATACTGACTCTGAATTTTCTTAGCTTTCTGCCTCCCTCAGTCCCCTTTGAGAAGAAGCAGATAGCCTAGTCGTAGGACCGTAGGATCTGGAGTAAACAGAGAAACCAAGAACACAAATTGTGCTCCAGGCAGGCTCTTCCACTTATTTGCTGTGTGACTTACTCTCTACTATTCCGTCTCTGAAAAATCAGGATAACACAATAAACCCTACCCAGCAGGGTTATTGTGAGGATTACATAAAATAATAATAATAGTTATTATTGTTTTTGTTATTCTTTCTCTCATAGCTTCCACTTCAATTCAGGTCTTAATCACCCCAAATCAGGACTGTAATAAATTCTTCTAAATCAGTACTTTTCAACCCTTTTAACGGTGACCCAGAGTGAAAAATTTATTTTAGATCGTGACATTACAAACACCTCCACAAAATGGAAGTACAAGTTTTATAAAATACTGATATTTTCTATCCTTTTCTCATTTGTCGCATAAAAATTTTGTTTCAATCTATTACATTGATTTCATGACCACTAATGAATCAGAAAAGGGGCTGCGTCATGTAGAAGACCGAAGCCATTGTGAGGACTATGGATTTTATTTAATTAGTTCTTCAGAAAAGAACTCTATAGAATTTTTTTTTTTTTTTAAAACCACGTTGTTAGATAATTTTTCTTTTACACTCAAACTTCTTTAGGCCCTGGTAGCTCAGTGTGTTGTCCTAGCTGTGAGTCTACAACATTATCATCGGTGATAAAAATCCCAAGTCGTACTTTGAGAAGAAAACACCCCCAGGATCCCATCCTCACTCCCTTGGAGCAAGATGGTGGCCCCAGGCCTCAGCTGACCTGATCTCTAGATAACCGTTTAAGTTGTGAAGAGCTTTAGTCTATCTGTTCATTCTCAGCTAAAAATAACTCACTGGTCAAGAACCATCACATTTCACAATGCAGCCTGGAGATCTCACCTCAATGCAGGGGTGAATCTCAAGGTCTGATCAGTCTGACCTGACCTTTAGAGGGGGATGCACTTAGCACACAGGGTAACGTGGCGCCTGCAGATTACTTGGGGTTTATCAATCGACCTCATGCATGTCCTTCAAGGAGCTCATCATGTACAGCTCATTTTCCCATTTCACAGGGTTCAACCCAAGAGGCCTTGCAATGCTCACCGCCCTTGTTCTCCTGATTAAGGAATACGTCTTCCTCTAGACGCCTGTCTGGAGTTCAGGGCATCGTGTTCCTCCCAAATACTAACAAGAGCTTACAAATAGCGAGTCTTCAGTGAGGAAGGCTAAACATCCATTAGCAGGGCAGAGATTAACATGCATTACCCTCTTAGTCCTCCAAACGACCCATGGAGTTAGGTACTAATGTTGACCTCCTTTTATAAAGGAGGAAGTCTGGGCATAGAAAAGCTAAATACCTTTGTTTTTTTTGTTTGTTTGTTTGTTTGTCTTTTTTAGTATGCTCCAGTATTTTAATAAGTAATATTGTCTGTGTCATGTAGACATAGCTTATGTACTTCATATATATACAATTCATTTTTATGTTATGTTATATTACATATATAATTCACTCGTAGTGTCACAGATGGAGGATAGATTTTTAATAACAAAAAAATGCTATTGGCAAATTTGAGCCTCATGTATATCAGTAGTGTGTTTTTATTAAATTTATTAACTTTTATAAATGCAGCAATTTATTCAGTAAAACCTGATCATGTCTAAAATTTCCCAGTGTTCACATTTCATAAAATCTTATTTTCTAAAGAGCACAACATAATATTCCTAGAATCTCTTCCTTGAAAGTAATCATGGTTAAATACCTTTTCTAAAAGGAGAGGTAGAGTCTAATTCCAATTCAGAACATTGTCTCGCAGCTTGATTAACTCCAGGGCCACATGCCGTGTGGTATATTTGAACTGGTGATGAGAAAGGGAAGCAGGGTTGAATGAAGTTATGAAGGAAGCTCATTTCTTCCTCAGTGCTGCTACCTTTGCTCTCCCTTTCTGCTTTCTTTCTCTTTTCTTGATGGCCTGTTTTATGTTCCAGCTCATTTTTTTCTATGTCTCTCCCCCTTTCTTATATTTTCTCCCTCTCCCTCCCTCAACTAAAGAAAACCCAATATTGGGAAAGAATCTGATAAACATACAAGTATACGTAAGTGGTCATAAGGTCTTAACTCTCCTGCAGGCTAGTCTATGGTCGGTGCACATCTGTTCATCAAATATTTAGAGAGCCCCCGCTTACAGGCAGTCCTCGGGGCTGTGTGACTTTATTGAACCACCAAATTGCCACTATTCCTGGGACCTTCCTGGACTTCATGTACATAAGGGACGAGAGAGATGAAGTGGGTGCCCAGGATCTCATAACTCGCTAATGGCAGAGCCGGGAGACAGAAGTCCCTGATTCCTAGCAGTGTTGTTCTCCCCACTATAGCATACGGCCTCTCCGATTTGCTTTTTCATATCCGTCATGGTGAACCTCTACGTGGTCTTGAATCAGAAGTGGAGAGTTCTTGGGATGAAGGAGGCAAACAACTGGTGTGGTTAAATTCCCATCATAAAGGAAATGTCCTTTTCCAGTTATTTTTAAGGTTACCCTTAAAAGTACATTAACGGGGATTAATGATCATACCCTATTATCAGCGTAGGGACCCAGGTCAGGCAAGTTCTGGTAAACGTTTGGAAAGGTCAACATACTCCCCTATCAGCAAAGTGATTGCGCTGAGAATTCCCGGGCGCAGAGAGGGCCCAGAGAACCCGGTGGGAGAGGAAGGTCTTGGAACACAAGGTGGAGTAAGGCCCACTTGACAGCTGCCCACACCACATCAGTACTAACTGGCTCTTTCATTAATTGGGTCATCTTGAGAATCTTCCAGTAGCTAGTTCATCCCCAAGATCGCAGGTCAGGATGCTGCAGGGCTGAGCTAACTGACCCCTCAGATGCACATCCCTGCCCGGCCCCCAATTACCCAAGTGCTTTGAACTCTCCAGGCAAAATTCACTTTGCTTCTGGGCTGAAGCACACTGGGCACATTCTTGAACAGAGTTCAATCTAACAGGATTTCCCTAAAACAAGCAACTCCCTGGATGTCCTGGGAAGCACCGTGGCTACTGGGGGGATTAACATAGCCAGAACAACGTGGCTGTGGTCCAGAAAGAAAATGTATGTGCTTTAAAAAAAAACTGGCTCAGAGTCTTGGGAACCCCATAATCAGAAGCATACTCATTCTGACGGTTTCAAAAGACCCAACACCCACCTCAATGCGACCTGGCGAGGGTTCAGAGAAATCCACCCCCTCTTTTGTCTTTTGGATGGAATGCAAGAGCCATATAAGACTTCCTGCCTAGAAGGCAGAGAGAGGGCAGGCCTTTGCCACCCTGTCTCAGCAAAGTGGGAGACGTTTGGAGGTGGCTTGTTTGGGGGCTGTGGTCTCATCTTACGGCATGAGGCGTTCCGTGTTAATTCTGCATGGCGCCCACGCCACTGCAAATCTGCCATCTAATCTTTATCTAGGGTTTTTGCTGGTTTATGTCTTGTTTTGTTTGTCTCCTGAGGGAGAGGTACTCACAGTTTGAGGTGTGGGTGGTTCCTGTCAGGGCCGGACATGCAGAGATGGATCAGGAATCGAGACTAGGGGGCTGCAGGCCAAGAATGATGAACTTGATGTCTTCAGAGGTCAGGCCTGAGGCCCAACTAGTAGATTTGTCATGGCAGGACAGGGCAAACAAGTCTTGGAGGTCAAGGCAAGCAAGGTCAGGAACCCCGAGGGTTGGGTACCTCAGAACAATAGCGCTGGCTGGTAGAAAAGTCATCCTGGGTCTAAAGTAGACGCTGAGTCATCTCTGGCTTCCTGATTATTTCTAGTAGGCTGGGCACAAGTCTGGGCCCCACGGGAGTCTACCTTCTATCTTTAACAAGCTAGAGGCCAAAGTTTAAAGTCTGGGAAAAGGGAGAGTCTTACAGCTACTAACAGACACCTCCCTGGGGTCTAACTTATCCTCTGCAGAGAGAGGGCATTGTCTGTGGGTGTTGGGATTGCAGGCCACTTTGGCAAAGGAAAATGGAGGAGCCATCTTCCTGTAGTCTGTTGTGATCCGTATTTTCTACAACTGGAACTGCCAGTGGAAGATTTTAAAATATTGGATCCACACCGAACCAGCTTCGTGGGGGGACTCTGCGAAATGAATGCTTCAGACCTTTCCGTAGACATCTTGATTTTCTAGAATTGGCTGAATTTTAGGACGAAACTAGTTTTGCAGGTCTGGCCACAGTTTTGCAGGTCTGGTCACCTCTGCACACCCTGGTTCTGGTCTGTGCCCAGGGATGGAGTTTCAGCGTTACTCCGCATTCCTCCTTGTAAGTCTTATTTCTGCCGTTCAGCTCTAATGGTGATCAAGGGTGGATGTGTTACCATATTTAAAGCTGGATTTCTAGACCAGTGCTTTGCAGACAACTCCTAGGGAATCCATCCGTGGTTGCTTCCCACTCCAAACCAATCATCCGTGCACCCATGCAATCATTCATTCAAAAAACAAAGACTCATTAAAGGACTTCAGTGTGTCAGAGCCTACCAGGTGCTGAGGAAAGACACAGAGCTGATTGAGAAGGAAGAGATGGAGGCATGATCCTAAGGGACTTGAAGAGTGGCGGGGTCAGTATCTGGCTTAGGGAAGGAGAAAGAGGGAAGATAAGCTCTTTTGAACATGTAAGACAAGGCAAGCCTTGAAGGTTTAGTTGATTAGACTGATGCATGATCAGAGCACACAGGGCAGTGAAAGGAGGGGCCGGAATGTCCAATCCTGGAAGAGACTGGGCTCTGAACTTTGAGAGGAAGAATATGGTTTCCTCCCTGGGGGTGCATGTCGCTGCCCTTTCTATCTGAATGACCTTAGCGATGGGCATTGCTGTGAGGCTGAACTTGAAGAGTCCAGCTTTCTGTTTATGAGCAGCCCTACCCAAGTGACTTCAAAGGTTTTAGTCTACAATGAACTGATCTGGTTGGCTTGATTGGAGCAGGTCATTCTAAGCCACAACCACAGACTCCTTCCAGCGGGGCCAGTTGACTTCCCTTTGTTTTACTGGTAAGGGCTGATCCTAGAATCAGCACACACATGATCACGCTTGACTACTTGACTGGACGTTTCTTGAGGTCAGTAGCCATTGTTGTCCATCACAACTCTCCAGGGCCTAGCAGGTCATATGCTGGTGATTATATGAAAGCTGTGAACTTCAGGTAAGACAGTGTGGAAACCCATTACTTACCATGAGTAGAAACCCATTGCCATCCCTTGAGAAACTCCTCTAGTACATGTCTGCTCTCGTTGGGTTAGATGGGAGACTTGAGTCAACTCTGCACACCCCCACCCAGAAAGGCTGGGTGCAGAGTTATCATTCAGTTTTCCTCTTCTGCAACACTTTGTGTGTTGTTATCTACAATAATTTTACAAAATGATACTCGTCCAGGGAGCTTAGAAATCTTGGAAGGAAGTCAGCTTTGGCAAATTCTATTCCTCAGGGTTGAAAGCAAATGCATCAGCCTGGGTATCTCAAGAAAAAACAAAACTCATGCAGAGTAATATCATAGAAGAAATTTAATATGGGAAATTAGTTACAAAGAATTTTTAGAAGAATTGCAAGAGCAAGCTTGGAAGGTAAGGCAACCCCAATATTAGCAATTACAGCTTACTCTTCCTTTCTAGGGCTGGAGGAGTAGAGGCATTACCTGAGCTCAAGAGCCTGGGCTATCTGTTGGAATCTGGTTCCATGGGAAGTTCAACAGTTGTGCTGAATGGGGAAGACTCAGCCCGAAGTACAGGATGGGGTGAAAGTGGACACCTGGCTTCTCTTTCCAATCCACCCTCCAATCTCTTGCCTGTGCTTCCCTTTGGCCAAACCAAGCAGGTGGCAGTGGGCGATGTAGCTTTGGTAGTTTCCTGGTGTCTCCCCCTTTGAATACAGAGAACAAGGAAATGGTGGGGACTGGATCTGAGGGCAAATAGGCAAGTGACCAGCATTCATCCATAGACGCCCCCAGTGCTCCTTACGGTGTGGATTTGAGGCAATATGGCCGCACTCATCTTAGATAAATGGTGGCCCCTTGGGAGGATTGTACTGAACCATTTCTCTCTTTCTTCCCGATTTGGCCTTTCTTGGAAAATATGTGAACTGCTTAGTGAATCCACTGTACCCCAAATTAGCTTCACCCTTGACACTGGAAATATACATGGGTGGAGTATCTTTTAGGCAGCACCTCATTAAATAAACACTTGTCCTGTAAGAGTACAGGCTGGGGTCACTGTGTTGGGAGGGAGTATGAGGGAGAAGAGAGCAGTGCGAATGTGCTTTTGGGTTAGAATTCCGATTCACAGGTCTTCTGATCCTGGTTCACAGGGCAGGAGGCCAAGCAGACTACCTACGAGAGAGAAATGGAGGAAACTGGGAAGTCCATCCAGCCTGTGTACCACATCGTACATGCCTTGTAGGCTTCCTGGGGATGAGATTCCTGGTGGGGGCCCCCACTTTGTCTGGAGGTTCTATGATCGCATAATTAGTCAAATGCTCTGTGTCAGTTAGGGTTTGATCAAGGAAGCCAAACCACTATGAGCGATATGGTCAATGAGAGATTTTCTGTAAGGATTATAGCTTACCCATCTGCCACTGGTGAAGAAATCTATGGAAGGCTGTTGCCTCCGTCTGATGGTGGCCTGAAGTCACTGCAGGTCAGTGTCGACAGTTGGGAAGAAAAGCTTGGATTTGAAGCGGGGGAGAGCCAAGGTCAAACTGGAACGCAACTTCAAGAAGCCCATGAAGACATCCTGGGACCCGTGTGCATCACTCGTCACCTCTAACCTTAACCATACGGATGCCCTACAGAAGCAGGTGCCCGTCTCTCCGTGGACCTGCATGCACGCCTGGCCCAGGACCCAGAGAGGCTAAAGGAGGTGATCTTGCAGGCTGTCCTCCAACAGAGTGGGCTAGCGGACCAATGACAACAGGTGCAGGCCACCAAGGTGCTTGGTGCTCTACACCACCTTCCCCACGCGATGGAGGCTGCTTGCCTTCCACCCCCCCGAATCCCACTCCGGGTTCTTTGGTGGCCAACCCTAATCTGGAACCATAGAGGGAAGGGAATTCTGGGAATCCCAGTCACAGCTTAATTGAGTTGACACTAGACAAAGCTGGCACGTGTTGCAAGAAGACTCTGAAAACTAATGGTTGGAGGAGGGGTCCCCATGTGGGTGCAGAAATGAGCTTTCCTCACCCCGAGAGAGAGGAACTGTGTCTGTCCTTGGGGACCAGCAGCTGTAAGCTGGTGGCCTGCTCTCTGGGTGGCTCCTACAACAGAGGTGTCACCTCTCTCTCAGGCCTGGGGAAGGTGGAGCCCTCTTTGGGCCACCTTACCTCTGTCTCTCCAAGACAGAAATAATCACACCTCCCCTCCCAGGGTGTTGGGAGGATTCATTAGTTAATGCTGGCGAAAGGGCTTTAAAGGTGAAGGGTGTGTCGGAAATGCTGTCCTAATTGCACCCAGATGCCTGAATCCAGATTTACAGGCACTCTGCTAACAGTAGAATTTGTCAGAGTTGGTGGTGACCTTTTCTCCCCGCGACATTTCTGAATATTTTGGTTGTCAATTGTAAACAAGCCCATCCCAAAACAAAAATCAGACTTTCTGTTGGTGCTTTTTAAATGGTCCTTATTCCATTGAGCATTTACGGCTCCCTTCTTTCTCCCTCGTTTTTCTTCTGTTAGGGGTGGCCAGATGAGGCTGGCTTCATTTCTGCCTCCGCCTGGAGAGAGCCAGCCTGGTGATAAGACTTGAACACACCCTTTTCAAGCAGGCTACCTTCATACCTAGGTGGCTAGGATGTCAAAGCTTTCAGTCCAGTTTGTCAGGATGGCAAACATATTAGTCAAACGTTTAGATTCTTTTTTTTTTAATGGTGAGAAATAATTGGTCTTTTCTTTTTTATTTATTTATTTATTTATTTATTTATTTATTTATTTATTTTAGAAATTCACGTTCTTTTATTTATTTATTTATTTATTTATGGCTGTGTTGGGTCTTCGTTTCTGTGCGAGGGCTTTCTCCAGTTGTGGCAAGCGGGGGCCACTCTTCATCACGGTGCGCGGGCCTCTCACCATCGCGGCCTCTCTTGTTGCGGAGCACAGGCTCCAGACGCGCAGGCTCAGTAGTTGTGACTCACGGGCCTAGTTGCTCCGCAGCATGTGGGATCGTCCCAGACCAGGGCTCGAACCTGTGTCCCCTGCATTGGCAGGCAGATTCTCAACCACTGCGCCACCAGGGAAGCCCTAATTGGTCTTTTCTACTGAACGTTTGACATCGTGTAGGCAGTGCTTCTGCCCTGTTCGCACTTCTGTCCTTTCGACCTTCATCCCTTTCTTTCTTGTCCTAGTTGTTCCTACGTTATCATCTTAAAGTCTGTAACAAGGACAGCAGATCGTGATCATATTCATAGCCTCTCTCCCCATCCATCTCTCAGAGGAAGGCTTTTAATTTTCTGGGATCTTTGATATTGGACAGGATAAGATGCGTTAAGGCTAAGACGGCCAGGGTGACCTAGTTGATAATAGAGAGCTGAGCCCCAGAGGGGAGCAGGAAGGGAGAAGTGAAAGCAGGTGTGAAATGGGCATTTGGGAGAGTTTGAGGGCCATAGAGAGAGAGGAAGTGGATTTTTTTTTGTGGGGGAAGCAATGACAGGTATGAGAGAGAATAAGCATGAAAGACATCTAAAGAGCCTTGTATTTGTTTGCCATGGTTGCCATAACAAAATTTACTTTCTCATAACTCTGGAGGCTGGACATCCAAGATCAAGGTGTTGGCAGGGTTGGTTTCTCTTGAGGCCTCTCTCCTTGGCTTGCACGTGGCCGTCTCCTTGCTGTGTCCTCACACGGCCTTTTCTTTGTGTGCGTGCATCCCTAGTGTCTCTTCCTCTTCTTATGAGGACACCAGTCATATCGGATTAGAGCCCACCCTTATTACCTCATTTAACCTTAATTACCTCTTTAAAGGCCCCATCCCCAAATACAGTCACATTGGGGGTTAGGGCTTCAACATATGATTTTTAGGGGGAACACAATTTAGTCCATACAAGGGTTTTAAAGTTGTTTTATTATATTAAACATGTGTCTCCCCCCACCATCCCCAATTTAGTTTTTCTAAAAAGAAGCAAAAGTGATTTAAATTGCTTTCAAGTATATTTGTTTTCTATTGAATTGCTTTTAGTATAGCCCTGTACCAAGCCGGGGGTCACAGGGGCCCTGAGGTTATAGGGGTTGTATGTAGCTTTAGGCTACTCTCTGTTACCCAGTTTTCAAAGGATCAGAATATAATAAAACAAACTTGATAAGAAAATCAGAAGGAACATAATTGAATCTCTCATTTGTAATTTGAAAGGCCTCGTAGGAGTGAATTCACCCCCAAATATGAAAATTACATCTGAAAAATATCTGGATATAGTTATGTTGTTGAAAAAAACTAAGCCATAGAACACTTTTGGTTTTTGTAGGTATAAATAAGTATGGATAAGCACATGAGGTCTATATAGTTATAACGCAGGTTTTCTTTTGCTATTAAGAAAAGGAATTATAGCCTCAAACTTTACGAGTTTCATTTTTGATAATCATCTAAATGAAACCTGTCATTTAGTGACTGCCATTTGGAAGTATCAATAACTGTTTGAAAATAAGCAAACCACAATCTGGCTGGAAAAGAAAAAAAAAGCCTGTCCTCCAGTACCGTGTTGGGCTTCTCTGATTACTGCTGGGAGCTGCTGCAGAGTCACAGAAGGGACCCTTTTTCAGTGCTTGCTATGGTGACTGTGAAATCTGGAGCGAATTTTGCCCAGGCTGCAGACACAGGTTACATGTCAAACACACGCTGCTTGTCAAGGTGCTGGTCTCAAGGATCGGTGGCCTCATGTCTTCAATGAGATGTGTGTTGAGAGCACAGAGAAATGCACAAGGCATTTTCCACGGGGAGTGAGAGCCTGTCTGTAGTGACCGGACACATCTGAGCTACTGCATCGCTTTGAGGCTGTTAATTGCAGGGTCTAACCTTAGATCATATCGCTGAGGAACGTCTCAGAGCAAATGTTAGTGGTGGGATGGGGAGGGAGGGGGGTGGGGTGGAGAGGTAGGGTGTGGTCAGGATAAGAGAGGGGGGAGAGAGGGAGGGAGACAGAGAGAAACGGGAGTCCTGTGCCAGGTGTGCATGGGAGAAGATATGGATCTCTTATTTATTCAGGGGCAGTTTCTAGGCCAATCAAATCAGCACTGTCCTAAGGCTAATCTGGTGCCTACTTATGCAGTCGGATGGTAGTGAGACGTGGGTCCAATTTTATGAAGACCGTAAAAGTTTGTCTACTTTTCCCTGGTATAGGCCTAGTTGTTTTTTTTTTTTTTTTTCAGTCATTATTATTTATATTCCCTTTATATATGGAAGACGACTGTTCTTTATGGTTCAAATGATTTAAATCTGGGCCTTTAGAGCCATGCGTGATTTATTTGCTCAAGGAAATCATGTTTTCTTTGGAGCTTTTCAATGGAGGCATAATTACAGTGTTGCAAATACAGTGCTCTATTTAAGGGTCTGTCAGCATTTCCATAATAAACCTCTATTTTCAGGAGTCCAGAATATTGCCAGAGAGAGACAGACACACACATGGAGGGATAGAGAGAGAAAGAAATCCTTCTAAAATATAAGCTTGGTGGGGTCCATCTGGGGACTTTATTTCATCCAAATCTGTACAGGTATCTGCAAGCACACATTCTTCTTTGTTTGTGCGGTGGTGCCATTATGGGCCAGGCATCTTTGGACCCTGCCCATGGGGCTTCGGTTTTAAAGCAGTATCTTCCCAGGAAGCAGCAGCACGCTGGGTGGCTGGCCCGCTCCCTTTCCAGACCCCAGCCGACTGCCAAGTTGCATCTCGGCTTTAAGAAAAAAAAAATTTTTTTTGCCCTTACTTCTTTCTGGTTTGTTTGTGTGTCTGTTTGTTCGTTTTGGTTAACTCAGGCATATGCTAACTTGAATCCTGAATAACAATATTAATAATGATAATGATATGAATAATAATAATGAACATATAATATTATTGAATATTAATACTATCATTGAATATCAATATTGTTATGAATGATATCAATATTATATCAATGATATCAATATTATTATTGAATAATATTGTTGAATTATTAGCTTGAATAATAATATTGATGATGATGATATTCGTATTAATACTAGCAATATTAAGTACAATTTAAGTGCCCAGGATGTGCCTGGCACTTTGCAAATATTATTTAATTTTTCTACCTTATACCAATCCTGCGAGTGAGCAATTATTACCCCTGATGTTCAGAGGATGCAAACAAGCTGAGGGGAGATAACTTGCCTGGCAGAGAACTGGAGAGCAAAATTCAGGGTGACTAAGGTGTTCACCGAGATAGCCATTTCCAGGCTCCACAAAGGCTGTAAAAGGCATCTCCCAAGCTGGAGTAGCCCATTTAGAGAGTGAGGCTAGGAGAGGCGGGTGCTCTCAGAGGCAACATAGGCAGGACCAGAGAGGGCTGGGGGAACTGGCCAATCGGGAAGAAAAATCTTGAAGGCCATTTAACAACTCCCGAAGCATGGTTTAATAGGTAAGTGTGGGTCTGGTTGAGCCTGGATAAAAATATCTGAAGTTTTTTCGAGGCTTGCTCTGTGGCAAGCTTGCACTTTTACAATGGTTATCTCATTTATTTCCCAATTTGAGCAATGCAGAGAGTGAGTTTTATGGAGATTGGATAAAACGCCAGGATTATATAACCAGGAAGTGGCAGAATTCCCAGGTCTGGAATCCTGGTTCTTGACTGTTATGCTTTATGGCCCCTCAGGACCCAGTCTCTCTCTCCGTTTGGAAGGTACATTATGAATGGAGACAGGAAGCTGGAACTCAGGATCCTCCTGCCTTATGTGGGGGATCCTGTCTTGGAATTGCTGATGGACCATTTCCAGGAGTTTGCGTGTTGGCATTTAACAGAGGGAAAGGTAATATATACCCCTGGCGCGCAGGGAGGACGCGGGGACCAGCGATGGAGGGAGAGACCACCCTCCAGACGGTGTTCGCAGCCAACCACGGGGAAACTATATTGTAAACTCCTGATCCCTTGTGGGTGGTGTGATTTAATTCTTTTTCCTTCTCTTTTCTGGGGCTGCTTTTGGGTTGCTAGTTCCAGCTGAGGCTAGAAGTGGTAACACAGCCCAGGGAGCTGCAAGAAAAGGAAGATTTTTCACGGAGAAAATATTCTTCCTTGTTCCTGAAGCAAAATCCAGAAACTGTATGGGCGGGTATTACTTATTTTCCTGTGTTTTCCTGCTCTCAAAGCTGGGGTTGAGGCTCAGACTTCTGAAGAAAGGATTCAAATCGACTTTAGAAAGCAGAATGCATTTGTTTATTGAAAACCACTCTGGGAGGCTGCAAATTCTGTTCAACAAGTATTTACTGAGGGTCCTCTAAGGGCTCGGTGTTGGGTGTTATCTTCCACAAGGGAGATGGCTTGACTGGCATAAAACTCTGACTCAAGTTAGCGTTGGAAGTAAAACGGTGGAGTGGCCTCTCCACGTCCCCAGAACCTAAACACTACTGGGAGTAAGAAGCAAAGTGACCAGCGTCCATTTAGAACCAGAGCTATTCACTTAACCAACCAATATTTACTGAGCAACTACTATATGTTGGACAGTGAGCGAGGATCTGAGGATTCAGCAGTGAACCAGACAGAGGTGGTTCCTGCCTTCACAGAACTTAAAGTCTAGATGGGAATAGAGACATTGAGCAGATAATTACACTAAGGATTGAATAATATATTAAGTGATTATAACTGTGATGATAAGTTCTACAGAGGAAAATACAAGGTCATATGAAAGTGGCTAACAGAGGGACTGATGCAAGGAACAGAAAGGAACAGAAAACTGACAGTGACTTATATAAGTAGAGTTTATTTCTTTTCACATAACAAGAAGTCCAAAAGCAGGCATTTATTGGCACTGGTTTGGTGATGTCTTCAAGGATCCAAGCCCTTTCTATGCCTCCTCCCTCCCCTCTTCAACAGATGGACTTTTTACTCTTGGGCTTGTGGTCTCATGATGACAGAATGGCTGCTGCAGCTCCATTAGTCTCATGATGACAGAATGGCTGCTGCAGCTCTGCTTTCAAAGTCAGGAAGCACAGGGAAGAGGGTATACCAGAGAGCTCTCTTCTCTAACCTCAGTATTTCATCAGCAGCAAAAATTCTTTCCCAGAAATCTTTCAGCAGACTTTCTGTTAATTCATTAGCCAGAACTGGGTTTCTTAGGGAAGACTATAGAAAAGACAAAATGGTCAGCAATTACGCAGGTGTAACTGTAAGTAACCCTTGTGGAATGTCTTACAGACCACATTCATGTGTATTAAGTTGTCTGAGTCTCCCATCAAGCCTGTGAGAAACACAGAGCAATCTCTCAGATGAGGACATTGAGGCTTAAGTGGGGGACTTGCCCAAGAACACACAGTCAGTTCTCCTACAGCCAGGTGTCCTCGGCTCATTCCTGGGTGCATGCACTGCCTGATGCCTGGGTTTTGGGACAATCCTGAGAGCTAAATACATCCCGAAGGGACATGCAAGAGTGTGAGGGTTTGCAAAAGGGTGAGGTTTTGCTTTCTGAGATGTTTGCTTGGGGACTCAAAATTTAGATGGTCTCTCTGACGTTTTCTTACGGCCGTCTCTAGGGTTGAAAGTCACACAGTGGGAAGACAGTCCAGCAGGGAAGCAAGAAGCCTTCTTCTGATAGCAAAGTCAGAATCTCACAGTGGAGCCATTGGGGTTCTCACTTGCCAGAATATAAAAACATGTATAGCAAATAGCATCTGCTGATGGGACTGTGACCTCATTTCCAGACAACTTTGGAAATATTGATTTTAAATGTTTTTGAGTAACCCTCAACCCCTGGCATCCAACTCAGGCCAAAGGTGGTATGTTTAACGACTGGGATAAATGACTAAATATTAAAACCGCAGATTCTCATGGTATTTTAAAGCCACCCAGAGAAGTCATCCTGCCCCTCAAATGCAGCACCCTAGTCTGTGCCCTCTCCCCCGTCTCCCAGTGTGCCGTGTGTGCCTGTCACAGCAGGAGTGATGTCCTTGGCTGATTCCACTCCCCCACCATCTCCCTTGCCTCTTGGATCTGGGTTCTGAGGTTTTCTGTTGTCTGTTGCTGGGCTGGTGGAAGGAGAGATGACCTGTTGGCTTGAGACCATCCCATGAAAATCAGGATGGGCAGGATGCCCGGAGACGCACCAGTATCCTTGAGTTACGCCAGTGGAAACAAGAGTCATGTACCCTGTGTTGGAGAATGTGTAAAATTGACACCGTTTACCAGATGTTCCAGGGTTTTATGAGCTTTACAAGGCCTTCTGTTAAGTAACACTTACTTGAAAAAAGTAAAGCTTGCCTGCTCTGAGTGGAAAGCTTTTGTTTTGGGGTTTTTTTTTTTCGTTTAACTCTTTTGGATGAACTCTGCCGCACCTGTTTGCACAGCAGAGTTCCAGCCTGCAAGGGGCCGCTTCTGGTGAGTGACAGGCAGAAGAGAGGTATGTGGCAGGCAACCTGGTCCTGATTTAAAAGGCCAGAGACCAGAGGCCCAAGCTTATGGATGCAGAAACACACACATACAGACAGGGACCCAGATGCGCTCCCGCCCCCGCCCCCATCTCTCTTTAATGCAACAAATATGCTCCTGAAATGTTGGGTGCAAATCATGTATTTTTGTAGCCCCAATTAGGATATCCCTGTCTTATGCAATAAATTGATTCTTAAACAAATAACCACCATCAAATTCATCTTTAGTGTACATCTGCATTTTCAAAAAATAGAGTTGATTAAAATGACATCCATCTTTACCACATGCTGTGGAAAGCAGCGCATTAGGAAGTGGCCATTGAGCATGGCTGATGTCTTGAGGATGTTATACAAGACGGTGAACGATCGTAAATAATTAGAAATGAGAGAAAGCAAGAAGCTGCTCTGTGGGAGCAGAGGGGAATTCTGTTTGGTAGGGTTGAGGAGTTATTTTCAACTGTCGGGAGATGTGTGTGGGGCGTGGAGCCACCAAGGAGGCTAGTAACACCCTGGTTTGGTACCATCCTGGCCAGATCCCTGCCACACACAGAGAACGGACTGGAAGTACCATCTAAAGGGGCTACAGGGTGTGTTGAAATCCACCCAGGACGCCCCCTCCCGCCCCACCCTATCCAACTTTGTTTTGGGAGGAAGAGGAGGACATCTGGGGCTGCTCTGTTTGTCCTACCAGTCGGTATATTTTGAGCAGAACTCAGTTATGGCCTAGCAACAGTCTTTAAAACGATAGCACCATATTCAGCATCTACGGGTTAGAGGTCTTCTGACTTCTTATCAGAGATTCCTTAATTGCAAGTGTGGATCTCTGTCTTTGTCTCTTTGTCCAGGGTCCATTGTCAAAATCTAGACCTTTCCCGGGAGCAGGGCTTTTATCATGCTCCACTGCTGTGTGGAGAAAGCAGCATGAAGATCAGGGTGGGAGGAGGGCACATTAGGCAGCATTGGTGCCCTGCAGGGGAAGTGTTGAAGACGGGGAGGTGGGAGATAAGAAAAAAGATCATAAAAGAGAAAAAGGTGTGCACCATATAAGAACACCAGTACGTATTACCTCCCACTTATATAGAAAGCGTACGTATGTTCAAGGACAGAGATATAAAGAGATGGATTACCAAAATGTTAGTGGTGATTAACAGACTAGTGGATTTCAGGTTAGTTTTAGTTTCTTATGTTTTTCTAGAGTTTGAATTTTTTGCACTGTTTATTATTTTTGAATCAGAAAAAAAAGACTATTTTCAATGTAAAAATTAAAAATAGCAACAATAAGATAAATAACAAGGTCCTACTGTACAGCACAGGGAGCTATATTCAATATCCTGTGATAAACCATAATGGAAAAGAATACGAAAAAGAATATATGTGTATAACTGAGTCACTTTGCTGTACAGCAGAAATTAACACAACATTGTAAATCAACTATACTTCAATTAAAAAATATAGCAACAATAAGACAAAGTCAACACGTACATTTCAGAGCTCAGAGGGTATACCTCTGCTCTTTTCGCCTCTCAGAACCCTGGACCCAAACTGGAGAAGTGGCCTCCAGGAGAAATAGGAAGAAGATACAGAGCCATTGACCCCACGGTTGGGGCCTGTGACCTCCCTGTGGAAAACTAGGTGTTGATAACGAGGTGATATCTCAGCAGAGTATCAGTATCAACCCAGTGGAAGCTGGGTTTGCAGAGGCTGTGGTCAGACCCAAGGCTTAGCCTCGGTTACTTACCCCCCCCCCCCCCATTGCTCTTTCCAACAGATAAGAACCACCAAGAATGCAAGTCACCACATAAAGCCAGGTTCACTAACTTGCTGCAGCGAGGGGAACATGCCCCAAAGAGCCACGGGCTTCTCAGGAGGAAGGCCTGGGGAGGGGCTTATTATAAGCTCTGGGCTCAGACTGAATGATGTCAGGGAGAGACCAGGGAATCGAGGTCTACTCCAGACTGTAGGCACACAAACACAAAGTGCCGCCCGTTTAGTAACTTAGTATCTCACCAATCTCCCAGGCGGGAGGAAGGAAACAAGGCAATCACTAAAAGAAGGGGGTTGGTAGTCACTTTGTAGCATGGTGTGGCCTGGGGAGGAACACTGAATTTTGTTGGCTTTGCCATGGGGCTTGTCTGAGACTTTTTGGGGGTGGGGGGGTGTCTCTGTGTGATGAGGAACAGGGCTGATTTTCATGTTTCCACTCTCTGGGATCCAGGGGCACTTAGGGCTGGGGTCTGATAGAAATTGCTCTCTTCATAGGCCTGGCTCAGCGGGGTAAGGATGGAATGCATGGTCCTTTAGCTGCTGTCCAGGACCTCATCCTCTCCACATGTTGGTGAGGCATTGAAGCTTATGGGCGTATGGAGCAAGTTATACATCAAGTTCATGGGTTAGGTTCACAGGTAACCCCTGACATTGAGGCTTTTGGAGACAGGTGCTTAGCAAGCAAGTACGGATTTCTCCAGGCTTCCTGAAAGATCTTCAGGGCCCCTCCTTATAGGCCAGGAAGCCTGCCTGGATCCCTCCTGATTCTGTACCTCTCTGTACCTGTTTTCTCACCTGTGAAGAGGGAAAATTATACCACCTTCTCTAAGTAGGACCAAAATGGCATTGAGTGAAACCCACATTGTATGCTCCAAGAACTTCTAGTTTCAAAGAGAAAGATGAGGCAGACGTGTCAGTGTCTTAACACAGGTGAAATCTTATGCTGTGGAAGAAGCCACCAGCAGCCACATGGATGACGGCACCTTCCTGCCTGGTGTTCCCTGGGCACCTTGAGGCATCACAGCTGCAGCAGGAAAATTCCTGCTTCGTCTCCCTTCCCTGCTCATCCTACACGGCCCCTCTTCAGGTGGGCCCTTCTGAGCCTTGACTTCGGCCCTGTCTCAGAAACGCCTGCTCTCCCCTCTGGCTTCCCAGCCTGAACTTGGCCTTGGCCTCCTTCTGCAGGCAGGAGGGTGGAGGGCCTGCAGCTGAAGGGCTAGAGGGGAAGGTCTGAGTCTTGGTCTTCTGACTCAGGCCACTAGGCTGCCCTGTGTGTGGAAAACAAGAGCGGCCAAGTCAACAGCAAAGGCAACAACCACACACAAGTGGAGACCTTCCCTTCCCCCGCAGAGGGTGGGGAGCAGACATGGGAAGGAGGACATAGTTTCCTGCAGTATTAGAATAAGATGAGCCGTGGTTATTTGGGGCTGGGCTCCAGCCAACTCTTGGAGAGCACCTCAGAACTGCAGATGAAGCCCCAGGTTGATTTGATTGGGGCGATTTCAGCACTGCCAAATATTTGTATTGTCAAGAAATCATAAAACGTACCGGTGGTCTGGGTGCCGGATGGGGTACACCCTGCACGTATTCGAGACGGCTTTGTGATCTGCTGACAGGTCTGTTTGATCCCCCTCACCCAGAAATCAGTTTAGATCTGCCAGAGAATGAAATTAAATGTAGATGGCCCTGAATCCATTTCTTCTGCTGCTGCCTTTCCCCCTTATCTGGAGAGAGCAAGGATTTTGTTTGTTTGTTTGCCCCCAGGCGCGATTTGTATTTAATTATCACAGTTCAGATTTTCCTCTACCCGCATTGGAAGCCTGAACGAGCTTCCTGTGCATCCCCGATTCTGGAATAACATTGCTCCCTGTTAGCGATTATCGCTGCCATTTGGGAAGTCTGCAGCATGCCCAGTGTAAGGCTGATCAGTTTGCTTTAATTAAGCTTCAAAGGAGAGCGGGAGCCTCCGTCTTATCTGCAGTTTGCTTCTTTAATTCCTTTTCCACGGTCCCTGCTGTAGGTGGGAAGCGCAGCCTGGTCTCCGACGGGCGGGATGGGGACCCTCGGGGGCGAGGGGGTGGGGAACCCTCTTGGTCTGGCCCAGCCTTGCCTGGTGAATGAATTTCTCTGAACCTTCTCCAAGGGCCTCCTTTCGATTTTCCCCGATTTCCACAGGGAACTAATTGCTAATTATCTTTAAAAAAATCCCCTTGGGCGTTTCTCACTGCTACCGGCTCAGAAGGAAGAAGAGGGGGCTAGCAGGAAGAAAGGGGGTGCGGGGCAGCCGCTAACCCCACCACCCAAGAGCTTCCGGCACCAGGAGGCCTGTTTCCAGCCCCATGGAGAGCACATTGCCTTCAGCAACGGACGCCTGCTGCTGGGCACCCCCCATCCTTTTGTAGAATTTTCCTTCGGAAACTAACACGGGGGTCCCCGCCCCCCTAGCGGCAGCTTTTTGTCCACCGGTTGGGATTTTTAGTTTTTTTACATCCAGCCACCAGCTTCTGTGCTCCTGAGAAGGAACATTTGTAACCCTGCATTCTTGATGTGGTCTTTGATTAATAAACAGGAACCCACCTTGCGAGGCCGACTGGGAAACAATTTTTTTCCCTGTTTGCCGCTCCTGCGCGTAGGGTCCATGAATGGGGGCTTTGAGAAGTAGCCCTTCCTCGGCCAGATATGCTGCCTACACCTACACCCTGGCTTTTCTGAGGTGCGGCTGAGCCTCCGCCCCTGGGGCCGCCCTGCGGTTCCACGCCGGCCACCCCGTCGGGCCGCAAGGCCAGGGCTGGCATGGCCCAAGGTTCCTCCCTGGGATGAGCGCCGACCCACCAGGAAGAAGCTGGAGACCACCAGCGTCCATTCCCCACCAAGCCCTAAAATAACCGTATTTATATTTACTTGTCTGTGCTCCCTTTTGTGGCCTTCCTCCCCACTGCATCCCTCTGTTGGGGAAGAGAATTCATTTTTAAAGGTTTTGTGGTGAAATGTTCCTCCCTTTCTCTTTTTCTTTTTCCTTTCCTTTCCTTTCCTATCTTTTCCCTTCCCTTCCCTTCTCTCCTACCCCATCCTGTCTTTTCTCCTTTCCTTCCCTTTCCTGTGTTCCCCCCCCCCCAACTTCTCTCACGTCTTGGTTAGTGGGTCCTCACCCTCCCACATTACAGCTTGGGGTTCTCCTGGTGTCTTCCCTGTGTCACCCCAAGGCTCTGAGCTCGGGCGGTTTTGCTGGGACTTCAGGGAAGGGAAGTACGAGGCCGAGAACAATGACCACCGTCAGGTCCCTGCAGACGGAGAGGGTGTGTGCAGGGCTGGGACTCCTTCTACAGAATCCTGCAGTCTGAGATGGGGCTGATGAAGGCTTTGTGAGTTACCATCAGGAGGGTAAAGGAGATGCAGCACAGCAACGGGAAGGGCTTATCCTGAGCTCTTCGTGGGTGCCCTGGAGGGCTCCTCTGTCTGGGGAAAGGCACCTTCTCTACTTGGGCGTCTTCCATTTGACTTATATTCTGGGAAGCAGCTTCAGAGCGTCTGTAACTGGAAGCACTGGTCTGGAGGCTGGCTTGGGGGAGTGGGGAAGGGGCAGAAATGAACCCATTCTGTTCTCTCTTCCCTGTGGTCCTGCCTTCTCCCTCCATACGGACCAGTTAGGAAGATGGAGGTAGGGTCGCCTTGGGTTCCGTCTTGTCAGGGTCAAAGTCACACGTGCTCAACCACAGCCCTGATAGCTTCCCAGGAAAGAGCTTGGCAGAGGAGACGAGACAGGCATAGTCAGAGCGGGTAAGTGGGAAGGGGGCGGGGGCTGTCTTTTCTATGATATGATTTGTAGTCCCAGGTAAGGCAGCTCAGGGGACTCTCACCATGTAATTCTGTGATTGGAATCTAACGAGGTGGGACCTTTGGTCTCCTGTGGCCTCATGTGTTGGCTGAGAGGGAGTCTGGATTTGATCTTCATGGGGGAGAGAGGCAGGAATGGAAAGCTTTGGGGAAATGGAGGGGAGGCTGGTCTTTAGTTCTCTCAGCCCCCTCTCCCCATCGTGCATCTCAGAGGCCCCTGTGAGACAAGCCAGGAGGGAACCACTGTGCTCACGTCCCAGATGGACACACTGAGGCTCCAAGCTGCAAAGCGGCCACACCGTCTCACAGAGCGTGGGCGGCTCCTGAGCTGTGCTTCTTCACTGCCTCACTGGGTACTCACGCCCATGGAGGGGAAGAGGAAGAAACATGAGTTGGCCGGCAGTGGCTTGGTGTGATTCTTAGAAACCCTGACGGTTGTCCAGAGGATATCGTCTGCCTGATTCTCACCCAATTCCCATCCTTCTTTGTAGGGACAGTGTCAGGGGGAAATGAGGAGGAAGTGATGGGAGTAAACACTCTGCCAGCAGCGATGGTGTCGTGGATGGCAGTGGCCACACAGATCCTTTGCCAAGTGAGCTCTGTTTACAAAGCTTCCAAGTCGGTGCCCTGTGGGAACTGGTCTGGCTTCTCCAAATGCCCTGATCCCGTCCCTTGGCTTGGCCCCGACAGTTCCCCCCTCCCTACCCCAACTCTCCGACATCGCCAACATTCCCAGGAAGCTAGCAGACCACTCCTCTCTTCCCCCGGATTTGAAGAAAACAAAACTGGCTCATGGATCTATGTCCAGGCTGTAGGGCAGTTCGAAGCATCCAGAAGAAGGACACAAGTCCCAGAACCTTGTCACATGGACCACCAAAGAGAGCCTCTGGGGTGCCGGGAGGTGAGAGTTGATCAACGAGGGGGCTCAAAAGAAGTTAGACCAAGTCCAAGAAGGCGGCCAGCAGGAGGGTAAGAGTTGTAATTAGAAGAGTCATCACGGCTCACTGCCAGATCTGGACTTTTCTAGGCTTTGCAGTGCTTTTGTTGCCCTGATGCTGGTACTGCTGGTGATGAACAACTGGGGGCTCCGGCTTTTTATGAGGGCCTCTGGTGGAAAGAATAGCTTTGGATAGTCCCTCATTATCCCAGGCTGAAACACAAAGACCGGAGCAAATCCCTCATTTGCCAAAGGGCTTCTTCCTCCTGTAATTGTCAAAAGTTCTGGAAGACGAGACATTTCTATTCTTCTGGCTTGAAGGAAGGCAGAGGCGTTGGTCTTTAATGAGCATTGGCCTGTGCAGGGTCCTTGCTGGGTGCTGTACCTCATTCACGAGAGGCGCTGATGTTTACTGAAGCATTGACCAAAGGGATGCCAGTTTCTTGAAATATTCCTCCGAAGACGGGGTTTTGAGGTTAAGCAGATTTGGAAAACCCTGAATACTACATTTCTTGTGGATGATTGCCATGCCCTTTACTGTGTTAAGACGCCGCAAAGTCCTGTTTAACTTTGTTCAGCTCCGAATGTTCCAGCGTTTCTACTGAACTGAATTTCCATGGCACTCCATTTAACAGGCCTTGGGAAATGGAAATAAAACACAATAAAAGAGAGTAAAATACAGATAAGGAAGACACAAGTAAATACTATTTTTCCCAAAGCACACGGGATTGGGAGAGGAGATTTTATATACAGACACACACGGGATTTAACATGTGATGTTTTTCTGATTTGGTTTTTATTTCCATAGGGATGAATGAAACACTGTTGGTGTAATGGCCTAATTGGGAAAAGAATCTAAAAAAAGAGTAGATACATGTATATGTATAACTGATTCACTTTGCTGTACATCTGAAACTAACATAACATTGTAAATCAACTATACTCCAACAACAAAAATAATAAACCCCCCAAAAACCCACTGTTGGGGGGCTGCTGTATGACTGTAGATGGCACAGTCCCTACTCTTGTCTTGTTGAGGAGGCAACACACACACACGTGCACACACACGCACACACGCACACGCACACGCGCCCCACCAGGGTAACTGGCTCTCCCTGAGAGGAGGGTGGGCCCTGGGAGGTGAGAAGCTGGGGCAGGTGAAGGAGAGAAAGGCAGGAGGGGTGACAGAGGGGACCCAGGGGCAGGTTCTGTCTTGTTCCCAAGCTTAGGAAGTGTGGGGTGGCCGCCTCTCTGGAGCCGTGATCAGAGCCAGCCAGTGAAGGGTCAGCCTTGCCCTTCTCTGGAAACACCTCCTTTCCTGCAGCGAGGCCAGGAAGGTGCCTCTCATTGGAGGAGTTGCTCTCATTTGTCCAGTGAGCCTTCACGCTGAGGGCGGAGGGTGGAGGGCAGAGGAAACGTGACTCTGGCTGCTTTTTGTCACCTGGGACTGTCTTGTGCCCGAAATCTCTGTGGCCTCAGGACTGGTGGGGTGAATGGAGAGAGGCCACGTCGGTGGCCCTGGTCTGGGATGTTTCTGTGTGTCCAGAAGAGGGGGTGACACATGGAGGCGTGCCCGGCGGCCAGCCAGCACCTGTCGAGGACACAGCTGCGGCCAGGGCCAGGGGCATTCTTGGCCGCCGTCTCACGGCCGCCCTAGCAGCTGCCGCGGTGTTTTCCCACATTCCACATGGGATGCTGAGGTCGGGGAGCCCTGAGTAGGGAGGAGCCTCCTTGGGGACAGCAGGGCCCCGCTCCGTCACCGCTCAGTGGCCCGCACCCCCGAGGCGGCACCAGGCTCCATTTCAGAGAGTACCAGTCCAGGAGGCCGAAGCAAATTCTACAGCCAAGAATCCAGAGTCAAATTTGTTTCAGTTTATCGAAACGTATGGCATGTTAAAAACAGGGGGTGTGATGGGAAGCACAGGCAAAGGAGAGGCAGGGGTGAGAGACAAAGAGGAAATAGCAAGATGGGAGGGGGCCCGTCTCCAACCAGCTGGCTCCTCGTCTGATAATCCACATTAGGAGAGAGAAGGTTTTGGCTGCATGAAGAAGAAAAAAAGCAGGAGCAGAATTAGAATTTATTAAAAGGTAAAGAAGAGCAGGCCAAGAAATGACTTAAAGGCTTTCTGAACCCCTCATAGCTCACGGGGTCCTGTTCCAAGTCATGTAAGACACGGGGGTGGGGGGAGATTGGGTGGCGGGAGGGAGAGAACACGTGACCACCGAGTGGAATTCCACTCTGGAATCGTTCTTTTCTTCTCTCAAGTAAATTCTTTAATCCAAGGACCTTAAAACAGTTGACAAATTTGCAAGGATTCCACCTCATCTCCTGCCTGTGGGAGGGAAGAGTGCTGTTTTGCTTATTTTGTATAGAGGGGAACCACAGCATGATGGGGCGGAGTTGGAAGGAAAATGTTTCCAGGGCCTGCCCGTAAGAGAGGCTGCCCCCGGCTCAGAGAAATACCGGCTCCCCCAGCACCCGCCCCGGGGCTGCATCTCAGCAAGCAAACTACGAAAATGATGGTAGATGGTCGGCTAGGAAAAGGAAAGGTTCTATTAGTTAAAAAAAATAAATTATAAATATATATATATATAAAGTTATAATAAAAATAATTTTAAATAAATCTATTAAAAATCTACAATATATAATAATTTTCTTCTTAAATTTAGAAATCATAGTTCACTTAAGATTTGATTCCTTCTTACCCAATGGCCTCATTTAATTCTCTTGTTTTGCCTTCACAAGTCAGTGAAAAGACAGCAATTCAGAAAAACAGTTTTTTCCAGAACGAGAAGAAAACCAAAGAGTGGTCTCTTTGGATGGTGGTGAGAAGACAGGAAGAGAAGGGAGGGGATTTTGGGGAAGGAGAAGAAACGGGGGGCGGGGAGAGGAAAGTTACCTACTTCACCTTGGTTGAAAGAGCCCCAGAAAATATTTATCTTCCGTTTACCTCAGAATAGCAGAAGGTGTAGGAGCTCTGAGAGCTTTTGCTTCAAACTGGGATTTTCCTTCCCAAGTTCGACTTTCTACAACCAAGGATGCTCTTCCTGGGGGTCTAAGGAGGGAAAGGGGCTATGTAGGCAGAGGGGGTACAAGGTGCCTCATTTTCCTCAATGTCTGGGTAACTCCCCTAGGGTCTGCCCTTCGTTTCCTGCATTTGAAAGAGAGGCACTAGGCCCTAAACACTCGCCCCTACACTCACTAGGACGGTTAGAAATTCTCTGCTGTATTTATAAAAGGCTTAATCTTCTTTGGTCCCAAGGTGGGATCTTAATACACCCTAAGGATGGTGATTCCTTGCTGTTTGCGTAGCATCTGGCAGTTTGCAAAATGCTTCCACACACGTTCCCAAGAACCCCGAGTGAGGCCAGGCTCCACAAACATTTAGCAGTCTCATTTTCACACTCCATTCGTATTAATTAATTGAAGTGTAGTTGATTTACAATATTACATTAGTTTCAGGTGTACAGCATAGTCATCCAGTATTTTCATAGATTATACTCCATTCAAAGTTATTACAAGATAACAGCTGTAATTTCCTGTGATATACAATATATCCTTGTTGTTTATCTGCCTTATACATAGTAGTTTGTTATCCCTTATTCCCCTACTCCTAATTTGTCCTTCCCCCTTTTCTTTCCCTTTTGATAACCACTAGTTTGTTCACTATATCTGTGAGTCTGTTTCTATTTTGCATATACACTCATTTGTGTTATTGTTTAGATTCCACATAGAAGTGATATCACAGAGTATTTGTCTTTCTCTGTCGGACTTATTTCACTCAGCATAATACACTCCAAGTCCATCCATGTTGCTGCAGATGGCAAAATTTCATTCTTTTTAATGGCCGAGTAGTATTCCCTTCATTTTAATTCCAGGCTCTTTTGAAAGATGTCATTGATCTGAGCACTTCCCCCCCCCCAGACTCTGGGGGGGAATTATAAACCATCACTAGCAGATACTGGTTGTAGCTGGTCTCCACTGGCAAGTGATATACAGTCCTGGCAGTCAGATAATTCACATGCAAAATTATAATTAATCTGCTTTGTTTGGCTATTTCAGATTGGTTGTCAACATCAATAAAGTTGAGCCGATAAATCTACCTGCCTACCTAGTCCGGTTCACCCGGACCTTTCAGGGGATGTTCTAGGATCTTGCCAGGACTTTGTAAATCTGAGCGATCTCCTCCTGTCTCCTCCACGGCTGTTCTCATCCGCCCCCTGCCCCATTCTCTAAACACCCCAAACATAAAGACCAACAAACATCATACAAGAGAGCTTAATTCTGCAAAGGAAGTCAACTGCATCAATACAGATCTTTCCATGCTTCTAGAGAATATTAATATCCTGATAAAATATAGTTCCATATCTCCTCTAATTTGGAGACAATATAGAAGGAAAGTTGCGGGGAAGTGGGGGGACCTTATGGATTTTCGTCCTCAGTTACTCAGCTGGGAGATGCTTTTCACGGTGTTCCAGAAGGGAGGGGAGCCACTGCAAGTCACACCATGTGTCACAGTGCCTCACATTGACTCATGGCCAGATCTTGAGAAAAATTCACAGAAGTCAGGAAATTCCGAGAGAATGCTCTCATTTCACCCTCTGCTGACCCTGTAGTGAGAGCGTAGGTAGGGTCAGGCTGGAGGACATTTTTAGAAAGGGAAAAATCAAAGCACTTCTGTTGCTCTTGCATGCCTGGGGCAGGGCAGGGTCCTAACAGGCCTGGCTGAAGATGCAGCGTCAGCCTCCAGCCCCAGTGCCCTGGGGGAGCCAGAGCTGGTCTGTTTCTTCTTTTTTAAATTAATTAATTAATTAATTAATTAATTAATTTTTTGGCTGCATTCAGTTTTCGTTGCTGCGCCTGGGCTTCCTCTAGCTGTGGTGAACGGGGGCTACTCTTCGTTGTGGTGTGCAGGTTTCTCATTGTGGTGGCTTCTCTTGTTGCGGAGCACGGGCTATAGGCACGTGGGCTTCAGTAGTTGCGGCACGTGGGCTCAGTAGTTGTGGCTCACGGGCTCTAGAACGCAGGCTCCGTAGTTGTGGCGCACGGGCTTAGTTGCTTCACATTATGTGGGATCTTCCCGGACCAGGGTTCGAACCCATGTCCCCTGCATTGGCAGGCAGATTCTTAACCACTGCGCCACCAGGGAAGTCCCTGTTTCTTCGTTCTTGACTTTTATTTTTGCAGGAGATTCCACCACCCCCCCCCCCACCATCCTTGGCTTTGTTTCCCCTTGGGGAACAGCATCTTTCCTTCTGGGTAGAGCAAGATGCCCAAGACCTCCCCTTCCAATGGACAGGGCCAAGTTTAGAGTTGGGGCTGCTCATTTGAGCTTTGTGTGTAATTGAGCCTGGCACAAGGGGTTATCATTAGGAGGGATGGCATGGAATGAAGGAAAGGGAAAGCTCGGACCTAAATTAGAAAAGCTTTCCTAAGGAGAGACACAGTGGCACAGCTGGGTGATCTAATCTCCAGGGAATTCTCAAGAGAAAGGATCAAGTATTAAAAGTGTCCGGATGGGGCAGTGAGAGAACTCATAGGGCCATTTCTTGGGGTCATTTGCTTCTATGTGCAGGGGGGTGGGGTGGGGGAACTGTGGAAATAGGTGACAGACACCAGAGGCGTCAGATGTTAAGAGCGAGGCTCTGCTCCCAGGGCTGCATGGAATGCTGAGAAAAACAGGGTAATCCACTTAATAGATGTTTACCAAGCGTGTCCAGAGCTGGGCATTGCCACTTTGGTCCAGAGGACAGAGAAGGGTCCCTTTCCTCTTCTCTGCCACTGACTCAGGGAACACCCTTGTTGAGAACCTTGCTGCCTATGGCTGTGGGAAATGGGACCATCGCCCCTCCCTCCTCCTCAGGTGGGATACTCCACTGCTTCCTTACTTCCTGTGGGTCAACAGCATGGCAAGGAGGCATCGTAACAAGCCAAGGAGGCTTCCTCCTTGAGGTGCTGTACCTGCTGAGCTGGTGAGTGGACACGCGTGTGTGTCCCCCTGCCCTACCCCAGGGGTCCTGGAGCCTGGTCGTGTGAAGAGGGCCCAGGCGAGCCCCGTGCCGCGGGCACAGCGCTGCTCCCGCCCAGCTGTCCTGGCCTCTCTGTCCGCCTGTTGACTTGCATCAAGGAGCTGGCAGCGCGGGGCCCCAGTGATCCCCAGCGCCACACCCCCCCGCCAGACCGTCTCTCCTCCCTGCATTCCTGGTGGCGTCCCAGCTCCGGGTGACCCCAGGTTCTAATATTCTTGGGTTGGTTCAGACTACCCAGCTGGCGGCGCTCCGGGCTCCTGGCCTTGTTAAAGCCAAAATGCCGTCTTTTACAGCCTGGCTCTTTCCATCAAGTTCATCAAGCAGCCCGCGGGGTTTTTTTTGTTTGTTTTTTTTGCAAGCGAGATGACCCCTTTGGTTAGCTCTCTTGTTGGGGTGTGGGATAGGGGCGGGGAGCCTGGGCTGCAGTAGGGTCTGGTCTGGGCTGTGCGATTGTTATTTTTTTTAATGATAGTTTTAAAAAATAAAGTTCAAAGGTGAGTGCCCTTCCAGGAGGAAGGATTAAATGGGTGGATTTGGAAATCTTTCAACCCTGGAGGCACTGCTAGGGAACATAATCTATTTTGCATTTTTCTTCGTGAGCCAAAGTCGGTTATGGTGTGGGAATCGCTTTTGCATTCTGTCTCTCCCTTTCTCCATGCTACAAACATATTCATGCCAAGGAATATACAGGTTGTATAAACATCTCTTCAAAATATCACATAAAGATATTATATATAGTCACATATGTCTCCTTCCAAATGGGTGTGCTCATAAAGACACATAGAGATATCCCTCACACCCTATATGCAAAAAACGGCCAATTTAGACGTTGGCAGAGCAGGTCTGTCTGAGTGAGTAGAAAAGCTTGGCTCTGCACATAACAAACAATCCCATAAAACCCACGCTTGCTTTTATTGAATATTGATGCATGAAAGGCCCAGGGTGGACAACTTGAACCAGGGCAGAAGGCAGCCTTCACTGTGTTGTCCGTAAAGGGTGGCAGGAAAGTCTCTTTTTGCTGAAATTCAATCCATTCCTAGAAAAAAAAATTTGCTTCTAATACTGGTTGGCTGGACTTCACGCTTGTGTCTCTTTCTGCTGTAGTATCATTTTAGCTCCTTGAACAGCCAAGAGGTTCCTTTTGCATTTGGTCTTCCTGCCTCCAGCCTCACCCCCTGAGTTCAGCCTCTACAAGGCCGGCTGCCAGAGTAATCGCTTAAAAATGCAAATCAAATCTATCACTCTCCTGCCTAAAATCCTTCAGTGGCTCCCCTCTGCCTGCTCAAGCTCAAATTCCTTACCTTAGCAGACCAGCAGCTCAGCTCTCTGTCCTTGTTACCTAGTAAGTCATTTCATGCAAGTATCCCAGCCCTGGGCACCCTACACTTCAGCTCTTTCAAATTGTCTTTCAAGCCACAATCCCCAAGCCTCATATAACTCCCTCCACCTGGAATGAGCCCCAGGGTATGAATGGGACAGTGACAGCATCTTTTGGGCAGGGCAAGGGGGACAGAAAACTGATGTGCGGGAATGAGGGTAGTCCTTTCAACTAGGGTGTCCAGAAAAGACCGCTGGAGAAGGTGACCTTGAGCAAAGGCTGAAGGTGGTGACAGACTGAGCCATGGGGATGTTCGAGGGGGGAAGCATGCCAGGCAGAACAGCAAGTGCAAAGGCCCTGAGGTTGAAATATGTCTGATACCTTCAAGAAATAGTTGGGGCAGAGTGAATGAGGAAGGGGTGGGGCGGCTAGGGGCCGGGCTGAGGACCTGAGGCTCTTGAACTGAAACAATCCCCACTTTTTCTCGGTGGCCAGTGGTGCTAGTGAGAAAGGGGGACCCTGAGGAGCCAGCAGCTTGGCTGCGAAATGCTTGGAGGGTTGACATCACTTTGCTTACAAAAGTAGAATGAGTCTAAAAGTGGATCTAAAAGTGTCAGACTCCAGACTTTCCTTTCTTCTAACCTATATCCACAGTCTCAACAAAACGATTTTAGAACTTTTCACCCTGCTGACTGAAAATGGAACGGTCTTTAATGACGCAGTAATGTTTAGGTCCAGATCTGGGTACAGGGTCCTCATTCTCAGGGGAGTCTTCGGGGTGTTTACATCTGCTCTATAATGTTCTCAACAGTAATTTATTTTACCAGTTTTTCTTATTCCTGTTTTACAAACCGTCCCAGAAAGTCCTTACATAGACCTTCCTTCAAGTGTATGGATAAAACTGTGAATTACTGTGTCACACCTCCCCCACCTGTTTTTTTTTTTTTTTTTATTGTGGTAAAATATATACAGTGTACATTCACCATTTTACCCATTTTTAAGCGTACAGTTCTGTGGCATTAAGTACCTTCCCATTATTGGGTAACCCTCACCATCATCCATCTCTGGGAATGTCCTCATCTTCCCCAACTGGAAGTCTGCACTCATTAAACACTAACTTTCCACTCCCCCTCCCCTCAACCCTGGCAACCCCCATCCTCCTCTCTGCCTCTATGAATCTGACTGCCCCAGGAACCTCACCCAAGAGAAATCATGTAATATTTTGTGTATCCGCTTTTGTGACTGGCTTGTTTCACTTAGCATAACGTGAAGCATTATCCATGTAGCAAGTATCAAAATTTCCGTCCTTTTTAAGGTTGAGTAATGTTCCATTATATCAATATCACATTTTGTTTATCCATCCATCCATGGCCACATGTGCTGCATCCACCTTTTGGCCAATGTGAATAATCCTGCCATGAGCATGGGCGGATAGACCCCTGCTGTCACTTCTTTTTCTCCCCTCTTTAAAAAGCACTCTTTGGGCAGGAGAATCTTTTGGCTGCTCAAATCAGTCTCTGGCTGCCCTTCTGCCTTCCCAGCTGCTTTTTTACTAAGTTGATTGATGATGAACACCCCTTCTCATTAGCGCAGCCCTCAGCCGCTAAGAAATTAGAGGCTTGGATAATTCACATGGAAGTAAAAGGGTGATGACTTTTCCCATGTCATCCTTGGGAAGTCACTAATGCTGCTGGAAGCAGAGACTAAGGATTTCCCCAGGGCTGGGCCTTCTGATCTTCAGAGGGTGGTTCCTCAGAGGCAGGGACTCCAGTGGATGGGTGGTATTCTGGGAGAGTCCACAGGCACATCCTGGCCGGGGCTACTGGGCATCTCTTCAGATGTCCTGGTCCATTGGCTGTAGCAGAGCCTGGATGAAGCCATAGCCATGGTTTCAGAGGCCCCTGGGCCAGCCCATTCTACTCAGTAGCTATAGACTGCACTGCTACTCTCCAACAGCTGGCCTAAACAGTACTTGCACCTGAACAAAAAAGATGCAAATTGCAAAAGACATTTACATTAAGAAAGTTCACCCACTTTCAAAATGGAGGAGGCCCAGATATGAGAGAGAATGGAATCAACATGAATGGCATGGGAGTCAGCCAGATACAGATCAGGTCTCGGTGGCTGTGGGCTTTGTCTAAGCTATCCAAATTCTGTGAGCCTCAGTTTCTCCGTCTGAAAATGGGAAGAAGGCCGCTGTTGGGATTAAATAAGAAAACGTATGAAAGTTGCTTTTGTCGAATAACCCTAGCTGCGTATTAGTGTTATCTTATAAAATGGATGCTTTTGAAATATAAGATGCCTGGGCACCATCCCCAGAGGTCGTGATTTAATTGGCTGGGGCATCAGTAGTGTTTATAAAGTTCCCCAAGTGATTTTAATATGCAGTCAAGGTGACAAATCATCAGCCTAGAGTGTAGCAGACCCTCCACAAACGTTAGCTCTCCTTCTCAGCCCTTGTCTCATCCCTGCAAACTCCATAAAGCATGTGCCCTCCTTCACACACAATAGCCTTTGGCATTAGCTGCCTGGATTCATATCCTGGCTCTGTGACAGTGAGCAGGGTACTTAACATAACAGAGCCTCAGTTTCCTACACAAGAGAATGGGATTAAAAACAGAATCCACATCATGGTCTTCCATGAAGATTAGAAGAGAGAATTTAGCATGTGGCTTGGAGATAGCACTCGGTCAATGTTGGCTGTTATTGGGAGCAGTCAGTGTCAAGTCAGGAATCCCATGGTCTGTACTGGAGCCGGCCCTTTTCACCCCCTCCAGAGACACCAGCCCTTCTCTCCCCTGCCAGGCTGTCCTGCTCCAGCTCTCCTGCTGAGCCACGTTCCTGGGAGATGCCTGGTGAGAGCTTGGGATCACATTGAGTCAGAGGTATTTGTAGGCGTGACTCACCAGGTCTTAAAACCAGAAGATTGCCCTGTGGGTCTCATGACGTTTCTGGAAAATAAAAGGAGTGAATATCATTGGGTTTAGTTCATCAGACACTCACCCTCCCTTTTGTGTGCCGGGGGTTCTGAAAGAAGCAGGCAGTGGCCCAGCCAAGTCTGAACCTTCAAAGGCCAGGGCCTGGCTGCACTGCTGAGAGATGTTGCTTCTCCCCCAGACAGGTTTCATCCTTTTCCCACAGACTTCTGCTTCTCTGGTTCCCTGCCCAAAGCTACCCTGTTTCTCCTCCCTCCAGGCTCCTGGGAAAATGTTCCCACGGGCTGCCTCTGCTGAGGTGTGTCAGAGCTGAGCTATGCTGCATGGCTGGGTGTGGGCTGGGAAGGGGCCACCCAGACTCCAGAGCACGAGAAAGGGAAAGTTCCCCTTCTGCAGACAGAATTTCTGGAACCTTGCACTGAAGCAGCAGCCAGGAGGGCACCCATTTCTCTGATGCCTTTTCCCCCACCTCCTGCATCCCTGCTGATAGTAAATCCTAATGTTTCTGGGTCACAGCTGTCTCTAGAAGCTGTCTACTTCTCTGCATCTCTAGTTACCACCCTAGCAAAAGCCACTGTCATTTTGTAATTTCTCACCTGCAACAGCAAGCTCCTAACTTGTGTCCCCGGCTTCTATTCTGTCTACTTCTTGCCCAATGCAGCCAGGTGAACTTTTCAAAATACAAAACTGATCACATCACACACACACACATACAGACACACACACTTATGTTTAAAACTTTTTCAAAGCTTTCCATCGCTCATAGAATAATGACAAAACCCCTTAATAAATTCAGCAAAGCCATGTTTATCAGGATTTGGTTTGGCTGTGAGTGACAAAAAACCCAATTTAACAGGAGTTTGAATAGATAAGATTTTCTCGTACAAAAAGGCTACAGTTGAGCCAGCTAGAATTTGTATAGCAGTTCCTCAAAATTCTCAGGGACTCAGTTCTCTGCTCTATAATCCTTAGCATGTGGTTTCTACCTCATGGTCCAAAGAGGCTGCTTGAGCACCAGCCATTGCAACCAAAACCCAAGCACAGGAACAAAGAATTGTACATAGCACTTCTACTGACATTTTCCTGCCCCGAATTTAGTGACATGGCTAGAGCTAGTTGGAAGAGAGGCTAGAAAATGTAATCTTTATTCTAAGTGGTCATGGACCAGCTGAAAAGGAGGAAGAAAATGGATATTGAGCAATACTGGCAGTGTTTATCATACACTCCATCTCCTGACCCCTGCTCTCCTTTTTGAGCTTCAACTCACCTCACACTTCCTTCCCCTGGCTCTCTCCACTCCCAGCAAACTGGCTTTCTCTGGAAGTCCCACATATTTGCAGCACTCCCTTCTGCCTCAGGCCCTTGCTCATGCATCAACATTCTCCCCTCTTCCTACTTAACTACTCATCCTTACTCCACTCCAACAGCATTTCCTCAGGGAATCTTCCTTGATTAGGTCAAACCCTCCCTTTTCTTTTAGATGCTTATAGCATGTAGATTGTATCACTGTTGCAATTACACATTTGTTTATGCAATTATTTGATTATTTTCTGCCTCCACAGTGAGGTCAGGATTTAGGTCTGGCTTTGTACACTGTGGAGCATTCTGCTGGGCATATTGTAGGTGCTCAGTAAATATTTGTTGAATGACTTAATGAATAAATGTAGCTATTATCTTGTATAAAAAAGAGGCTAAGACTCAGCAAACAGTTTTCCTGGGCAAATGGTGGAGGGTGGCCAGGAGGGCTGGGGAGACACAGTAGAGCCAGGGGAGAGTTCTAAATGATTCATTCAAATCCAGTAAGCTTTTGGGTGTGGCAGAGGAAACACTGACCTGGAACTCAGGAGCCGTTTTCTGGTCTCAGCTCAGCCACCAGTAGCTGGACCACTGCCTGGAGCCAGTGAGAATTGATCCGACGCTGGATATACTTTGAAGGCAGAGGCTATAACCACTGCTGGCAGATTGGATGTGGGGAGTAAGGGAAAGAGATGGGTCAAGGGTTTGTCCTGGGTGTTTGGCTAAACAAAGGGAAGGTCACTTACTGAGAAGGGGAAGGTAGCAAGAGGAGCAGGTTTTAGGGGATGATCTGAAGGGTTTATTTGCAAATGAATCGCAGGTTCCTGTAGCCAGCTGCACACTTCACCTTTTCCCCAGGCGTCCCCCAGGGAAAGCCTAGGCCCAGGCAGGTGGGTTTAAGTGGTGGTGACAGGGAATGCCAAGTGGGTGTAAAAAAGATAGAAAAGGTCAGCCGTTCAAGGTACATAGTTACCAGACAAGCAATGATTCAGCCTGACTCAGCAATAGGATTGAACAGAAAGTACTCAGAAGACCTTGACTTACAGGCTTGGGAGGAAGCAGTCACTTTCTGCTAAAGGTCAGTGACAAGGGAAGGCATGTTCATGCATGGTCACTGCAGAAATCTTTGAAGTTTTAGCTTAAACAGCAGTGAAGGGCTTTCCTCTTTAAGAAACCTTCACTCCTCCCTAAGCCAGTGCTCACTGGTTCAAGGCTTTGCTGGAAAACCATCAAACTAACAGCAGGATAGGCCACCTCTCTTATTCCTCTGATAGCTAGGCGAGGTCATCAGCATCATTACTATTACTATCTTCATGATCATATGGGGCTTCTAGGTTGCTCCTCTACCCCTGATTCCTCTAGTTTCTACGATTGTGAACCCCAAGCTTTATTGCCAACCTTGTATATTTGGTCTACACCTTTGCTCTGCAAGGTGTGGTCCCCAGACCAGCAGCACCCACACGACCTGGGAGCTGGCTAGAAATGCAGAGTCTCTGGCCCCAGTCCTGACCTGCCAAATCACAACCTGCCCTTTAACAATGTCCCAGGGGAATGGCCTGCACATGAAAATTCAGGAAACACTGAGCTAGAACATTTTGTGTACTTGCCTCTATCTCATTTTCCTTGTTAGACTTCTATTTGATTAAATATAACAGCCTTTTGTCTGCTATGTGTGAAGCTTATTAACATCGTTCTCAAGCAAAAGCAGAGCCAACAGTTTGTAGGGTTTCTCTTTGATTCTTTTCAACTCATGAGGGTTATGTGCCCAGAAGTGTCTGCGATTTGTGGTTAACAAAAGAAGAGCCTCACAGAAACCAGAGGACCTTAAGTTCTGGTGGAAGAGAGGCAGTGCCGCGAAAGCCAATAGCAGAAAGTGCCCATGCCAGTTCCATCAGAGGAGTTTTCAGGCACACGGGTGGCTCTCCTCAACTGTGGTCCCCGAGGAGCCATCGCTTCTCTGCTCCCATCAGACCAAATTCACAACCACACCTACTGGACATTGGAACATCTGGGACCCGTGAGTACTGTGAGAACGTGGTAGGGTTGAAGTCAGGATGAGGGAACAAGCTCTCGCCAGATGATGGCTCTGAGTCTCCGCAAGACTCAGCTCCCAAATGAAGGAACAGCTTCATGAGGGGCAGCGAGAGCACACATGTTCACAAGCAATGGGGAACGTGTTTACTCACTGGCTCTGTCATCATGTCATTCTCCCCCCCACACCCCCCCCCCACACACACACACAAGATAACAGGCTGAGGTGATAGAGCAAGTTCTGCCTTTGAAAGGCTTGGAACCCCTCAAGGGCAGGGCATAAAGGTGGGCACCCAAACTGCCAATGAGGCGAGCCAAGAGCAGACCCTCCAGCTGGAACTGAGAGCAAGCCTTCGGAGACTGGGCTCCAGTAAAACTCAGAACCGCTTCCAGGGTGATCACGAGCCATCTACCCAAAGGCGGGAACAGGGCGGCCGGAACAGCTGAGGTCATTGGCATTGAGGTGGATCCTTTGACCTGAGGTTGGTGAACCTTGCTGCCATACCCAGTTGCAAAGAGCTGCTGCCCACTTTCTACGTGGGGACTCAGGGGATTAGGGGAGAACTCACAACAGGAGGCTTATAGAGCCTTTGAGTGCGGCCCCCTGTGAACTTAGACCCACGCTTCAAGCTGAAGACTTTTGAAGGCAGGTTGAGCAGTCCTGGTTGGGACCCGGGGGTCACTGGGATAGGAAACCAAGTCCTCAAGGGGGGTAAGGGTCTGGCCCAAGGTTCCATGGCATTTTCTGGCAGAGTGGGAAACAGCGCTGAGCTCTGGCTCCTGGCCCCAAACTCTTCCAACTTCCCGCTGAGAGCTTGGCTTTGCTGGGACGGTGGAAGGAGCCCTCTGCTTAACACACTTCTGCTTCTGAGGAGGGTGGAGGGGTCCTCTTTTCACAGCCTTGACCTACTGTCCTTGGCCAGACTGCCTGCGAACAGGCTGCAACTTCCGCCCCTGCCTGGAACTCCCTCGCTGTCTTCCCAGCAGTGCCCCTCCCTAGACCTCAGGAGAGAGCCTTACCCACCAGGATGCCTTGCTGGACTCCATGGTGTCCCCTGCCTATGGATTCCCGTGCTCCTGAAACCCACTCCTCCTTATCGGATCACAAGGCTGGGGGTAGGAAATAAGTTTCCACCTTCTAACTCAGTTCCTTTATACCTAGCATGGAGCCGGGCATACAGCTGGCACTCAATAAATGCCCGAGTGACCCTTTCTCGTTTCCTCCTTGACAGATTCAGAGCCCAGCACCTTGGACTCCCAGTCTTCGACCACCTTGTTCCTCTCCTCCGAGGAGCCAGGCCCCTCCACCACCGCGCTTCCTTCTCCCTCGTCGTCCTGCGAGCCCCAGGCGTTCTCCCCGGGGCCCTCGGTGCTGCCCGCGCTGCTGCCGCCGCTCCCCGCGGCCCCTGCGCCTCCCGCCTCGGGCTCGGGCGCCCCCCGGCGCGCCGGCCTCTACTCGGTGGTCGCCTCCTCCCCGGAGGGAGCCCCGCGCCTCGTCGACTGGCTGCCCGGCTGCCCCTCGACCACCCCTCCCGGCGTCCGCGGGGATGAGCGTGATCGGCCGGCTACCTGCGCCCCGCGCACGGGCGCAGCGGGCAGGGAGGAGGGCGCGGAGGACCCGGGCGCTTCCCCGCCGCCCTGCGCCCGGCCCGCCGCCGCCGCCGCGACCTTGGAAGCCAACGTCGGGGACATCCTGGTGGAGTTGCGGACGATGAATGGCCACCTGGACGTCATAGCGAGGGCCCTCACCAAACTGGCCTCGTCCCTGGGGCCGCAGCCGCAGCCGCAGCCGCCGCCAGATGCCCCGGATGGCAACTGATGGAGCTGCCCCCACGCTGTGTATCCGAGCCGCGCAGTAAAGGGATCCCGAGTGCACCAGGCAACCCTGCCTGTGTCACCACCCCTGAGCCTGGCAAACCCAGCAGAGGACGGGATTACTCTGCTCAACCTACTTTATGGGAAGGAATGGACCTCCCCTCGCATTTCAATCTGAAATGAGGGTGCTCCTCGCACTTCCTGCCGTGCCAGGCTCTTTCTCGGCTCCCTCCTGCCTGCCCCACTCCTGGGAGCTCTCCTGGCCCTTCAGATGTCCTTCTCTTGCTTTGGAGAAGGCCTTGAGCTCCTGGCAGGACAAGTGTCCGAAGATTGTGGCGGGACCCTGGGCAAGATGCTCAGAGAACCATCCTTTCCCGACCCACATTGGTGACTTCTGAGTCCTGTGGAGGGAAGGCAAGTGCGAAGCATGTTACAAAAGCAGTAGTTCAAGGGCAGCTCCAGTGTTCCTTTCTTGAGTTGTTGATGTGGTATCTGATCTCTGGTGACTTTTACACATTTCTTTAAAAAATATTTTTGGGAAAAGAAGTTTATTTTTTCTCATTGTAACCACATTTCAAGAGGTTTGGAAAACAGAGAAGTGAGAAAAATCTGATGTATTTGGAGAAGGGGGGTATTTAAGTCTTTCTTATGAATAAGAAAGTATTTTGTGTAATAAACAAGATTTTTATATGTACTTTCTGGGTGTTGGCCTTTCGGTGCCACATTTCTTCCTTCCCCTGCTCTTTCTGTTCTCAGTTACCTATCCCAGCCTTACTTTACTCCTTGAGTCTTATTTCAACTTTTCTCGTGCTTGTGAAGAATAAGCTTTTAAAGGTTGTCATGGTTCTTTTCTAAAGCTCCCAGACCTCCCTAAATTTGGTAAATCCACCCTTTTTCTCTGGATTGGAGCAGAAACCGATTCACTGGCCAACAAGGAGGAAGCCAGCATCCCTGGCCTTTCCTCCTAGATGCCGGTAACACCATCCTTCCCAGCTGTGACAAACATGTCTCCAGACTTTGCCAGTGTCCCCTGGTGGAGACCTAGATGGAATTTCAGAAATCTGGAGGAACCTATGCCCTCCAGGATCTGACTTCCCATAAGGAAGAGGGCCCTTCTCGCCTTCCTGATTGAATTAGAATTTTAATTAAGTGTGCTCATTTGCCAGAAGCAAATCTACTGCTCTTTTTCCAGAAACAAACCAAGCATTGGAAACCACATTGCACAGAGTAAAACCCCACCCGGAGCATTTGCAGGGCGCACAGCTGGTGAGCTGCCAGGTTTCTGCAGTTTCTGGCACCCCCAGAGCTTCTCAGACTTTGGCGTGGAGAGCTTACGATGCAGGTTCTGCTTCGGCGGCTCTGGGGTGGGCCTGAGACTCTGCATTTCTAATCAGCGCCAGGGGATGCTGATACCACTTGCCCAAGACACACTTTGTGTAGTAGTGGGTAGGGGTTGTCTGCTCTGGGATTCCTGCTCGTTGCATTGCCACTGTTCCCCAGAAACTGCTGTTTGTCTTTGCCCCTGCAGGGGCCTGGATTCCACAACCTTTAAACTTTCAAAGCATCTCTTTGGGGGACTTTTCTTTTTAAAGCCAGGGCGTATTATGTCTAACCACCCACTTCTAAAAAAGCTTCCGTGGAGTTCAAACCAATTCCAACAAGCATTTATTGGATATCTACAATGCTGATGCCCTGGGGGACACAAAGATGAATAGAATAAAGGCCCTGCCCTCCAGGGGTTCCCAGCCCAGTGTTCCACAAGGAGAGGGATTATCGATCCCAGCATGTAAACAATTTGAAGCAGCAGGGAGCGGTGAGAATGGCAGTCACAGGAGGCCAGGCTTCTTGAGGTTTGACTTTGGGAGAGTTATTTAACCCCTCTGAGCTTCAGTCTCTTGATCTGTGTCAAATGGGGATGATGGCATCTGCCTATCAGAATCAGACATGGACGTGATGGCGGCTTTGCCCTCCTGAAAGTGCAGTCCAAATGCCTTTTTATGGTCAGCGGGCATTTTTACTTCCTCTCTCCTGGGTCCTAAGTCAGGAGGCCCCCCGGTGGAGTGAGAATCACACACTCAGGTCTGAGTTGCCTTCTGGCTCTGAGGGACTAACCCCTTCACTTTTTCAGGAAGAGAATCTATGGCCCAAAGGGACCAGCCTTTCTTCTGCTCTTTAGTGGAAGAAACAGCTCAACTGGAATGCCAGTGCCACACCTGACGGCATCAGCTTCTGGTTTTTACTCATCTGAACAGTCTTTTGTTTTAATTTTAACTGACTTCTTTTGTGTGAGATTAAAAACAGCAACAAAAAACCTAAATCTTTCAAGAACAAAGAGGGGCTGGCATATAAATCCTAAATTTAGATATAGGGACTGAATCATTTGATCAGAATCCCCATATATATTTATATATTTATATTTCTATGTATGAGATTGAGATTGAGGATATCAGAGGAAGGAACCGACATAACACTGATTCCATCCGGGCAGACCAGAGAAAAGTCTGAGCTCCTGTCCTGGGTGAGTTGGGGCCTCAGAGACTGGGCCTGGTTTAGGGTTTTTGAAGATGGGGCTGAAGGAGGTTAGGAGGGCAGGATGGCCTTCATCTTGCAGAAGGTACAGCCAGGGGAAATTTGACAATTTCTAGGGTGGGGGCTGGGGGGTGGGATGGAATTGAGTTCAAACAAAGTATCAGTTTGAAGGTGCCGGACAGAAAAAAGGAAATCTAGTTTTGTAGATTCTAATGTTTATTTTTTATTTTTTATTTTTTGCCGCACGGCTTGCAGGATCTTAGTTCCCCAACCAGGGATTGAAACCAGGCCCTTGGCAGTGAAAGAGTGGCGTCCTAACCACTGGACCACCAGGGAATTCCCTAGTCTTGTAGATTCTAGATGGAAACTTCCCTCCGATACCTGTCCTGATACCTGCTTTTCCCAAGGCTTAGGGTGTCTTTCGGGTGGGCATAGCATGAGGCAAACACACAATGGTTCAAGGTGGCAAGCTGAAGGCAAGCGTAAGACCTATGGCGGAGGATAGCAGGCTTCAGCCAAGGAAGGATTTACCAGCAGTTACTGGACTCAACTGTGTGAGGTAGTGAGGGCCCTGTCTTGGGAGGGCACCAAGCAGAGACTGAATGCGGAGCAGCTGGTGCTTCAGCAGAAAGGATTCTCCACTCGGTGGGGCAGTGATTTAAGGACTCTTTCACTCTAACTTTGAAGTAATTCTTGGCTCTTCCCTATCTCTCATGCCTATATCCAATCCAAAAGCACATCACATTGGTTCTACCTTCTAGAGAGTTCCATGATCCAGCCACTTCTCACCACTTCTCCATTGTTACTACCTGGTCCAAACCACACTATCCTTTCTCACCTGAGTTATTGCAGTTGACTCCTAAATGGGCTCCCTGCTCCCTCTCCATTCTCACAGAGCAGCCAGGGGGGTCTTTTAAAAATATTTCTGACTAGGTTATTCTTCTGCACAAGACTCTCAGTGGCTTTCATCTCACTCAGAGTAAGAGCCAAAGTTTTACATAATCTGGTCTCCTGTTACCTGCCTGACCTCATCTCTTATGACTCTCCTCCACTCGGGTCACCCACGCCTCCTTGCTGCTTCTCCCGTGTACCAGGCACATTCCTACCTCAGGGCCTTTGCACTGCCTATTTCTTCAGCCTGGACCACTCTTTCCCAGATATATCACATGGCTTGCTCCCTCACCTCCTTCAGGTCTTGGCTCAAGCATCACTATCCTTTTAAAAGTTGTAATCCGCTCCCTAACCATCAGCCTCCTCTCCCTAGATGCATTTCTTTTTCTCCTTTCTTGCTTTTTTTTTGCCTCGCACCAATATCCACCTTACCCAGTATACGTCTTACTTTATTTTTTGTTCTTAGAATGTCAGCTTCCCGTGAGGGAAGAAATTTTTGTCTGTTTTGTTCACTGCTGTCTTCCCAGCACACTGCCTTTTAAAAAACAAAGTGTTTTGTAAAAGGGACCTGTCAATTGTTGTAACAATTCAGACAACACAGAGGAGAACAAAGAAGACTATAAAACTCACCCCAAATTCCACCCCCAAGAGATAACTGCTGTCAGTATTCTGGCAACTACTATATGAAACATCTGTGTTTCAATAGAAACACATACATGTGTGTCCAATTCTACAGATGGACAGTATGTCTGCTGCTCTGTAGCCTGTTTTGTTTGTTAACTTGATAATAGATGATGAAAATCTTTCTATTTAAAAAATAGACGTTATATACGAAGCAAGATTTACTTAGTCCATCTTCTATTCGTGCTTCCAGATTTTTCACAATCATAAGCATTCCTGTAATGACCGTGTCTGGGGATACATGCTTTGTCTCTTCTGTGACTATATTGTTCATGTAAATTCCTGGAGGTGTAATTGTGGGGTCCAAGACATACGTTCCTACTTCTTGCTTTAGGCTGTTGCTGTGGCTTCATCAAGGTTCCAAAAGGGGAAGTGAGTGGATGGCAGGAGGAACACGGGGACCTTGGGGTGGTTCCATCCAGGAAACTGGAAAAAGGGAGAAATAGAAACAAGTCTGCCTTCTGAAGGCTGAACTTTAAAGTCGGCGCGAGGGGGGCCAGACAGAGGTGTGCCACCACCCTGAAGATGTGGATCTTGGATGGTCACTCGAACAGTGAGTTAGTCTGGGTCTGGTCAGGAAACAGAGGCCATCTGGGTTCTGCACACAGAGGGGTGTGCATTCATTCAGGAATCGGGAGCAAGGGTGTTGGAAGGCTGGAGGAGTGTGGAGGGGAAGGTGGGTACCCAAAGAGGAGTGACTGCAGGAAAGCGCTACCAGCCCTGGGCTGGAGATGTCAAGGGGACTCAGGACCAGTGTGATGCCAAGGCCCCGGCGGTAGAGCTGAGCTGCTTCAGCAGGAACCCAGGAGCGACCCTGCCAGGCTGCAGCCCCTGCCACCGTCATCCTCGGCTGTCACTAGTGCTGTCGCTACTGCCTGACACCCGCCACCGGGGGGCCACGGGGGAGGAAGGGAGACAGTTGCTTCTCCCCGCCTCCCGCCTTCCCTGTCAGCGCCTCCTCTTCCCAGAACCTAGGTGGGGGCCCATTGGAGGGCGTCTGGGAGATACAGTTTGTGGGGCTTCAGCCCTTATGACACAGGACAGAGCAAAGAAGAGCAGGAATGCAGCTGACAACAAATAAGCAAGTGACAGTTCCAGCAGGAACTCGAGTCAAAGCAGTGGTGTATCTGAAGAAAGCAGCTCTCTATCCGAGAGCGGAACGGGTCGGCCACGGGAGCACCCAAGAGCAGGCACCAGGGAGACCCACGTGGGCAGTGCCTGTGCCAGCAGATGAGTGCTTGCTTGACCCTCTGCACCCAGCCAAGGCCTCACAGAAGGCAGCCTGGCTCTCTTATCTGATGCCACTCAACCGTCCAGAGTGTGGCAATGAGATACTGTCCCCAGGGGATGGCCTCGCTGCCAGGTGCAGACGGGCTGGGTTTCTGAGCCTTCTTGGTGGGCTGTTAGGCTCTGGACAACTGTAGGTTAACTGGTGTGTGCTGCCACTCTGGGAGCAGGAAGCCAACCCTGGACTTGCCCTTGGCCATCTTCCTTTATCTAAAGGACGTCCGCACTAACACTGATCGGGCTCGTATCAGGTGTTGGGCCCTGTGCTGTGTGCTATGTACAGGACTGGGTTTACTTCTCACAGCATCCCTGTAAGCAAAGTTGGGAGCTAGCACCTATAAGGCCCATTTCATTGATCAGGAAACTGAGGCGAAAGGGGGTCATGTGACTTGCTCATGGTCGCATAGCTGGTAACCGACAGAGCCTGGATCTGTCTGTCTCCAAGGCCCTGGCTGTGCCACCACCCGGGGCTGCCTCTCACACTGGACTTTCTCTTTTCAGAGGTAGGTCAAGGACCCAGGACTGTTGAACTGCCTTTGGCTGATGATTCTTCCCCAGGGTGACAGCAGAATTGCTCTCTGGAAGTAACAGGTCCCTGAAGAATCAGAAAATGTCAGCAAACTGGAACAATAAACAGGGGACCGCCCACCCCCGGGCCACAGTACCAATGATGTCATGTGTGCTGGGCGTGGAGAGGCAGAGGAGATACTGGAGGATGAGACAAGGCCCAGGAAAGAGTGGATGAGGACAGGCCAGGAGGGTTGTGCCGCCTCGGTGGCTCTGAAATACTGATAACCTTCGGGTCCTTTAAGGTCGATGTCATTAGCCACATTACGCGTACAAGGGGACTTGGCCGTAACTGTATTTTGTTTCCTTCACTCCTTACCCCCTCGGGCCACCTGGCTTCCAACAACCAACTCTGTGTAGAGAGCCAGAAAATGCAAGGATTTCTGCAGGTCACTGTGGCACCTGCACCAGAATCCCAAGTCCCAGGGGGCATTTGCTAAGCCTCCTATAAAGCAAGGGCCCCAGCAAGCAGCAAGCAGGCTGACTCTAACCTTGGCTTTCCATGGATGAGGCTGGCTGGGGGGTACCGGCAGCTCAAACCATTTCCATAAAACGAACGTGCAAAGCCTCTGATGAGGGGCCAGCAGGGGCATCACCCAAGGCTCTCTGCTCCAGCTGCTTCCTCCAAAATGCGCCAAGGGCTGTGTCTCTTGCCCTCGTGCTCTCCGGAGGGCACTGACTCTGGCCCAGCCATCTCTTCTGGAGCAGACATTTCCCCCCATTTGCCCCATCCTCACGGGGCCTGGCAGCCTTGAGGCACGGAGCTGGTGCTCAGAAATGTTGACGGAGGGAGCCGTCGCCGGGCATCCAGTCTGGCAGCGGTGGGTGCCACCTCCTGCATCCTGAGGGCTGCCTGGGCCGCCTGGATGGAGATGAAGACCTGTTGGCCGGCCAGTCTGGTGCTGGCCCGGGAGGGAAGGTCATGACGACCTGCCTCCGCTGCAGCTTCCAGGCCTTGCCTTTGCTTGTTTTCTGGGAGCCTCGGTGTCTGCCCACAATGGCATGGCTCATTCAGCTGCCTGGATGCTTGGCGTGGTGCGCGGGCCGCATGGCTTGTTTCCGTGGTGAGCATGGCAGGGAAGGCTGGCACTCCCAGGCCGAGCATTCCTTCAGGGTCTCCCCAAGCAGGGCTCGTGCCGGGGGGCTCCGCTCCCAAAGCGGGGTGTTCCGATGGGGGATGGTCTCCTTAAGTCACCTCAAAGTTGGCTGGGCTCTGTGCTGGAGTGAACGGATCTAACAGATTTTATCCATTCCTTTCTCTTGCATCCCACTTGGTTCCCAGAAGTGTTTGAGATGGCCAAATGGAATATCGCACTTGGGAGGGAGCTCAGACGGCATCTGGCCTGTCACTGTGCAGATGGTACAGGAAGTGTCACAAAGGTCGGGTGACTTGCTCAGGGGTGGCAGGCAGAGCAGATGTCTCCTGAGTCCTGTGTTCTTTCAACTGCCACTCTTCCTGGCTCCCTGGAGTGAATCTTGCCATTGCTGGATGAGCTGTCAGTCCGCCTCCTCCAGCACAGAGTGGACGCACCTACACTCAGCACACACGTGTACACACATGGAGGACGCATTAGCATTTTTAAATGAAAACAACATTTTTTAGTTTTCTAAACCAGGGGTCAGGCAACCCTGGCCCATAACCTGTTCTTGTTTAGCTTGGGAACTGAGAATGATTTTTACATGTTCAAATCCTGCAAAAAGAAGAAGAATATGGGACAGAGACCGTATGTGACCTGCAAAGCCAAGAATATTTACTATCTGACTGTCTGCAGAAAAAAAAGTTTGCTGATTCCTGGATCCATTGCACTGCTCATCCAGGGATGGTAAACGATCTTCCCAGGATGCTAAAAACTCCCTTTATAGGTCGATCTGGTCATCTTTATAGGGCTTGGACTCTGAAATTTAGAATTTGCAGCTTCTCTCTTCATCCCTCAGAGGCTGGTGCCTTCTCTGAGTGGTGTCTTGCTGTTGCTAGATTTTTCTCTTCTAAGGGCAGACCATGCAGTGACCCCCCTTGTCTGGAGACCCCCAATGGTGAATTAGGGGGTCAAGGCTGGCAATGGACATTGATGACTGGTACCCACTGTGGGGTTGCTGCCGGAGGCATCCGCAGAATGACCAGGCTGGGAAGGACCCACGGGTGGTGGTTGAGAACAGAAAACTGCCCAGAGGGTGACAAGGAAAATGTCTTTCCCATCAAAGAGAAACACAGAAATGCATGCTCTCTGAATAGCTATATTTCCTCTTCACCACGGCAGGCAGGCTTCTCCACAAGTTCCTGTCTCTCCAGGCCACTCATTTCTTTATAGTTACTGAACCAGAATAACCACAAGTCGAACCGGAAGCACACGATAACCCCGTTGAACTCTGCATGGCCTTGGCCGGGGGCACATTCAAATCCTGCCCTGGCCTGCGCAGCTGCGAGGTCTCCAGCCAGCACGCAGCGGTGTCTGCAGCTCCAGGCTCGGGCTAGTCACTTCCACAATCAGAGAAGGACCTGGGGGGCGGGGTTGGCGCGGGGGAGGAGAGTGACAGGCAAACGGAACCAGGAACGTTCCCAACTGTCGGAGCCGTTCACGGTCATTAAAGATTTATGGGCAGGCAGTTTGGAGTTCAAATATGAGATGACACCAGAAGCCTTTAATGTACAGGGGAGCTTTAAGCATGATCTGGGAGCAGAAAATGGTCTGTGAACACCCCTCTCCGAGATCTTAGAAGTTCTGTTCTATTGACTCCAGGCTGGGCTGCAGCCCCGGTGCACTTCATGGGCTCATAAATATAACATTATTGGACCGAAAAACCAATCCTTCTCCAACAGATTAGGCCCAGATTGGTCAACCCATAAATCAGTGCTGAATAAGAACTATAAAGTTGTGAATCAATGTGTCCCAGATCTCCAAACTGGAATGAAAAAGTTGGAATAAAATAGCTGGAGTTCTTCCAAGATCCTTCTTTTCATCCCCTCCTCCCACCAGCTCCATATCCTAGTAGGTTAATTTTAAAAGGTTTTTTTTTTTTTTGGCTCCTTGGCCTGGCTGTCGGCAGCATTTCAGGGCAGGAAATTCAGTCTAGAAGGGAGGCTGGGGAAACAGAGGCCGTCCTGTTGGGTTTCCGGTCAAGACTGATCTGCAGCTCCATGCTGTCTCCCTGGCCGGGGTCTCCACCTGCGGCTGAGAGGTGGCGGCGTTTGTCATCCGTGGCATGGAGGCAGGAAGGGAACAAGATGCCCCATGTGTCACTGGCACGTAGTGGGTGATCAGGTCATGTTTGGTCAATGACTGGATGTTTAGATCTAATTCATTCAGGGGCTCTGAGCCCCGACATTGAATTACTAAATATAATAATCTGCTCTCCTCTTAGAACTGTACATCTGGTTCAGAAACGCCATCTGGCTATCCCTGTAGGATGTGGTCACCCTTTTGGATCTGGGAGCTGAGGCTGTCTGCTGTGAACGCTGCCCACACGTATGCAGAGAGAATTCCGTCTCAGTTCCTCTGGAGTTCTAAAGCAAAGTCTGTTTTCCGAACCTCCCCCTCTCTTTGAGGTCCCCACCTGGGGGATGCACCACACAGCCCCTTCTGCCCTCCTAAGGTCTTACTGTAAGGGGTCTGCTCTCCTGGGCTGGGGCCTCTTACTCTTCTCCAGTCGTGCCAATGTCCAGCTTGCCTGCCATCTTCTCCCCTCCGGGGAGGACACGTGCGTGGTACCATACACATCCCTTGAAGTGATGGCCTCCAGGTTTTCCCCAAACACAGACTCCAAGGGCTGGAAGGGACCTCAGTCCCACCTTGCTTCATCTGCTTGTTTGGGGAAACTGAGACCCAGAGAGGGGTACTCACTTATCTAAAGTAGAACTCAGGCCTCTTGCAACCCAATCCGCTTCATCCTAGTGCAAGCCTTATGCTGACTGCGTTCTTGTCCTTCTCCCTGGGGGGAAAGAAGGTCCTTGTCACGTTCTCCTGAAAGCACCATGTCTGTACAGTTGGCCGTTTCCTTTGGCCAGTTTCATTTCTCCCACGTTTTCCTCTCTCCTTGCTGTGACTTACAAGATCATGAGCAGACAAGCCCAAGGACTCAGAGGAGAAATTCTCTCCTCCAGTGTGTGCCCCTAGGAGCAATGGAGCCAAACGACAGCACTCTTTAACGAATGAGCTCCGTTTTGGTGTTTTACCACCAGGGGCCACAGAAACCTTGCAGGATGTGTCCAGGGCAATGGATTTTGTAGGGTTAGCTAAATCTGTACCACCCACTGCACAATAGCAGCTCTGTGCAGAAAGGCAGCTCTGAAACAGGTTTAGTTTTCCATCAGTTCCAAGTTCAGGTGAAGGGCCGTTTCTGCAGCTAAAGGATTTGTATTCCCCCTTCTCACCCTGATGCCGCTTTTGTCATCCTGGCTCTTCCACCCCTCATAAATGCTGACATTCTCTCTCTACTTCCTGGGAAAACATTTAACTCCCCAAATGAGCTATAGGAAATAAAGAGATTGTGCTGCTTGGATGTACTCTCCTATCAGCAGAGCTGTGAATGAGTGTGAATGTGCTGAACACTACTGCCTAGAGAATACTTTTTAGCCACTTAGTTCCACTTTTAACCCCTAGGTCTGAGGGCCCATGGCCCCTGGAGGGGGATGGGGAAGACTGTAAAAATGATCCTAATTCTTCATCTTTCCTGTATCCATGCCTTTGCCATATAACTTTACATTGACCTCCAAGGCTACCTCTGGGCTTAGTCATGAACTTGTTCTGGCCAACAGGATAAAGTGGAAGTGATGTGCATTGGCTCCAAACCTAGATCCCAAGAGGCCTTGCATGTTTCCTCTTGCTCTCTTGTGCCTCTCATTGCCATGGAAACATGCTCAAGCTAACCTGTTGGAGGAGGAGACACTGAGGAGCAGAGCCAGATCACCCCAGGTGTCCCAGCTGAGGCCAGTCTAGATCAGCCAACAGTCAGCCAACTCCCAGACACATGAGTTAGCCCAGCCTAGATTAGCAGAGCCTCTTAGCTGACCCCCAGCTGACCCTAGATGTTTATTCTTGCGTGTCACTGCGGCTTAGTGATGGCAAGGCAGTGAGACAGGCTGGGACCTGGGACTCTTTACTGCAGTGCTTGAACCTAGATAAACATCTCCTCGAGCAACAGAATACAAATAAAGGACTAAAAATTAATGCAGGCATGTGCAGGTGGGGCAAATTATGAACAATAAGATACAAAAAGTCCAAAACCCAGCTGCCACTTCAGAGGTGCCAGGAGCAAAAGTAGGGTACTGAGCATGGTCCCTGCACACAGCACCACCAAAGGGGTGGGCAGACCACCTAAGCTACCCCTCTGGCCCGACCCACTGATCCACCCCTACCCTCACCCCATTTAAGGGACCAGCTCGCCCCCCCACAGGTAGCGAGCAAGGGTACTTGCTACTTGCTTTTGCTCCCTTGTGCTGCAGCACAAGCCCCAATAAAACCTTGCCTGGGGCTTCCCTGGTGGCGCAGTGGTTAAGAATCCGCCTGCCGATGCAGGGGACACGGGTTCCAGCCCCGGTCCGGGAAGATCCCACATGGCACCATGACTACTGAGCCTGCGCTCTAGAGCCTGCAAGCCACAACTACTGAGCCCACATGCCACAGTTACTGAAACCTGTGTGCCTAGGGCCCATGCTCCGCAACAAGAGAAGCCACCGCAATGAGAAGCCCACGCACCGCAACAAAGAGTAGCCCCCACTCGCCGCAACTAGAGAAAGCCCGTGCGCAGCAATGGAGGTCCAACACAGCCAAAAACAAACAAACAAATAAATTTACAAATTTATAAACAAAACAAAACAAAATAAAAACCTTCCCTGAATTCCTCATCTGGCCTCTTATCAATTTCTGTTGATTAAGGAGTCCAAGGACCCTGGTCAGTAACAGCAGCATTACGGTGGATGTAGATGATTGATGTGGGGATTTACCCCTTAGACTTTTTATCACTCCTTTATCCCTTGTGTCAATCAGCTGGTCACAGACACCATCTGGTCTACACTGCTAGGTGTCTACCCAATGTCCATTCCTCCTTTCTTCCTTACTATCAGAACCATGTGCCTAGCTAAAAGAAGCCTACATTTCTCAGCTTCCCTGCAGAAAGCAGTTGTCATGTGACACTTCTTTGGCCAATGAGAAACAAATGAAACATTGAGTGGCACTCCTTGGAGGGGGGGTGGGGACCCCCTTTGTCCTACTCCTTCTTCCTGCCTGGAGTGAGAATGTGATGCTGAGGTGACAGCACAATATAAGAATGGCTGAGGGAGAAGACAGAAAGGGCCTGGGTCTCTGAGAGTATGGCCACAGGACTAGTGCTGAGAAAGCCTTCTTTGTGGACTTGTAGTTACATAAGGAAAAATGAGACTTCTAAGTTATTTATGTTCCTGTTTCTCAGGCTTCTCTTACTTGTAGCTTACTATAATTTTTTAAAAAATTGAAGTATAGTTGATTTACAATATTGGGTTACTTTCAGGTGTACAGCAAAATGATTCAGTTTTGTATATAGGTATATATATATGTATATATACATATATATATCAGATTATTTTCCATTGTAGGTTATTACAAGATATTGAATCTGTAATTCTCAGTAGCACACTCTAGCACCCACTTTGTCCTCATTTGAAGAAAGTGCTTAGAACAAATGAGTGAAAGTACATTCTAAAGACATATCACAGCAAGGACGTACTGTATAGCACAGGGAACTATATTCAATATCTTGTAATAACATATAATGTAAAAGAATCTGAAAAAGAATATATATGTATATATCTGAATCACTTTGCTGATAAGGAAACTGAGGTTCTGAAAAGTTGAGCAAACTAGCTCATACAGCTAGTGAGCAACAAAGCTTAGGTTTGGATCCAGCCTTGCCTGATTCTAAGGTCTTTGTACTTTGTCCTGCATTTTCCTTAACATGTGAATTCATTGTCATTAGTGCAGAAGTAGCAGAGATAGTGGTATTCACCAATTAGTTCATGGGTTCCCCTAAATTTCTCACTCTCACTTCCAGTTACATTGGGGCCACGTGATTGGTTTCTGACAATAAGATGTGGGCAGAAATGATGTACACCACCCCAAGAATGACCTTTGAGAACATCCTGGATGGGTCACCATCCATCTCTTCCTCTTCCACAATACAGGAAGCCAGATGTTGAGGTGTTAGCATCTCAAGATGGAGGCAGCCTGGATCCCTGAATCACTGCGTGGAGGAAAGTTGCCCTCAAGAGCCACCCAATCCACATTTAAATTTAACTAAACAAGAAATGACTCCTTGTTGTAGTCTTGGAGCATAGTGTCACCTAACCTAACTAATATAGCAGAAATGAACAGAAAATTTTTATATATTTATTTTATATAATTGTTTATACTGCACAAAATATTTTCTTGATCCTCCTAACCTTGTGAGATAAACAGGTATTCGAAGCCCCACATTATACGCCAGGAAACTGAGGCTTAGAGAAGTGAAATGATCTGCTCAGGACCACAGAGTTGGTAGGTGGTCAAAACAAGGTTAGGGGTTTGGTATTTCTCCCGCACTCTGCAATTTTATAACTTCCAAGCCTGATGTTACAAAAGCAAGCAGTAACCTCAGAGGCAATGAGGGTCCCCTGTATAGAGTTCTGCAGATTAAATTAAACACCTTGAAGGACTAAAAGACTAGGTAGCCAGTCCAGACAGGTGTAATACATTCCAATGGTTCATATTCTTAAGTCAACAAGCTGCAGGCGTCCTGTGGCTGCTCGGACTCCTGGGTGGTCCTGGAGGGAGATTCCAAGGCCAGCCCTCAAGGAACCCAGTGTGCAGATCCCTGATCTGAATCACAGGTCTTGAATGAAAGACAAAACTTTGCACTCTTTGAGTGAAAATCCTCACTGTCTCCAGGAGGATTGGGGGCCTGAATTTCCTTCCTCATTCCCACTCAACAATCACCATTTTATTCTTTAGAAAATTCTTCCCAAGATACAAAACGCTCCTTTACCTCATTGAATTCTCACAAAACATGGTCATGCTTTTTTGTGGGGAAACTCAGAAAGGTTGATCTGTTCTAAGTTAATGATGGGGTTCTGCCTCTGAGAATAAACTCTGACATTTATTGAGCACATACTATGTGCAGGATCTTACTCGACCCTATAGAAGTCCTCCAAGGTTGGTATTACTGTGACTGTTCTACCAGGAGGAATCTGAAGAATGAGAGATGGAAAGCTTGCTCAAGGACACTTGGCTAGGAAGGCTCCCAGTGGGAATCCATAAAGCCCATGGAGGAGTCCTCAACCAAGACAAAAAGAAACGGGATGGAGGGTAAAAACACTCAACTCTCCCATCCTGTACAAATACCCAATAACTTCTGGTAAGTCTATGAGGCACCATCAATTGAACACTTTAAAAAATCTATTGTAGTCTTTGATCTTTCCTCCTCTCAACAATTTTATGTGGTCCCTTTTACAGGAACTAGAGTTTCCATTTAGTTGACCTCCAATAACCTCTTTATACTAAGAAGAGGGGGGAACCACTTCTTGACTTTGTAAACATGGATCTTGTCCACGTTCAGTCCCTTTTGCTGACTAAATTCTCCAAATCCTTTCCTCTCTCTCTAGGTCAAGCTCCTGGGATTCTGCTCACATAGATCTGATAAGCTGTCAATAGCTTGAAAGTGACAAGGATCTAAGTCACCTCTACTTATGGTTATTTGGCTTCTTCCGTTCCTTGCTGTAGCGAGTCCTCATTTAGCACTTTCCCCTATGAAGCTCAGGCTATTGCGACAGGGGACCATCCTCAAGCCAAGGATCTCCGGGCGGGGCCTCCAGCTGTCCAATTCCAGGGCCTATTCACTTTGCACTCTGTGTAGATGTCCCCTTGGAGTTGGACACTGAGGTGAGACTATGGCCCTATTCTTGACTGATGCATTCATTCATTCAGAAATAATTTTAAGCACTGGCTATGTCTCAGACATTCTATTGGCCTCTGAGGTTGGAGAGGTGAATAAGGTACAGATCTGTCCTGGTTGAAGGTGACAGACCATCCACACTCGAGCCACTTTAGAAACCTAAGAGTCTCCCTCTCCTTTGCCTCCACACTGCAATCAAACACGGAGTCTTATCAGTTTTACCTTCGAAACATTCATCATACTCATCTCTACTTCTGCATCCCATCCAAGACTCCCCTAGTTTAGGTCCTTCATACCTCTTTCGTTGATTATTGCAATTTCCTCATAGCCAGTCTGTCTGATTTGGTCTCATCCTCCTTCATCGCTTTCCCACCCTGATGTATGAGTGATTTGCCTAAAATATACATCTAAGTCACTTAGCCAAGCTTTCAAGTGGCTCCCTGTGGCCCACTTACCATGGAGTACAAAGTCCTTGGTGCCCTGGCTGGTACCCGCCTCTCCAGCTTTGTCCCTTAGTAGATGCTCCTGACCACCAGACTGACCGTTCAGCCCTTTGCATTGGCCTCTGGTCCTCCTGGTGGGTAAGTGTTTTGACCCTTCCTTCTGCACCCAGCCCCCACCCCACCACCTCTCTGCCTTTGCTCCCTGCCCCCTGTCTCCTTTGTCATGCAGGATAACTGCTATTATGAGCTACTGAAGAGGATAACCCCTAGTCATTCTTTAAGGCTTATTTTAGGGCCCAGCTCCTCCAGAAAGCCTTTGTTATTTCCCTGCCCACCCCACGACAGGCGCCTTTCCTCAGTGGGTCCGTGGTACCCCTTGTACATTTCCATCATTGCTCCTAACATATGGGCAGGTAAGTTGTCTTCAGTGTCTTTTGGCTTCCCTAGACTCTGGACTCCACGTGGGGAAGGGCCAGGGTGCTTGGCACATGGGAGACTCCCAATAAACTCCTCGAATGAATGAACAAATAATTTCAATAAAATGGAAAACAAGGGGGACAGAGGTAGTGACTGACTCCAGCTGGAGAGGTCAAAAGTGGCTTTAAAGAGAATACATGGGGCTGTATGTTGAAGGAAGCAGAGAAGCTTGTGGGAGGGGAGTGGGGAGAAGGCTACACTCCTAGTGACCCACCATCAAAGTTTTTGCTCTCCGTTCCTGTGACTTTATGCTCTGCTGGCTTAGAGGTCTTAGTTCCAGAAGGAGGAAGGCTTCCAGTGTGAGACACAAGAATGATTCCACTGAACTGGAAGTTAAGACAGCCACCCAGCCACTGTGGCCTCCTTCTTCCTCTGAATCAACAGGTACAGAGCTATAGTGAGTTATAGTGTTGGTTGGGGTGATTGAACATGACTCCCAAGGGGAAATAGGACTGCTCCTCCATAGTGAAAGTAAGGAAGGGTGTGTCTGAAATATAGGAGATCCCTTAGGGCTTAGTATTCCGTGCCCTGGGTTATTCCATGCCCATGAAATTAGTCTCTTAGTATTTCCATGTCCTGTGATTAAGGTCAATGGAAAACTACAACAACCCAATCCAGGCAGGACTACTAATGACTCAGACCCTTCAGGAATGAAGGTTTGGGTCATCCCACCAGGGAAAGAATCACAACCAGCTGAGGTGCTTGCGGATGGCAAAGGGAGTACAGAGCGGGTAGTGGGAGAAGGTAATTATAAACAGTAGCTACGACCACGTGATCAGTTACAGAAATGAAAACTGAAATTGTCATGAGCATTCCTCTTGCTTTTATTATGAACACGTTGGTGTGTGACCCATGAAATTAACCATCACAGCTACTCAAGGACACAGCCTTCCCGAATGTAGCAGCCCCCAGTTGGTCTGTCCTGCGGTCATCTGATTTCTGTCTCTGTGGTGCCGGGCAGGAGCTGAGCTATTTCAAAGAACATGTAGGCCACAGCGTTTGAGAAAGTGTATTGAGAATTTACCAGAGTGAGAGGCGGTGGAGAAAGATGAGTCAGCCATAGATTCTACCCTCCAGTGGTTTTACAGTCTAGTAGCAAAGCAAATACTGTTTGTTTGGTTGCTGTTTGTTTTTTTGCTACCTTATAGTTACATTGGTCTGTATCAATAGAATGTTCATGCATGGTTACAGGGAGAGCAGATGCGCCCCCCGACACTTGTTGGTGTGGTCTGTATTGACCCAGAGCCCTGCTCATGAATGCCCATTACTGCCAGCAATCAGAAGCTGATTTAGTGCAGGTTCCTGCCAGCAGTGCAGTATCCAGGAAACGGGTCCCTTCTGGGCTTGGAGGGCTGAGGTGTGAACCATCAGGACCCCAAGAACCCATGGCTGCCCTCCCCAGCCCTTCTGCTCCTGCATGTCTTCCTGACCATTTTTATTTGTTTCTGGTAATTTGTGTTGGAGGCCAGGCAGTTCAGGAGGCAGAATGGTGTTCTTGGAATAAGTGGCATTTCAATGTTAGCTTTTCAGGGGTGATCAACTCCAAATCACTGTACTGTTATGATGGAGGGCCTCAAGAAGATCCCCACAGACCATTTGGTGGTATGCATCAAGAATGTTAAAAGCGTGTGTGGAATACTACTCAGCAATAAAAAGGAAGGAGCTATTGATATGTGCAACGATGTGAATGAATCACAAAATAATTATGCTAATTAAAGAAGGGAGAGGGAAAAAAGGTCCATACTGTCTGATCCATTTGCATAAAACGCTAGAAAATGCTAACTATTTTGCAGTGACAGAAAACAGAACAGTGGTGCTTGGCGGGGGGAGGGGAGAGAGGGAGAGATGACAAAGGGGCACAGAGAAACTTACGAGGGTGATGGACGTGTTCATTACCTTGCTTATGGCAATGGTTTCATGGGTGTGGACCTATGTCAAAAATTACAAAACTTCAAATATGTGCAACTTACTGTATGTCAGTTATACCTCAATATGTCTGTTTTAAAAATGTAAAGATGTGTGCACATTTTGACCCAATAATTCCATTTCTAGTCACCCTCCTAAGGAAATAATTGAAGTGCCCAATTTAGGTTTAAGATCTTCAGCACATTGTTTAGAAAAGTGAAAATGTTCAATGAGAGGGCAGAGTTTAAAAAAATTAATGTCTCAATAAATTTCCAGATGATGATGGACTACTCTATATGCTTTTAAGATAGCAAAATCTTATTTACTGTGATGAAGAAAATGTTTACCACGCAGTGCTTGGCGGAGAACCCGTTTACAAAACAGTCTGAACGTTATGAGATCAATATGTTACAAAATAAAGATACGTGTAGAAGAAGAAACTGGAGGATTTGTACAAAATGTTCACAAGCTAGGTCGTGGGTGGGGTTACAGGTGATTTCAGTTTTCTTCTTAGTGCTTTTATGTATTAGTCAAATTTTCTACTTTTAAAAAAGCTTAATTTATTTATGTATTTTTGGCTGTGTTGGGTCTTCGTTGCTGCACGCGGGCTTTCTCTAGTTGCGGCGAGCGGGGGCTACTCTTCGTTGTGGTGCATGGACTTCTCATTGCGGTGGCTTCTCTTGTTGCGGAGCACGGGCTCCAGGCGCACGGGCTTCAGTAGTTGTGGCACGCGGGCTCGGTAGTTGTGGCTCGTGGGCTCTAGAGCGCAGGCTCAGTAGTTGTGGTGCACAGGCTTAGCTGCCCCACGGCATGTGGGATCTTCCTGGACCGGGGATTGAACCCGTGTCGCCTGCATTGGCAGGTGGATTCTTAACCACTGTGCCACCAGGGAAGCCCAAATGTATCACTTTTAAAGTGGTAAAGCAAGACATTTTTTTTTGGTGAAGGCACCACAGCCATTCTGTTGTCTGGGGAGGTTGCCGGGAAGGGCCCGATCCTCCTGTGTCTCTTCCCCCATTGCTAAGTAGGTACTGTCCCTTGACCTCCAGGAGTACCAGAGAACTTGGCGGCACACAGGCCCGGGCCTTCCAATCCCGCCTGGGGCCCTGGCGCTCCTTCTCTGATGCACGGTCAGCTCTCACAATGGCACACGTGCTCCCTGTGCTGTAAGTGGCAATAACTGAGCAGAGGATGGTTATGGCCAGCTCCCCAGGGGACCTGGGCACAGGGGAGGGAGGCCAACCTTGGACTTCCTAGCTCCTTCCCAGCTCTGTTTCGTCTGATCAAGTGCAGCTCTTAGAAGCCCTCAGAAAGCAAGCCACCCTAGGCTCTATTACCTTCCAGCAAAAAACGGTAGCCACGGGTGGGGAGGCTGGGTGCGATTTGAGTGTGTAGGTCAGCCTGCCTTTCCCCGGCCTCCTTCTTCACTTTTCTTCCCCCAGCAGCGGAAGCTGAGGAGTTCCTGAAAGAAGGGCTCTCAGCTTCATTCTCGCTGAAAGCAGGATGGCTTCCTGTGGTCGGCTTGCTGCTCTCTGCATTGCAAGCTGGTCCTGGTGGTATTAGTCCCTGGTCTGGACCAAGCTGAGATCAAGAGATTTCCTGCAAGAGGTTTAATGCACCTTGAAAACACACCTGCTTGTTCGGCCAAGGGGCGCAGGGTTGGGAGGCCTGAGGTGCCTTGTCTCAGGTGGCTGCCAGTGAGAGATTGTTCCTGAATGAACATTGGGATGAGCTAGGACCAAGAGGGTCTGTGACCTGAAGACTGGGTTTGTCCAACTGGGTAGAGAGGCTTGTGGGGGCAAAGCCAGGTGTATACCATTGGCAGCCCTGAATATTTGGAGAGAGGATCACATGATGGATGGGATGCCTACCCTTGAGGAGGCTCAGTTTCCTCATCTGTAAAATGGGGTGGGACTCATTCATTAATCCATTTATTCTCTAAATACTGTTTGAGCACATACTGTGTACCAGGCACTGTGCCGGGGGCTGGCGATACAACAAATTAATTAGACACGGCCCTTAATTCCTTTTGGTTCTTCCTAATTAGGTTGTCGGAAGGTCTGGGGGGATTATATGTATCTATGAGTGATACATAGTAGATGCTCAAGAAATGCTACTGTTATCACCAAGGCAAGGACTCCTGCAAGGGAACAATGCCTGGACCTGCGGCCACAAGGCAGAAGCCTGGATACTAGCTCTGGTGCATGGGCCAGTGAGGGTCAGCCAGAGAACCTTCAGGAGAGAGTCAAGGGTTGAGCTATAGGTACAGAAATGTGTGGGATCCAGGCAGTACTGGAGAAAGGTTTTGATTGGCTGCTGGATCTTCTGCATGTTTGTACACATGTGCTTATTCACGTGCAAGGATGCTCATGTGGTATATCATTCACTCATTTAAAAAGCATCTCTTCACTTCAACAGCATTTCTTCAGTGCTAGGCTCTGGGCTTCAAGCTGAGGAAGAGATAGGGGATCATGACACGATACTCCGGGACCTTGCAGGCTGGTGGGAAGACAAGTGGATGCACACAGACAAGGCAAGGGGTAGCCTTGGGGTCAGGATGAGTGAGACAGGTCGGTGGAGTGGGAGTTCAGAATGGTTCAGTGGGGCGAGAACGGTTTGGTAGGGAGAGGGCAGGAAGTTGGAAAATATCTGAGAGCAGGTGGATGGGTATCAAGCCCTAGCTAGGCCTTGTGGACTGTGCCACAGACATGTTCATAGGAGTGGAGGGTATGGCTGGGTGGCATTCATTCATTCATTCATTCAACAGATCTTTACCGACTGCCTACTAATACCAGGCACTTTTCTAACCTCTGGGGATAGTGAACAAGACAGAAAACAGCCCCTGCCTTAGTGTAGTTTCCATTCTAAAAGAGGAAGACAAAAAATAACTAAGAAGTTATATATAGCAGCAGTTCTCAAACTTTGTGGTCTCAAAACCCCCATCTATCCTTAAAAATTATTGAGGATCTCAAAGAACTTTTTTTCTGTGTAGGTTATCGCTATTGAAATTTACAATACTAGAAATCAAAACTGAGCAACCAAAAATATTCACATATGAAAATTTAAAGGCAACAATATGCTCATGACATTTTAGGATAAATAACATATATCTAGTGAAAAATTGCTATTTTTTCGAAAACAGAAATTTAGAGGAAGAGTGGCATGTTTGGCATTTTGGCAGATCTCTTTCTTTCCTTTTTTTTTTTTAATTTTTTTGATGCGGACCATTCTTTTTCTTTAAGTCTTTATTGAATTTGTTACAATATTTCTTCTGTTTTATGCTTCGGTTTTTTGGCCCCAAGGCATGCGGGATCTTAGCTCCCTGACCAGGGATTGAACCCGTACCCCCTGCACTGGAAGGCGGAGTCTTAACCACTGGACCACCAGCGAAGTCCCAGATCTCTTTATTTTCTGGTTGAAGTGGGAGACGGCTGGATTCTCATATCTGCTTCTGCATTCAGTCTGTGCTGATGTGTTGCTTTGGCTGAAGTAGATGGAGAAAAATCTGACCTCACACAAACAGGTAGTTAGAAAAAGGAGGAGTATTTGAAAAGCCTTTTAATTGTGGATATTCTTCTCTGAGACTACACCAGAACTCAACAAGTAGTAGTCTCTTAACGGTTGGTTGCAATGTCAAATCTGAAACCATATCAACACTCCATTTCATTAAAATCTGTTGGTCTACCTTGTACTTTGAATGGGTCTTTTACCCACGCCTTACGAATTGATCATTTGGAAAGAATGGGTTCGCCAAGTTATGCAGATTCTTTCCAGTGTTCATGCTTTTCATGATCCAATACCAAAATCACATTTATGCATGTCATCTTCAATCTCACCAGAAAAGTCTTTAAGTTTTGGGAAGTGACAGATACAAGTCTTCCAAAAATTTTAATTTTTGCTTGAAAGCCAGTATTTTATCTTTGGCAGCAAATACCAATTGTTTTCCAGAAGATATCTGTCAAATGCCCAAGTCGGAATGATCATAATTTTTCTGTCAGTCATTCTTTCGAGTGAAAGGTAGTCCATGAAAGAAGCAGCTGATTCAGCCTGTAACTCAAACAATCACATGAATACTTTTCCTTGAGACAAAAAAATCATACCTTGGTAGGTAACAGAAGGGCTTTGTGCGTATTCCTCAGAATATTAGAAAGACATGTGCTCAAGGGTCAAGATTTAATAGAATTAATAATCTACACACTTTCCTCAGGGACATTCTTAGGTGAAACTAGCACCTTTTCTATTGTGAGTGTGGCAGTGAAGGACAAAGTGACCAATGGTACAGTTTGGTGTGCCTAACCCAATTCAAGCCAAGGTGCCAGCAGTTTTACCCCCACTGCCTTTGTACCATCGGTGCAAATGTCAACGTGGGGAAAAGGGCAAATAGCATCTTCGTATTATCATGAAAATAGTTTGAACGTGTCTTGGAGACCTTCAGGATTGTTGCACCATGCTCTGAGAACTACTTAGATGGTGATATTTGCGAAGGAGCGAGTTATGGCAGGGAAGGGGTACCGGAGAGCAAAGGAGGAAGGTTCAATTCAAATGGGTGGTCAAAGCAGGCTTCAGTGAAGAGGTGACACTTGTGCAAAGACTTAAAGGAGGGGAGGGAGTGAGCCCTGTGGTATCTTGGGGAACAAGAGTCAAGGGAGAAAGAACAGCACGTGCAAAGGCCCTGAGGCAGGGCCACATTTGGCATATTTCAGGAACAGCAAGGAAGCCAGGGTGGCAGCAGAAGTGGTTGATGGAGAGGTGGTAGAAAATGAGGTCACAGAGGAGACAAGAGCCAGACCCTGTGGGGCCCTCCAGGCCATCATAAAGGACTTGGGCTTTAATTTTAAATTGACCGGAGAACCATTGAAGGGCTCTGAGTAGGAATGACATAATTTGTTTCTGTAGCAGAAGGGGCTAACGCTGAATGGCAGGGAGTGGTCAGATGCTATATTTGTAAGGTTTGTACATTTATCCTTGAATAATGCCTTGCACAGAGTAGGTGTCTAAAAGAAGTATATTGGGTGAAAGAAAATCCTACATTCCTGTGTCTAACAAGGAGCAGAGCTGTGTGTGTCAAGCAGCTTTTGCTGCAGTAAAAAACACCCCCAACAGCTCAATGGTTTACAACAATAAACACTTCTTTCTTGTTTATGTCATATTACTTGGTTGCAGCTCTGATGGAATGAGGAGGGGAGGATAAGTATTTGGGAATGATAATATGATTGATAAGGTTCACCCTGAGGGGGAGGTGTGGCCCCAGTCAGCTAGCTGAATTAGTGCATTTGACTATCTCTTTCGCTTATGGGGCCCCCAAAGGCCATCTTACAAGAATGCCGCTGCCAGACTTGAGTCACTGGCTCGTACGCGCGAAGAATAAAGGCAGAGTCCTCCTTCTGTGATTCATTCCAAAAGAAGGGCCGAGAAACCATGGCCTTTTCACCCTAGGAGCACAGAGCTTATCTGAGGGTTGCTCGCCTCTGAAAGTGTTATGTTGGGGCCACGAGTGGAGCCACGCTTGGTGCTCTGGGGAGTCCTGGTCACAAGGGGTCCTTCAACCACCGATATCGGAATCATGTGATGGGGAAGGGGGCTGGTGAACATCACAGACTCCTGGACCACCCTTGGGATCGTTGGCGATTGGACCTGGGATTTCCAGCCTTTCTTACCCACTCTAAAGAGAAGGGGCATCTTAATCATAGAAAGTTAGAAAATAAGCTTTATCACAAGCCCTTGCTTCCTGCTGTTCTGCCTCGACCTCTGTTCTCTTCATCTGCGAATACTAGAGAATGGACCCTGGGGTGGGTTCATCGTACCAGGCCACGCACCGGCCTGAGTATCATTGAAGACTTGCGTGAAGCAACTTCAAACTCTAGGGAACTGTTTTACTTTAAAGTGACACCCGTGTCCCGGCCAGGCCCCCATCTCAATGGCCAGCCTCTCAACTTCTCTCTCTGGATTTGGCTGATTGCTTGTCTAATATTAAAAGGAAGCCTCTCCCAGACAACTGAATATGGCCCTTCCCTGACCCGGGCCTTTTAACCCTGAACCACAGCCTTTGAGTCTCAACACATCTTAACTTTTGAGAAACGCTTCCTTAAAAAATCTCTCAACTACCAAAACACTACACCTGCCAGGTTCACTTTTGTGGGGTGATTTTGTGGAACCAGAGCCATTGCCTCTTAACCACATCAGGTGATTAACACTGGCCTGTAGTCTGGCTCCCCCGACCCCTCCCGCGATGGACGGAAGTTTCTTCTTTTCAGGCCTCACCAAGCTCAAGCCGCTCACGGATACCTCCGTGGAGGCCCTGTTTGTGATTTGCAGTGATTTACAGCTGCACTAAAACCTCTCACAACAGACAAATTAATACCCGGACACCTTTTCAGCGTCTCCTCTGAGAAAGCCGTCTTGACGCGGGGCCAGGATGCGGCAGGCAAGATGCTTCCCTCGAACTCCACTGGGTGGCAGCCTCTGGGATCACACCCAGCTCATCCTGAAGTCCTGCATGCTCCAAAATTGGTCTCTGCTTTTGACTTGGTTTCTGTCTCTGTCTTTATTTCTCAGTTTTGTTTTATGTGAATTCATCGTTCCTAATAAAAGAACACTGAAGGAGCAGGCTTGGGTTCAGGGAGATGGAAGAGTTTTGAGTGTTCTTTGCGCATCTTGGGTTTGAGCCAGGTTCACTTTTCCTCCTTGGAGGACCCTATCAGCAATTCCCAAACACTTTTCCTTTGGTGGACATGTAACGTTCTATGACTAACATTCCAGTTACCTCCTTGAGGTTCATGATTAAAACTGATGAGACCCTCTCCGTGTCTTCCAGTAAAAGGACTCCAGAGTGCTGGCAGTGGGAATTGTAGACGGGCTCAGCAAGGGAAATACTGAATAAAAGGAATAAAAGTCCACATGGGGAAGGGCTAACTTTCAAAGATCATGTAAGGTAAAGGCAGGACTTTTAATCAGTGGGATCTCAATTTCCATATCTTTATGTGGGATGATTTAAAAAAAAATTTAAGTGAATACTTCAAAAAAGGAACTAGGAAATGAACTGATTGCTCTTATGAGTTTTTCCCCCTGCCAAGAGACAAGGGATAAGAATAGGCCTATTTCTTTATTCCCGTCTTGCCACTAGGTTCTTCATGACCTTTTTTTTTTTTTCCTTAGATTCCATATATATGTGTTAGCATACTGTATTTGTTTTTCTATTTCTGACTTACTTCACTCTGTATGACAGACTCTAACTCCATCCACCTCACTACAAATAACTCAATTTCATTTCTTTTTATGGCTGAGTAATATTCCATTGTATATATGTGCCACATCTTCTTTATCCATTCATCCAATGATGGACACTTAGGTTGCTAGTGGCAAGACGGGAATAAAGACACAGACCTACTAGAGAATGGACTTGAGGATATGGGGAGGGGGAAGAGTAAGATGTGACAAAGTGAGAGATTGGCATGGACATATATACATTACCAAACATAAAATAGATTGCTAGTGGGAAGCAACCGCATAGCACAGGGAGATCAGCTCTGTGCTTTGTGACCACCTAGAGGGGTGGGATTGGGAGGGTGGGAGGGAGGGAGATGCAAGAGGGAAGAGATATGGAACATATGTATATGTATAACTGATTCACTTTGTTATAAAGCAGAAACTAACACACCATTGTAAAGCAATTATACTCCAATAAAGATGTTTAAAAAAAAAAAGAATAGGCCTATTGTCTGCAGTTTTCTTTTCTTTTTTTTTTTTTTTTTTTGCCCTTGCCATGCGTCATGTGGGATCTTAGTTCCCCGACCAGGGACCGAACCCGTGCCCCCTGCAGTGGAAGTGAGGAGTCTTAACCGCTGGACTGCCAGGGAAGTCCCTGTTGTCTGCAGTTTTAATAGCAACAGATAAACAGAAAGCTCAGGGAGACGTTCTCCAAAATGTGTTCCTGCCTGGGGGTCCGGTCGATCAGAAGCAGTGATTATCAAGCAATCACCTAGCAACTGTCAGGAACCTGGGTTTTAAATAAATGCCCAGATAATCCTGTAGCAGTAGGTCTTGTGTTTGGGAGCTGGAATGCCAAGAAGGTCAAGATTATTGGTTCATAAACTTGGCTCTGGTCCACCCTGGACCTTGGCTCCCCATCTTCCTGACCCTGGACTCAGAAATTCCTCTTCTATGATTCCATCCTAAGGAGAGTTTCCCAAAACTGGTGTGTGTCGGGGGCAAACCTTTGCACACAGAGTCATTTGCTATCATAATTTAGAAATGGGCAATGCTAGAAAAAAATGTCTTTCAAGAGGGGAATGAGTAAGCAGATATGGTAGCTCTTCTTAACGGGGTGCTCTGCAGACATTACAAATGACGTTTGCTAAATCTGTATGATTACAAGAAAAGCTCATGATGGAACAAAAACCAAGATACTGATTATAAAATGCTTACAACTAGGTCAAGAGGGGAAACACTCTGTGCAAAGAGAAATGGCAGGCAAGAAACAAACAAATGGTAACTGAGGTTGCCTTTGGATGGGGGTCTTTGGGTGTTTTTGCTTATATTTTTTTTACATTTTCTTCAATGATCAGTTATTGCTTTTATATTCTATTAAATAGACACATGACTCTATATCTATGCATATCTTTATTTCAAAAAGAAAAGAACTGCACAGATTTGATGCTGAAATAGGACCTGGTGCCTAAGTATGGGAGGTTGAGGCCAAAGCTGTCCCTTTCATGAGGGAGTAGGTGGGCGACCTAGTCAGTGGCACGTACCTGCAGGTCGCAGACAAGCACCGTTATCCTTGGCCAGGAAAGACGTATGTGTGTGTCAGTGTTCAGAACTGAGGCTCTCTCTTCCTGCACAGAGATGGACAGATGCCATTTCTGAACACAATAGATCCTGAATTTGGTGTGTGATCCTTGAGGTCTAACTTGCTGAGGTTGTGGTAGCTCCAGGGAATACCTGGGACAAAGCTGCAAAGGATGGATGGACTCCCTTCAGAAAGCAGGACTGTTCCATCCTATTCAGAAAGCCACCAAGTATCCCCTACAGGACACAGACGCCCTGGAAGACCCGGTATCTAGTCAGGTCATAGACCCTGAACCTTCGCAACGACATTAGAATGACCCTTGACTCTTAGGGTAGGGATAGAGTGTTGATGCCAGTTCTGGTCGCTTGAAGCCTTGTGTTGGAAAAAAATTGTGAGCAAGTCTGGGGATTAAAAAAAAGCCCCAAACCCCACATGAACATGCTGTCATTATCCAGGCTGGTGCCACGTGTGTGCTGTGCTCGAGGGGACTCTCTGAGCTCGTCCTGGGGGTCTCGGGAGGTTCTGTCTGCCCTGTTCCCTGCCCTGAGTGACCAGGATGGAAGGGCTCCTTGAAAAGAGCAGCTTTTCTCTCCAGGCTCCCCTGGCCTCAGGCGCAGCCCTGACTGAGCTTCCCTGCTTCTCACCTTCAGCACCCTTGTCCTCCTTCCATGATCACGAAAGCTGAACTGTCCTTCTTGAGCCAAATCATTGTGCAGCTCCCCTCCCATGCCCGGGTTTGCTGGAGGGTCTTTCCACTGGCTTCATTATTCACTCATATCAGGGCAGAAGTAAATTTAAAAAAAAATAATGCTGCTGAGTTTTCAAAATATGTGTCCCTTGAGCTTCAGACGAGTCTCAATTGACTCTTATTTAGCACCTTGTTCAGGACCTGTGTTGTCCAGGACAGTAGCCCCTAGGCACACATGGCTATTTAAATTTAATTGAAATTAATTATAATTAGATAAAATGTAAAATTCAATTCCTTAGCTGAACTACCCATACTTCAAGGACTCAATAGTGGTAAGTTGATAGTGCACAGAGAAATTTCCATCATTGTAGAAAGTTCAAAATTCTATTGAGTTATATCACAATTTCTTTTATCTATCCATGTATGTATGTATGTATCTATCTATCTATGTATCTATTTTAGTTTCCCAACCCACAGAAGATTAGGAATAGCAAATTAAGGGCCAAGGAAATGATGACAGCACACGACTTGATATAAAACGAGGAGATGAAATAATTAGAAAGCAAAACACTCATCCAAAAAATAAATAAATAAATAAAAATTAAAAAAAAAAAAAACAACACTCATCCACTGAAAAAAATCTGGATTGCCTATTCCTTTTTTTTTCTTTCTAAGTTGTGTAACTGTAATTTTATATGTAAAGGGTGATAGAAAGAAAGAAGGAAAGAAAGAAAGAAAGGAAAGAAGGAAGGAAGGAAGGAAGGAAGAAAAGAAAAAAAGAAACTCCTGTCATTTTAAAAGCTCCTTTTTGCAGATGAGTTTATACTGACCTTTCTTTTTATTCCTTTTCATGCTGATATAATTTGCTTTTCAGTTCTGTCCCTTGATACTATATGATTCTGGATAAGTCATCTGAACTTTTTAAATGCCTCAGTCAGAAGGTGAAAAAGATACAGAACGAATACAGACAAAACTGTGGGTGGCATAAATTGTATCAACAAAGTGTCTGAGAACCAGTACAAAGGTTTTGAGAGCTTACTGAAGCAAGCAAGGACCAGGGGGGGATTTGATGAATCCATATGATTTCTCTTTTTTCCCCATTCTCTTTCCTGTCTCCCATTCAAAACCCATAATGAATTCTCTTCTTACCCTTCATACCTGGTGAAAAACACAGAAGCCAAGCAGTATTAAGTTTAAATATTTCCTTAGAGAAATAATTCAATTCTGGTAGTAAAAAAAAAAATTTTGTCAGAACAGGTGAGGAAGAAATTAAGTTCTTTGTAGAACACTCCAGGGCTTGGCATTCATGATTCTTCCAGGTGATGGAAGGAGGTCTGTGAAGGAAAGGGGAGACATATATCTAAACTTCTTTCTAAGAGTGTAGGTCAGAAACCCCTAATATTTATTTATTTATTTATTTATTTATTTATTTATTTATTTATTTTTTACTGCACTGGGTCTTCATTGCTGCACCTGGGCTTTCTCTAGTTGCGGCGAGTGGGGGCTACTCTTCTTCGCGGTGCGTGGGCTTCTCATTGCAGTGGCTTCTCTTGTTGCAGAGCATGGGCTGTAGGCATGCGGGCTTCAGTAGTTGTGGCTCGCAGGCTCTAGAGTGCAGGCTCAGTAGTTGTGGCGCATGGGCTTAGTTGCTCCGCGGCATGTGGGGTCTTCCCGGACCTGGGGTCAAAACCGTGTGCCCTGCGTTGGCAGGCAGATTCTTAACCACTGCGCCACCAGGGAAGCCCAGAAACCCCTAATTTAAAAATGATGTCAAAGACAGAGTCCAAGGTCATTGATGGATGGGAGACAGGACACGGTAATGGGGAAAAACACGGCATTTGGAAACAGGCAAATCTTGGTCAAGTTCCAGCTCTTGCACTTATTAGCTCTGATACCCTGTCTAAGTAACTTAGCCCCTCTGTGTCTTAGTTCACTGATATGAAAAATACAAAGAGGGTTGGTGAGGCCTACCATGCAGGGCCATTACAAGGGTTTAGTGAAATAATTAAGGTAACGCTAGCTGTTGTAACAGTTAAGTGCCAAATTCCAGTGGTTTCATATAATTGAAGTTTATTTCTTGCCCATGTAATAGACTCAACAGGGAAGCAGGAGGCCTTCCTCCACGTGGTGACTCAGGGATCCAGGCTTCCATCCTGTGACTCCCCCACCTCCTAGAAGCTCCAAGTCCTCTGACTTCAGGTGGCAAAGGAGAAAGAGAGAGTGGAGAAGCCCTACTGTTCCTTAAAATCCTTACAGGTGAGATGCATCCTGTTACATTGATGAGAACCGGTCCCATGGCCTTACCTGGGTACAAGGAGAGCTGAGAAATGTAGTCCCAGCTTAGCAGCCCCTCTGAGCAATAACTCCGCACTCTCTAAGGGGTGCCAAATGTTTCTGGCCAACAGCTGGCCATTTTGCCACAAGGCTCAATAAATGGTAGCCATGCTTATGCTATTTGGTATGAAACACACAGCCCGGTGAGCAGTGAGTGATTTTCTTGGAGAACACTCTGTGCTGTAAAATGCTAAAGGATAGGGAGAAAATGCAAAACCCAGATGATAAAACTAGATGAGTGAACTAGTTTATAAGGTTCTATAGTATCTTGGACCATGTTTTATTTGATCCTATTGGAAACCAAAGAGGATAATGTATTCATAATCCATCAAACAAATATTTATTAGAGTGGTTATAGGCAACACACTGGGCTAGGCTTTGGGTGTGGACTGAGAAAGGGGTACGAAGATGAGTAAAGCTTGGACTTGCCTTCAAAGAGTTGATATTAGGGGAGGGATGCACATATTCAAAGAACCACAAAGACAGGCAGTGTGGGCAGTGCCCCAAGTAGTGCAAAGTGCTATGGGATTTGAGAAAGGGAGAGTTGGTCTCTGTCCAGCATGATTCAGAGAACATTCCAGACACACAGAGTGTGAGTCTGTCCTTATCCATTTCCCCCTTGAGACCATCTCTACTGACTCCACAAAACCCCCAACTTTGTCCTCAGATGTCCCATCTGATCCATCCCTGCTCTCATAGCTCAGAGTCCTTTTCTGCTCTGGGTCCTTGGCTCATCCCTCCTCCTGGTCAGGACCTGGGTTTCCAGACTCCGCAACCTGCACTGGGTCTCTCCTCATGGCAGCTTTCAAGAGCTCCATTCCAGGGGGTGGTACCTCCTAGGTATGGCCCAGTGTCCCAGATGCCACACAACCTCCTTGACTCTTTTCTGTCTTGGGGTTGCGGGGATGGGCCACTTCGTGGATAAAATTGCATTTGAATTAGGTCTGGAAGGATGCACCGAATTTAAGTAGAGGTGAGGCTTTTGTGTCTGTCATGCTTGACTCAACAAAAAGGTCCTTTGTTATTACTTTCTCAATGTAACTACCATCTTTTCAGTGTCATCTATGTTTTTGGAAAGGCTGTTATAGATCAGGCTTTGTATTGATGGCCAAGGACACTGAGATGAATAAGATACAGCAACTCCTGTAATGTAGGCAGGGCGGTTGGTATCGCACCCATTTTATGGATAAGGGAGATTGAGGCTGGGAGAGGTCATGTGACTTTCCCACGGTTAAGTAGGATAGACGGGATTCCTCTCCAGTTCTCCTTAGCCCTAGCCCAGTGCTCTTTTACTACCTCGAAAAATACCATGGAGGTTCAAATGAAGGAACTGAATTTTATCAAATTCAATTGCATTCAGTAAGACATAATTTCTTGTGAGAAGATTTGCAGTGTGATAGGGCATGCTTGAAAGTTAGATTGTAAAACCTTCAGCAATCCAATAACTAAACCTCTCAATCGCTATTGGCTACATAACTGAAGGATGACATTGACGAATTAATGGGTGCACAATGCCCTGCCAGTTCCTCTAATCGGAGGGTGTAAGCAAGTCCATACCCTGTCCGTTCCAAAGCAGGTACTGACTCTGACGCTCCAGGCTGTGGTGTTGGGGACATAAAGTCCTCAGCTTTTGCTCTTTTGGATCCTCATGTGCCCCAGGAGCCAAGATCTGAAACACCTGGTGAAAGTGTGCCTGGCTCAGCTTAGCTGAAACTGATGTATTATTTCAGTTCTACTATTACTCCTTCCTCTCCAGCTTGTCGGGGAGGGGTGGCAGGAGGGAGGGGCCCTCCTTGTGAGACCCCAGGAGAAGGTTTCACTCAAGAGTGAAGAGGGATTTAAAGGGAGGGAGGGATTTGAAAGCAGGGTGGTTTGATGGAGCAGAAGAAACGGGTCGTCGTAAGTACAGGGGACAACTTTGAAAAGGACAGAGCTGTGAAACCAGTGGAAGGAACGGAGGCAGGAAGTGGGGAGCGAGGGGAGCACGTTTGGGGTATTTATTGTGTGGTAACTACAAGGCTTTAAATACGAGCAACATATTTGGGGCTACTAATAGCAATGCTGAGCAGTCGTGGGTCGGGGAAAGAATTCAGAGATGTGGTGTCTGAGATGAAAAATGATCAAGTTCTCTGCTATCCCAGGGCTCAGAACCTGTCCTCTGTGCGGAAACACAACTCTTCCCTGGTTTAAAAAAATGTTGTGTTTTCCTATTTGAGACCAAGCTGCAGCCCTTTCACCCCTGGAGGTTGGGACCGGGAGGTATGAAAGAAGTGCAGTCAGTTCTGGCCATGAGCACTTTTTGAAAAGACTGCTTTTCTTAAATGCCCCATATTTTGAAAGGTAACAAAAATCTATATCTGAGATTAGAAAAATAAATGAGAAGGAAAACACGTTCAACAGAATGGAGCTCACATGGCTGTTGGGAGGCGGCTTCTTAACTTTGAGTCCCCCAAGGGTGGGGCCTCCTCCATCTGCGTAAGTGATGGCTTCGGCTAAAACAATGGACAAATGCACGACTGATGGGGAAGGAAACTCATCTTCTGGATTCACTGAAGAAATGGGAAGTTGAAACAGGGCGCCTGCCTCAGATCAGACTTTGGGGGCCGTGGTGCACCCCACATCTCTGGAGGCTGAGTTTCCTGGTCTCTTCCTCTAGAGGGTGCAGGGGCAGTGTCAGCCTCGGCAGAGACAGGTGGCCTGGAAGGTGTTGGGGTGGCATGTGCACCCCTCAGGATGAGCATTGGGAGGAAAGGAGACGATTCACTGGTGGAGTCACCGTTTGCTGAGCTCCTGGTCTGTGCCAGGCAGGAGGGCACAGCCGCGAACCAAGCAGGCACTGCCCTCCCCACATGGTGCTTCCCTTCCAAGGGGGGGAGGGAGACAGTACATAAACAGATACATAATAACTAATATAACATCTAACATAACAGTATGTTAGATGGTGGTACCTGATGGAGGAAAATGTAGCAACAAAGGGGCCAAGGGAGTGCAGGACGGTGGTCAGGGGAGGCTGGGAGAGAAGGAGACATTTGAAGCAGATGCCAGAGCCGTGGCTCTCTGCGGTGGGGGAAGAGGGCTCCCTGCAGAGGGAAGAGCAGGTGCACAGGCCCTGGGGGTTTTCCCTGCCAGGAGTGTTCTAGAAGCTGCAAGGAGGCCGGTGTGGCTGGAGCTGAGTGAGGGGGCGGAGAGTCACAGGGATGAGGTCAGAGAGGAACCAAGCCTCTGGGCCTCGCAGGCCAGGCCTCGAATGGGGACTCTTCCTGTGAGACGGAGTCTCTGGAAGGTGAACGGAGCCAGGCCAGGATCCGATGTAAGTGAAACGGCATCATGCCTTGTGGACTTAGGCTGAATGAAAATCTCGTAACACACTGCTGAGAATGTAGCACTTAATAAACGTTGGCTAATGTAGCACTTAATAAATGTTGGCTGCTGTTGCTATTAAGCTTATTAAAACGTGGCAGGGAGAGAGGATCACCAAGTGGTAAACGGTTTCCTGTGACATGGGTGCTACACGCTGTTTCCCCTGGCTCCTCACACACTGGTTCCGATAAAACTCAAGGAAATCAGATAGTAAGTATGACTGGGGATTCCTGGGCCTGAAGCTAGATGGGCAAGTGCCCGATTTTGTGATGAACTGCCTCCTGGGTGGAAAAAGCATGTTTTGAGCATCTCCTATATGTCAGGTGCTGAAGCAGAGGCTGGGGATAGAGTGATGAACAAGACTGATGGGTTCCTGCCTCACGGGTGTCACTAAGCCAAATCTCCCTCTGGGCGGGGTGTGAGATGACATTCAACACACGATCATGCAGGTAATTATCTCACTCTAACAGTGATAAATTAAAGATCAGGACAAGGTGCCGTGGGATGCACTGCAGGGGACCTAAGCTGATCATCGTCAAGAGTGGCTTCTCTGAGGGAGGGACATTTACACTGAGACAGGAAAAGGGGGAGGAAGGTGGCCTGGTGGAGAGCGAGGTGGGATGGGGCTCTCAGGGAGGGGGATGCACGTGCAAAGGCCCTGTGGCAGGAAGGAGGAAGTGAATGCCTGGTGCCTGGAGAGCAGAGAGCATGGGCAGAAGGGGGGGATGAGCCCAAAGAGGGGGGTGGGGCCGCTCAGGTGGGACCTCTGGCATGTGGGGATTGGGGTCTTTATTCTGAGTGCAATGGGTGGTGCTAAAGGGCTTTCAACAAGGCAGTGACCTCCTCTGATTGACATTCAGTCACTTTGGCTGAGCGTGGAAGGTGGCCTGGAGGGGGACCAGAGTGGGCTCCTGGCTGGTTAGGAGGCCCCTGCAGCATCCAACTGGCCAAATTGCTACACAGTGAGAATTCAGGTGCAACAGGAGGGTCTCCCCAAATATCAGCTCTACCCACTGGCCTAAAAGCCCTCCTGGTCAGCATCCCTGGTTTGGCTCCTAGCCCTGTTAAGGTGTTCATTTCCAACCACCACCATTTGAACTAATGTTGTTTGTCCTTGATATAAAGATAACGGGCATTGGACTCAGCCTGACTTGGAATCCCAGTTCTGCCCCTTCCTATCTTTGTGGCTTGGATAAACCTCTCTGACCCCAATTTCTCATCTCCTAAAAATGGGCAAAATTACACGTGGGAGGATTAAATGAAATAAAGATTAAGTGTCTGTCCCAACGCCTGTAGAGGTAGGCAATTCACCAAATACTAGTTTCAGACTATTCAAATGAATCATCTTCTAAGGAGAACTAGTCTCTTAGTTAATAGAATAGTTTCTATTCCACAAAAGCCCCTGAGAGAGAGAGAGAGTGAAAAACGTGATGGTGTGAGATATTGGAGACCATGACCTTTACCCTGGGCCTGGACAGCCCATTGGTGCTCTGAAAATTGAAAATATGAACAATGTCAATGAGATCTGAGTGAAAGGTGTTGAACAAATGCAAGATATAAAGTAGTTTCTCTTTCTGTACAAACTCATTTCTAGGATTAATGAACACATTTAAAAAGGAACAAATACCAGAAAAATCGTAAATAGGAAAATGGTCCCTAAGTATAGTAAGATTGGGCCCTGTATTTCAACTTGTAGAGACTGTATATTTGAGTGTTTGCATATATGTATTTATCATTCATTCATTCATTCAACGAATTATCGATTATGTCTTCTGTTGCTGACATGATGCTAGGTGCCATCTAACCAGTGACAAGACTTGGTCCCCCATGTCTATTTCTTCCACAAGAGACTATAGACTTTCTGACTTGATTCCTCAGTTAGAAACCAAAGGGCAGAAATCTGGTTTTTTAATTGTTCCTTTAAAGTGTCAAGATTTAATTGTGCATATCATCAGCTCTTAAATTACATTATCCTGAAAGTTTCTACTCAAACTCCTACCATTTAAACATTCAAATTTCAAATCCATTCAAAATTTTAATACTTTTAATGGTGGGCCCAAAGTAATTAATCTCATGAAGTTACAGAGGATGAAAATGTGGCTCAGAGCTGATTAAAAAGCAGACCAAAAAGACACACGTGGATACATCAAAACTTGTACCCCCAGGTCCACTGAGACTCATAATCCACATAAATCACTGGTTTCTAATCTTGAACATAAGACATGAGGTGGGGGTTATGTGTGTCCCACCGTCCCCACGATCACATACTTCTTGTGCCAAATATTCTATCCTGATGTCTCATCACCCCTGAAAAACATGCAATGGTCAGAATCATGATACTACAGTAAATTTGCCAGGCAAATTGTGAAGTATGAGTCATGGTTCTATTTGTTCTGCGATTTTGAAAATTGCAAAATTTTTTATCAATATAGAAACTGAAAAACTCTGAGTGTCACCACACGGGGAGCCCTGACACTCTCACGTCAGACTGTTCTTCTCACCCACCCCCTACAACTCTAGTCACGCTATGCTTCTGCCAGGAGTTACCCCCCTTTTTTTGCGCTCAGCAACCAGAAGACGGCCTGCCCTAAGGCCCTTCCCAATGGGCCTCACAGGCACCTTGCTCTTAGCCTGATCTCCCGCTCGCCTGCCAGGCAGGGAGCTTGCGGTCTTGGAGGCGCCATTTCTCCCATCACCCTCTCCTCCTACTATTCAGACTCTGGAGTCTAGCCCTCCCTGGACCCAGCTCTGCCCTTGCCCGCATCCCTGCCCTGAGGCTGGGATGTCCCCATCACTACTTCCCTGGACTTAAGAGCCAGGTTCTTGAAAACGGATTCATACTAATGCACTAACATGTCACTCCTTCCAAGAGGGAGGTGTTATCGTGAAGTGACCCTTGGTAGATAACACCTCAATCCAATGGCTTTAAAGTTGTGTTTCATTGAATCCTTCCATGGATGTGCCTGAGGGTGACCCCATCCCCATGGAGCCTGGAAACCCTGCCCTCCACCTGGGCTCCGACCAGGGCCATGCTGCCTTCTGCTTTGGGACGACCCAGAGGGGTCAGTATTGGGTGGGCTCTGGAGCCAGACCACCCTGATTCAAACCCCAGCTTCACCACCTACCAGCTGCGTGATGTCGGGCAGGTCATTTAACCTCTCTGTGCCGCAGTTTTGTCACCTGGGAAATCTTGACAGTAACAGTACACTGTATCTGTCTTACAGTGTTGTTGTTGGACTAAATAAGGTAAAACATCTGGCACATAGTAAATACTATTTAAGAATCTGCTATTATGATTTTATATGGGGCACTCTGCAAGATTTCACATGAAGGAAGGTTTCCACTGCTTTATAAAAAAAATAAAAGGGAAAAGCAAACAAACAAAACCCCCAATTCCCACTACCTTCACTCAAAATATGAATAACTTATTGGAATTCTGCCACTGAGGGTAGGTTTCTTGGTGCCTCTCAAATCCTACCTAAGTGCGGGGCTCAGCTGGCTTTGGATCTGCACGTAGACTGGCTCAACCAGCTCACATCCAGCGTTCACACTCAGAGTTGCTGACTTAGGGAGGGGGTTAAGTGCAGTGCCTGGGGCATTTTATTCATTCTATCACTCTATGAGGTTTTAAAAAAATTATATTAAATGAATGATATTACGCTCTATTCCTGATGCATGCTGACTAATAGCCAATTGGCTTATAATGTGACAAGAGGCCACGTGAAGAAATGTTTCCTGATTTTCAAGGAGAGAGTTCAGATATTATTATCAAAGAACACTGAGGCATGTGCTTCGTTAGAGAGCTTTGAAACCTCATACGTGGCCTTCATTTCAGTGTTTGAGGGGTAGGGTCATAAACTTCCTAGGAAACCTGAAGGTCTTTTCTGGTTCCAGAATAAGCATCTACATTGTGTTTTTTCAGATTCAGTGCTAATTGTGCTTTGACTGTGCATTTGGAATATAAGTGTAACTATCAGAGAAATCGTGAGTGTGGGAGAGGAATGTGGGCTTTGGAATTAGCATCCCCCCACCTCCATACAGGCTGCGATGCCCATCATAGGCTCCCACCTCAGAGCCTTTGCACTTGATCCTTCTTGCCTGTGCTGGCCTCAGGTGCTCTTACCTGAGCCTGTCTCCTCCTCCATGTCCCCAGGAGGCCTCCCCTGCACTCTGGTTCTCCCATCTCAGGACCTTGGCCTCCTGGCTCAAGGCAGAGTTGCTTACAACTAACAGTCTCTCCCTCCTGTGGGCTCCACAGTGCCCTGTGCTTACCCTGCACGGTGCTTGTCACCCTGCACGGCGCTTGTCACCCTGCACAGCACTCGTCACCCTGCATGGTCGGTCTCCCCTGTACCCTTGTGAGGTCTTTGAAGGCTGAGCCTGTGCCTAATTCCTTCTTGATTCTCCAGGGTCTGGCACAGGGCATGGCACATAGTAGGTGCTTAATAAAAGTTTGTGAGATGAATGAATAAACCAGCGCACTTTTCAGTTGTGAGTGGCAACATGCTACTGATCGCTTGGGACACGTGTCATAGCGAATTTCTTGTTAGAAAATCTTGAGGTCTTCAAACCTGGAAACCACGCTCTTTCTTCCTTCCCTTTTCACTATTTGTGCAAACTCAAGGTTCTAATCCCACGATAACGTGACTCTCATTTGCAGGAGTTACGAGTTGGGCCGGGGTTAGAACCCTCGGGAATTGCGCTGCCACTGAACTGCTCCAAGAACATCTACTTGACCTTGACTGAGAAACAAGAATGGGAACGAGGCACATACTGTTTAACACCGTCAGGGCGGTGTCTGCCCACCTCGGGGCTGTCGGCACACACCCCACACAGATCCCATACTCCACTACGATCTTCTAAGTGGGGTCCAAAATATTCCATAGCGTGAACGTAGGGTCGTTTTATTATAGTCAGGGCTAGAACAAGGACGGACCCAATCTCTCGGTGTCTGATTTTGATTTAGAGGGCAAGGGCGTGGTGTTTTTACAGGGTTTTACTGGATCTGAGAAATATTTGTTTTTTGGTGAATATGCTGCCATTTATATTGACCACGTGGCTTCACTGGTAGAATTCCAAACGCGTAAGGGCTGTTGGGTAGAACGGGAAGCAAATTTTAGGGAGCACGTATCAAGCTCCCCTGTGACTTTTCTTTGGGGGGTCAGTCTTAAATTCCACAAGTGTTAGGATGCTAATCCTAAAGAAATTCCCGTAGCCTGTGGAAAGAGAATTTTCTCGTACATCTCTATTTCTACTTAGAAGGGCGTTGTGGTATTATTTTATTTGCAAAGTAAGATAGTAGTTAACATCTGAGTGCTTACTACATGCCAGGCACAGTGCTGAGTGCCTTCACACAGATTATTTCATTGACTGTTGGCAACAATCAATCTATAAAAGATGAGAAAATGAAGATTCAGAGAGTCCAGGTGACTTATCTAAAGTTATCCAAGCAGAAGCTCATGGAGCTGGGACTTGAACCAACATTTGGCCCCAAAGCTTGACTATTTCTTCCCTTTACACACACAGGCTCTCCTAATGAACATGGGGCAATTAGCTCTATACTGTGGCCGCAGTCCCCAAGCAGCTTGGAGCTTTGGAAAATATTTTGAGAATTCTCACTCAGATGGACCAGCAAATACTCCTTATTTTGCTTGAGAATTTCCCCCATTTCTTGCTCCTTTGTCTATTCAGCTTGGAGACCAACCTCAGGGAATGAAATCTCCCTCCACCTACAGCACCTGTTCTCATCCATCGCTTTAAGCAGCCCCCGAGCTGCCATACGCAGCTTCACTTACCAGGACAGGTCCCTCTGGTGTCAACAGAAGGGGTCCCTGCCAGACTGTCGCCATCCTCTGCTGCCCTCCCCGCTCTCCTCCCAGCGCTGAAAAGCCTGGGGCCTGGTGATGCTAGTAAGGCTGGACCCAGGTACGCTCTTGAAGTTTAAGCCTTAAATGGGCCATTTACAAAGAAAAGAGCCCTTCTGCGCAAGTCTCACTGTGAAGTTGCAAAGGATGTACGCCCTTCTGTCCAAAACTCCCACGGTGGGCACGCACAGCCAGGGGCCTTCTTGATGTATTTTACTCTCATCTTTACCTCCGAAGAACTGGAGGGAGAAATCATAGGAGTTGGAAATACCGACGAACCATTTGCTGTCAGTTGTGGTGCTGAGGCTGGGTGAGTCTTGTTCTCAGAAGATGGTGAGAGACTGTGGACCGAGGCTGCCAATCACCCTTCATCTGGGGAGGAGGATTTAGTCCCATCGTCAACTTGGGAAGGAAAATGAGGCAGTTAGGAAAAAGTGAATGGCGGGGATGCACTTTTATTTCCTTAAAAGCATCCTGTATCCAAAGAGGCACACGGCCAGGGTCTCAGGCAACCTTGGTGGACTTTGAAAGTTTTCACTGGGGAAGGAGAGGGAGGGCAGAGCAGGGGAAAACCCACCTGGGACAGGAGTGAATTTTGAGCTAGTAAAAAGTTGTTGATCTTTGTCAGGTTCCAACTTTTGACAGCTGCTAAATAAGGCACCGGAGAAGATAGCTTCAGTTTTATAATTTGGAAGGGGAAAGGGAAAATTCATCAGGGCTAAAGGCACAGAAAGGGCACGAGGGGCTTTCCTGGGCCTGTACCGAGGCTTCCAGCGGTGACTCATTAAGTCTGGGTATATGGAGAGATTTGGGGTCCTGCAAGGACAAAAAAGACACATTTCCTCCCCTCTGAGCTTGGGCACCCACTATGACAAGCTTAAGGCAAAGCCTGTCAGGACATCGCCTCTATGCAGCAGCCCCATCTACTGGATTCTTGTGTGGAAAACAGTAGCCCAAAGGCCCTCTGCTGCCTTAGTCTCTTCAGAGGTTTTTCTCTACATTAAAACATATTCTGATGTTGGCCAAGGCAATCTCCCCTGCCCTCTCCACCATGCCTTTGATCAAGATGAACATTTCTCTAAATGCACACACACCCAAGAAAGATAAGACACAGACCCACGAGAGATGAATGAATTGAGAACAGGGCAGCATCGAATTTTCGGGCTTCGGAAGACAGAATGGTTTCCCTAGTGGGGGATTGAGGGCCAGAGAAGAGGAGTTATTTGCTGAAGACACACAGCTGGTAAAAGGCAGCCCTGGGGCTGAAACCCCCTCTCTGATGCCCATGTTAGTGCTTCTTCACCTGTGACAAAGTGACTTGTAAATATTCAGGGTGGCTGAATCTCGAGAGAGGCTCTGGTCGTAGAAACCACAGCACCAGTTGAGGAGGGAGGTGGTCCTTTAGGCTGTTTCTCTCTCAAAGTCTCCAGGTCCTTGGGGACCCACAGACTCAGAGTCCATGCAGAGCCTGGGTGACGTGTGAAGTACCTCCAAGCCCTGCCCACCCACAGGGTCTGGACGCTTTCCTGTCAAAGTCACTGCTTCTAGACCAGCGTTGCCCAGTAGAAATTCCTGCAGTGATAGAAACGGTCTATAGCTGCACGGTCCAGTATGGTAACCACCAGCCACAAGTGACTACCTAGCGCTTGAAATGTGGCTAGTATGAATGAGAAACTGAATTGTAAAGTTTAATTTTAATTAATTAAATATCCACATGTATTTACCTAATGGACAACGCAGTTTTAGAAGGGCCTGTTGACATGTGCCCATCGTTTGGCTAACAAGGTATAGTTTCCTTGTTTGGTATAACCTGGTAATTATCAGGTGTGTGTGGAGAGGACGGGGCCCAGGATTGGACAAAGCAGCTCGAACAAACAGCGCTGGAAGCAAAACTCTGGGCTTGTAATATGGAATCTTGCTTTTACTCCAGAGAAGCTGCTCGGGTTTGGGAGAGGCCTAACTCCTGCGACTCTATTTCCTCACCTGTAAAATGGGACAGGTTGGTGGGTTTTGCCCCTTTTGCCACTAAGGAGCCTTTTCATCATTTTTCCCCCGTAGACTCCTTGTTTAGAAAAGAAAAGTTCGTCATTGCTACAAACAGCATTCATTCAGTAGTAATTGCTGCATTTAAAAATGATATACTACTTATTAGAACATTTATCAGCACCAGCTAACCAGAATGATCATATTGAATTGATGCAATTCCATCCAAAAAAGACGGAGACATAATTAGCCCGTCCAGTCTCACATGGCGCACATGTATGTTTTAGGAACAGCTTTTTAAAATAGAGTGTCTCTAGCACCCCCATTACTGCCTGCCAGGGTGTTTAAGGGGCTCAGTGACCCAGGTTAGCATCCAGATAGGATGCTCTCTGAATCCCATCTGGGTCCCAGAGTTCCGAGTCTAAGGAGGCTTTGACAGGAGGATCTGGAGGTCGGGTGAATGACCTGGTGCAGCACTTCTTGTGGAGCCCCAGGCCTTGCTGGGGGGAGGGTGGTGAAATGCAGGTGGGAAAACCGTGCAGGAGGATTTCATCCAATTCCCCCTTCTGTTTAGGGCACTGCTTGGGGGCCGCGGGAGATGCTAGAGCCATCAGTCCAGAGCTGCCACCAGCGACCACATCAGGCCATCTTCCCTCCCCTCCAGCCACCACCTCTACCAGCAGGGGACAGAGCATGAGGTGAAGGGCCATTTGCTTCCCAGCATGCGACCCTCCAAGGCTTGTGGAAGTGCCACAGAGAGGGTGGGGGGAGGAGACCCAGGGCAATGAGGCAGAACTTGAGACAAATTTCCACAGGCAGCTGTAGGGAAGCTCCTCCTCCCCTCTGAGGGTCCCTGAGGGCAGAATGGTTTCTTTGAAGGACAAACTCACAGGCTGAGCTAACACCTGTGCAGCACCTCTGTGAGCTGGCCTCCATTCCCTCACTGGATCCTTACATCTGGCTGTTCTCTACGAGGGAGGAGATGTTAGTCCACCTTGTATGGAAGGAGGTGAAGGGCCCGGGAGGCCACGGGGCCAGCTCAGGTTATGAAGTTATTTAGCTGGTAGACGACAGCTCTGGGATTCACATCCAGGACTGCCAGTGACCTGAACCTGGGTGATATGACAGAGCCCTCGAAGGAAGAACACAACCCGTGATGATCTGAGCATCCTTACTCCTGTTACCTAGTACCATGTTGGCAAGCAGCTCCCTCTGGCCCTCTTTGGTACCCACATCACCTGTCCTTCACCAGTGGCTGCCAATTTGTATGCGTAAGTTTCCATTCTTGAAAAATCTTTCCCAGGCTGTCTAATTTTATTCTCCCAAGAATGCCAGCAGGGAGACGAAGCCAACCTCTTTGTTCCCATTTTATAGATGCAATAAACTGAGGCCCAGGGAACAACATGACTTGGGCATTGGTTTCAGGGTTGGAGTGGCTAAGTGAAAGGGAAATTTTCTGGCTGGTACATTGGCCCTTTTGACCAAAGGGGCCAAAGTGTCCATCCTACAATGTCGGTACTCTTCTGACATACTTTTGGTGTTAATGTTGGTGGTAAAGAGGTTTTTGTTCCCTCTAGTTTTGATAAGGAATCAGAGCTCTGATCTCAGCAATTTCTGTAGTGCTGACAGAGATTCCAAAATCTTTAGATGCTTCCAAAATCTTGCGAGAACCAGATTTTCCCAGTGTTTGTGTGTGTCAGTGTGGGGTGTCTGCGTTAATCCTGTCTTTGAGGGACCTGGGAGAGACCCCCTTCTCTCAAGGCCAGGTGCAAGCTTCGATACGCTGCATTAATCAAAGCAGCTAGTAAGCATGAAGGTGCTTTTGAAAAATTACAGCACCCTGGGTCCAGGTGGGGACTGAAGTAACAGGAACCCATCTTGTCTGTTCAGGCTGGGGCTCGACAGAGCGTGGTCCATGGGACAGCTTGTATGGATGTTCTTACTTATTTTTAGGTAAATATTAACTGAGCACCTACTATTTGCCAAACCTTGTCTCAGACACTTGCACGGCCATCATCCCTTTGAATAAGGCTCACGTTTAATTTGGGTTTTATTTGGGAGCGTACTTGAGCATCTGGAATAAGATTAAAATAATCATAGTCCTCTCTTTTTCCCTTCTTAACTTTTCAGATTTTATTTCCCAGGAGATGGTGTTCAGTTGTTTGATGATGAAGGACTTTTTTTTTTTTTTTAACATTAAATGCTTGCCAAGGAGGTGTGTTCTATGGAGGGTGTACATCAGACTGGAATGAGAGTCTGCGGTGAGGGCAGCTTAACCAGGGGGAGGGGACGGCAACATTAATAAACTGAGATCATAGAGGAACGGGGGTGGGGAGCTCAGGGCCTTTGTTGGAAAGATATTAATGGGGATCATGCTTACATTCTTAGCTGAAGAATCTATTTGATCTCCTGAGCATAGCTCTGATGTCTCCTATGATATGTATTAAATGTAAAACCCCCTTCCACTCAGAAAGTCATTTGTCAAATCAAGTGGCTGGAAGTTTCTATAAAGTCCTGGAGACTCAGAAAGAAAGATGGACATGGCTGGTCCATCAGCAGCCGTAGTGAGACTGTGATGTTATAAATGGGCTGGGGAAGGTTCTGGAGGATGGGGATCTTCACAGCCAGTTCAGAGCCTCTGAAGATTGTCTTTTGGGGTCTGAACTTCATGGTTTTGGTGGGCAAACATGGGGGATGGGAGAAACAATTACCCTGACATTAATGAAGGGCCTATTATGTGCCAGGAGCAGAGTGGGGAGTTTTAAAAATCCATTTTCTCATCTAATGCGGACAATGATCTCATCAACCACGGGTCATGACTCCTCTTTAAGGGCCTGGCAGGGACAGGGGAGGAGGAGAAAGAGGGCAGGAGGGGTAGAGATGGCCTCACGCTGCCCTCAGGGCCACTCTAACTCATGGACAAACAGAGAAAATGAGCCATCATTCACTGTCATTTTGGGGTGCTTCTAAAGGGTATTCTGGACAAAACTATCTCCCCCACTGGACTAAAATTCCAAACAACTGGGCCACTAGTGAATCAGATTTGAAGCAGGAACCACGCACGGATTCCAGAAGCCCCTGTTAAAATGCCCCCAAAATTCCCTGTGAGAGAAGAAAGGTATTCCTAGGTTCCACATACATGCGTTAATATACGATATTTGTTTTTGTCTTTCTGGAACCTAGAAAAATGGTACAGATGAACCGGTTTGCAGGGCAGAAGTTGAGACACAGATGTAGAGAACAAACGTATGGACACCAAGGGGGGAAAACCGCGGTGGGGTGGGGATGGTGGTGTGCTGAATTGGGCGATTGGGATTGACACGTATACACTGATGTGTATAAAATTGATGACTGATTTAAAAAAAATAGAAGAAGAAAGGTACTCCTGGCATCGCCACATAATTATTTCTCAGGTTAGTGGAAATCGTGGGTGTTGGTTTAAATGAAAGGGATGGAGACCCAAAGTTTTTGTTAGATAGATCTCACCTCTCTCTCTGGGCATTCAGGTATCAGCAAAGACCAAGTTTCCTACCTGGAGCCTATGAAGTCCCTGTTGTTCTCTGCAGGTGAAGTCCAGGTAGTAGTTTACCTCTGTATTATGTCAATCGTGAAGGCAGCGGGCAGGGCTGATAATTTATAGGACGTTGGTTTGGCAGGGCCGTTGCGTGTCTTTGGGATGGCATGGCAGTCGTTGGAGAAAGGGGAAGGGTAGTGAAGGTAGGAAAAGAAGACCCCTGCTCACCCGCTTGATCGTCACAGCCAACTGGACAGCTAAGGTACTCGAAGGGAATGTTGGGAAAACCAGGCAAGAATCAGAAGCAAGCAACACAATCAGTTGGAGCCTGAAAGGAGTAAGTTCTTCCAGGGAAAAGTAAAAGGTGAGCAGTGATCTGGTAAACGTGATCCTGCACATGGACCAAGGTTAATACAATTTCTCAAGAGTTTCTTAGGCATCATGTGAAGTGCTTTATATGGAACGTCTGATTTCCTCCTCAAAACTACCCTAAGAAGATACACTTGACACACACAGACACCTACACACTGTGTCTGTTGGTTTTTTGTGTTTTTTTGTTTGTTTGTTATTGTCTGTTAGCACCCACTAGAAACTAAGCTTCCATATTTTACAAATGAGCAAACAGAAAATTTTCTAGTCTGTGGAGTGAAGGAAGAAATATGACCAGTTACATCTTCACTAGGACCATACAATCTGAACAATCCAGTAGCTTATGAGAAACATGAATATGCCTGGTATGGAAACCGGAGAAAAAACGTCTCTTGTGAAATGTATGGATGATCCACTATCACCAAATTGCACAATTTTAAACCATATTATACCCAAATCTATACACCCAGATGAGGGCTGGGCTGTTAAGAAGACCACCTCTGCCCGGTATTAATGGCATCATAACTGGAGCTTCTGGAGGGAAGTGGCTCTCACCTCCACTGGATGGGGTACTGGTCTGTAGAAGGAAATTCGTCCTCCCTGGAGATGGTAGCCGACTTTTCCAGGGGCATGGCCACAGCTAGAGATGTGACTTTCCTCCGTAGTGGCCAATTATCATCCTGGGAACACTGTTTTACTTCTTTGGAGGTGGAGTCAGGTCCGGTGAATAAAGTCAATGTTCAAACTGAACTTCTGAGGGAGAAATGACAAAGCTGATGTTCTTTACAGCCCGTAAATCAATCCAGTTCCTAGAAAGAAGTTCCAAGGCTGTTTTGGCTGTTTGGCTGTTTGGGCAGCAGCCTTGGAATAAATGTATATGGCTTCCCGAGATGACAGTTTTGGGGATAGTATTCACTTGTAAGTGTAAATTCTGATGTATCAAAGTAATCAGTTGTGTTATCTTGTGTGTCTTGATTTCCCAACTGAAATATAAAATCCTGAAAGCTGGGGGCCAGAGCAGAGGCATCAGCTTAGCTCTTGTGGGTGGAAGTGTTACCTGATTTCATCCCTCCCACCCCTTGTTTCTTTCAACGTCTTTCCCTCCGATGACAGGCAATTCCATTCTCTGAACAAAATCCTTGGAATTACACAACTCTTCTCTTCCTGCCACCCTCCACGTCCAGTTGGTCAGGCAATCCTATTGCCTCTACCTTTAAAATATACCCGCAGAAAGAAGGCCTCTTGAAACTTCCATGGCTCCTATCCACGTCCTCCTTCCCTGCCACCTCCCCTGCCCTGGGTACTTGCAGCAGCTTCCTAGCTGGTCCCCTTGCCCCCCACCCCCACCATTGCCTCCAGTGGTCTGTTCCCTGCCAAGCAGCCGTTTAGAAATCAGGTCACTCCTCTACCAAAATCCTCCAGTGGTTTTGGTGGTTGGCAGACTAATGGCCCCCAAATGTCCATGGCCTGATGCCTGGAGCCTGTGTGTTACCTCACGTGGTGAAATGGATGCTGCAGATGTGATTAAGAGGATGGTCCTTGACATGGGGAAGGTACCCTGGGTGATCCGAGTGGGTTCAACCCTAATCCCACAAGTCCCTAAGAGTGAAGAACCCTGCCAGGCTGAGATCAGAGAGGTGGACTTGTGGGTATGGAAAGGTGGTCAGAGGAATTTCAGGTGAGAAGGACCTGACACCCTGCTGCTGGCTTTGAAGGTAGAGACAAGGGGGCCAGGAGCCAGGGAGCGACGTCAGCCTCTGGAAGCTAGAAAAGGAGGCAAGGGTTTCTCCCCTGGAGCCTCCAGGAAGGAACCCAGTCCCACTGACACCTTGATTTCAGCCCAGTGAGACCCATGTCCGACTCTGACCTCCAGAACTGCAAGATGATACATTTGAAATATTTGAAGCCACAAAGTTTGCCTACAGCAATTTATTATAGAGCAATGAATAGAGATAAACCCAAATGATCTATCTGGTCCTGCCATCTTTCTCACTTCATTTCCTTCTACCCTCCCACAGGCCTCATTACAAACAGTGCCCCCTGCTGGCCCTTGTTTTCTGTCTCTCTCTTACCTGGCTTTGCTGTTCTTCATAGTGGTCGCTACCACTTGACGCACACAGACACCTACACGCTGATATTTATGTGCTTGTTCGTTTTTTGTGTGTTTTCTTTTTGTTGTTATTGTCTGTTATCACCCACTAGAATGTAAGATCCAAGAAGGCAGGGATTTTTGCCTGTTTCCCCTCCCTCCCCCGCTTTCCTGGTATAGTGCCTAGAATATGGCACATAGCAGCTGTTCAAGAAATACTTTTTGAATGAATGATGGTATGAACAAGGTATTCATTGTCCTATGCTATAAACAAACCCCTTGCTATAATGTACTGATTATTGTCTGCTTTGGTTGGACGTAAAATTAGCCCTCAAAAATCAGTTCCCCAAACAGGTGATTCATTTGGGACAACCTAAATTTTCTTCTTTAGACTATGATGAGACTCGCTGTTTGTATCCAAAAACCAGAATTAGAATAATGTCACCCCTGTCCCTACAAACTGCCGGGATGGTAACTTCTGCTCACAACACAGGACTTACTGTTCCAGCCCAGTGGCCCCTCACTGGCTTGGTGACCTTGGGCAAAACACTTTCCCCTCTGGGAGTTCATTTCCTCCTGTGTTAAAGGGGGAATAGACGACGATTGCTTGGACCTCTTCCACCTCTAAGATTTTCAGCGTCCACTGATTCTGTCACTGCTTGGCTTGTTCACGGTGGTTAACTGTAGGAAGGCAGGGGCACCATCTCTCCACATGCCTTTGAGAGAGGAATGTTAGTTTCTTCTCTGCCCCTGGAAGCACACTGGATTCCTGGAGCACAGGTAGGGTGAGGGTGTGTGTCAGCCAGTGTCATCACCAGGAAGGTGGGGAGAAGTGATGGTGGGAGGAGACAAACAAGGTAGGGTGGCCGGGCAAGGGGGCAGGGAAGAGAAACAGATCATGACACATAAAAGATTCTTAAGCTCTTGGAGAGAGAACATTTTGAATCTGGGTGAAGAATGTTAATGGGAGGCATACTGAAGGAGGCAGGTGGCTGAGTTAGGAAGCAGGTCAGGAGCATGGAGTTTGAATTGACTTCTTCAGACAACAGTTTGGCAATATCTAATAAGGTTGAAGATAGGTGTAACCTATGACCCAGCAATTCCACTCTGCTTTGGACCGAATTGTGCTCCCCTCCTCAATTCACATGTTGAAGCCTTAACCCCCCCGCAGTGGGATGGTATTTGGAGATGGGGCCTTTGAGACATAGTTAGGTCTAGATGAGGCCATGAGGGTGGGCTCCTCATGATGGGGTTAGTGCCCTTATAAGAGAGCTTACTGTCTCTCTCTGCCATGTGAAGATACAGTGAGAAGGTGGCTGTCTACAAGCAGGAAGAGAATTCTCACCGGATAATGACCATGCTGACACCTGTATTTTGGACTTTTAGCCTCCAGAACTGTGAGGAATAAATTTTTGCTGTTTAAGCCACCCAGTCTATGGTATTTTCTTATGGCAGCCCAAGCTAAGACACACTCCTAGTATTTACACTCTAGGGAAACTTTTGCATATGTACACCAAGAGATAAGCATATTTACAGCACCATTGTTAAGCAAACAGTAGGAACAAACTATATATCCACCAGTAGTAGGAGAAATAAATAAATGGTGATATACATTCATACAGTGGAATTATATAGAAGTGAAAATGAATATATCCCTCTAGTCAAATTAATAAAGATGAATCTCCCAAGTTGCAGAAGAATATGTGTAGTATGAACCCACTTAACTAAAGTTCAGAGTATGCACAACTCAATAATATATTATTACACACATCTATGTATAACATATACACACAGTAAAACTACTGAGAAAAAAGCAAGGTGAAAAAAATACCCATAAAATTAAGGAGAGTGGATACCCCAGAGAAAAGGGTGGAGGGAATGAGAATGGGGTGGGCACACAGGTGGATTCAAAAGCATCTAGAATGTACTATGCTTAAGGCTGCATGGTAGGGATTATTCTTTATACTTTCTATATAGTGTTATGTATATGATTCTGTATACATATGAAATATTTCATCATTAGAAAAACAATTTAAGCAATGAAACAAAACATAATAAAAGCATAGGTTTTGGAAGCAGGCCAACCTGGGCTGTGCTCCAGACTCTGCTGCTTTATGAACTTGGGATCCGAGCAAGGCTCTTCCCTCTGAGACTAATGACACCTCCTCACGGGCATTGGAGGGGAAACCCAAGAATGAAGTGAGCAGAGCCCACACACAGTAGGTGTTCAGCCATGGAAGCAATGATGAGGAAGGTGGGAAGAAGGCCTAAAAGAACTATTAAAAAGCCTTTTAGGGGACTTCCCTGGTGGTGCAGTGGTTGGGAGCCCGCCTGCCAATGCAGGGGACACGGGTTCAAGCCCTGGTCCGGGAAGATCCCACATGCCACAGAGCAACTAAGCCTGTGCGCCACAACTACTGAGCCTGTGCTCTGGAGCCCGTGAGCCACAACTACTGAAGCCCGTGAGCCACAACTACTGAAGCCTGCTCTCCAAGAGCCCGTGCTCCACAACAAGAGAAGCCACCGTGACGAGAGGCCCTCGCACCGCAACAAAGAATAGCCCCCACTCGCTGCAACTAGAGAAAGAGCATGTGCAGCAATGAAGACCCAACGCAGCCAAAATAAATAAATAAATTAATTAATTAAAAAAAAAGGCTTTTATTCTTCTCAAGATGGTGAGAGGCGTTGCGAAAATTTTCAGCAGTAATAATTAACCTGCATGGGGTGCTTTGTAGTTCACAAACCCTCTCTTCCCTGGAGCTGACGACTCTTTGAGGCAAGTGAGAGCAGATAATGTTTGTCGAGAAAGAGTGAATTAGGAGGAGAGGCTGTGAATCTCACCATCACAGGGGCAGATGTTAAACACAATGGACTTTAGACTAAGCAGACCATGAGTTAGTACAGCTGTCGAGGGTTTGAACAGCTCACAGAACCAGATCGATTTGGTGGACATACAGGGAGCCCTGTGCCCCACAGTTGGGGCTTACATAGTCTTTCCTGTGTAAATGTTTATAGAAATTGGCCATATATTATGCAATAAAGGTTACTAAGTTTCCAAAAAAATCAGGAACACACAGACCACATTTTGTGACTCTAACGCCATTAAATTAGAAACTGATGACAGAAAAATAAAACACGTATATTTGGAAATTTAAATTTGGGAGTCAAGATAAAATGACAGGGTTTCCCTGGTGGCACAGTGGTTAAGAATCTGCCTGCCAATGCAGGGGACAGGCCCTGGTCCCCTGCAGGGTTCCAGCCCTGGTCCCCGAAGATCCCACATGCCACGGAGCAACTAAGCCCGTGTGCCGCAACTACTGAGCCTGCGCTCTAGAGCCTGTGAGCCACAGTTACTGAAGCCCACATGCCACAACTACTGAAGCCAGTGCGCCTAGAGCCCGTGCTCCGCAACAAGAGAAGCCACCGCAATGAGAAGCCCGCGCACTGCAACAAAGAGTAGCCTCAGCTCGCTGCAACTAGAGAAAGCCCGTGTGCAGCAATGAAGACCCAACGAAGCCAAAAAAAAAAAAAAAAAAAAAAGATAAAATGACATCAACTCTGGCAGAGAGTTTTTAGAAGCTGTAAGTGGCTAGCAGTCTTTGCTAAGGTTGGGCTGACCTGGAGGCCGGGACTTGGAAGGTGATGACGGTCCTGAGTTCTTACCTTTTATGATTCTTCTCCCGGATCCAGGCTTCAAGTGACTGCTTGCTGTATTCAGACCAAAGTATGTTATTGCTTTTACCCCACTCTGCCCCATCACTCCTTTTTTCCATATCAAAATCTCCTAGCTGACTGTCAGGGGTGGCAGAGAACACATATTTGTTGAAAGTTGGCTGTGTAGCCGGTGCTGGGATTTGGGGCAAACAGATGAATTAGACAAAGTCCTTGTCCGCAAAGAGCTCACAGTTGAAAGGAGGAAGGAATATTATCATACCTATTGTATTTACATATATATATATATATATGAAAGAATATAATATAATCTATTCTTTATATTATATTCAATAGACCCAAACATAATCATGGGGCCCTGGGATGAGTGTCTTTCTAGAGGGATCCAAAAAGAATCTTTGGGTGGAGAGAAAGGCAGGACAGCGGGTGCATAGAAGCATGGGGTGGGATGTGGAAACCCAGCCTAATCGGGATACAATTTCAGGTGCATCTCAATTCAGGAGGACGGGAAGAGGAAGGGCAAATGGAACACCCTGGGGAAGAGAGATGTGAAAGAGGCTTGTTTGTTCGGGAAACAAATGCTCAGGGTGTGGGTGACGGAAGTGAAGAGTGTCCGTCTCCATGCAGGGGCTGAAAAATGAGAGACCTTGAACCCTAAGGAGTTTGAGTTGGATTCTGTAGGAGAAGGGGAGGTTGTTAGGCAGGGAAGCGACAAGGACTGAGTTTTTTAAAAGTAATCGCTGGCAGAAGTGGAGAAGATGAGTGGGAGGGAGGAAAGAGCAGACCAGGGCAGCTGGCAAGGGGGCTGCTGCGATGGTCTGGGTGAGGGTGATGAAAGCATGATGAATGGATTCTAAGATGCTGGAGACCAATACTCAATGTGTTATCCTCCCAGGAATTTTTATACTTTGACAGGGAACACTACCTTAACCCAAAGAAATGAAACTGTAAAGAGGGCAATTCCTTGGATGGTGACAAGCCAGCTAGAGAGAGGTTTCGGGGGTGAGGAGCCCTTAGGGGGTCCTTTAAGTAGATATCGTGTAGCGGGGGGTGGGGGGGATGTCACTACATTGTCTTCTATGAGGTTCTGGTTTGTGGTCAACACGAATCTTTGTCCATGTTGCACTGTAAGTGTGATCATAATAGTTATAGCAGAAATGGTATAAAAACATAATTCAACCAGATTTGAAAAGGAAAGCTCTTTCTCCACCTAGATCATCCAACCTTAGCCAGCTGATTCTGAGAGCATGCACTTCCGCAAGGCGGTCAGCGCAATGACGTGATGGGTGGAAACCTGGACCCCGACCAGCCCAGAGGTAGGAGGCTCTTCCAGTCGGTCCCATCACAGAAGCTGCTGCAGGGGTGCCGCCTCCAGAGCTCAGGACCAGAGGAGAGCGGCCCTGGGGAGGAGAGCCTTGTGCCCAGGGAAATCCCTATGTTGCTTTCAGGTCTGGGATCAGGACTCTCCCTGAAACAGTTTCTCCAGCCCTGAACGATCATTTACCATCCTGGCCAGCACTTGAGTGGGTAGAGAAGGTGTTTGCTACTCACAGTGATGGAGCTGCTGAGAAGAGTGGTCCTTTCCACACTTAAAGATGATGTTAGCCTATCTTCACCCCCAGGGCTGCTTGGGTTCTTCTATGGTCGTGGGGACGAGTTTCCCTGAGCCACCCACACTCTCTCCTGGCTTCTTTGTTGTCTGCACACAGATATTATGAAGACAGCTGGCTGGAGTGGCAGGTGAGGGGAGGACGCATCCATGGCTCAAGGGTATGACCTGCTTGGGCTATCCAGTATTGCCACACTTGGCCTTGTAAGCATGGCTCTTGTATACACTTGACAGAGTCTCCTCCCCAGGCTGGCCTGGGGGCATCTCTTCTCCATTCCCACATGGTTCTCTCAAGGCACAAACGTGAATAAGACAGGTGCACCCAGAGTCAACACAGCTCCAAGGAGATGGAAGCTCAGATTTCCTTGGGACCTAATTTCACTGGAGGCCAGCTGATCAACATGGATGCCCAAACATGGTCTAGTCATTTCCAGGACCAGAGTGAGCTGATAGCCCAGGTGGGGATCCACAAGCAATTTGCTTCTTTCTGCAGCTGTCTTGGCTCTGACCTTAACCTACTTCTGCAGAAATGGGTCTGCAGTCATTCTGATTAAGCAGATGTGACAGGAGATGGATCCTCTCGGCAGGGGAAGGGAAGGCTGGGGTCTGGCTGCTTCTCAATCTCTACAATTTACATCATATCCTAACCAAGTCTAAGATGCCCCTATGCAGTCCAGCCAGTGGAAGTGGTAGTGGCTGGTCCCTGGTTCTCCAGAAAGCTAGAACTTGGTGTGAGGGATGCAGAAGCCACCCAGAATCCTCTGAGTGCTTGGCTCAAGTGGGAGGGGAGATGGAAGGTAGGTGGAAGATGGGTACAGAGATTTATAGTATGTACTCTGGAAGCAACAGATGCCAATTTTTTTTTTTTTCCTTCTAAATGTTTAGAGAGTGCTTGGCTAATGGCTTGAGAACTTCCAGGAAGACTCTGGAGAGTTCTGGAATACTGATGGTCATTTGGACTCCGGCATTTGTCCTCTGTTGTAAAGGGGCTCACAGAAAGCATTCCGCTTCTAAACCTACTATGGCCCCCACTCCTACACCCCACTGCAGGGAAGACAAGGAAGACAAGACCTGCGTGCGGCACTCATACCTCAATCCCCGATCCCATGCAGGCTCGGAGGAGAAGAGTCTCTCTTCTGCTCCTCCCGGCCTTCCCCAAGTCAGACTTAGACTCTTGTAGGCAGAGGGACCCTAAGGAGACCCCCAAGTCCAAGATCTTCAATCTTAAAGACCCTTGCCCTCTACTGAGAGCATGACAATTTTATGCTGACTGAACCCTGACTCCTGCTGTGGACAGATTTGGGCCTTTTTTCAATTTGCATCCCTACTGGCTAAGGTTTTGTTGAACTTTGTATCTTGTGGTGTGTATTATGACAACAATAAAAAAAATCAATTTCTGAATATAAAATTAAATTACAATAATGGATATGTTTGTATGAGGGTTCGTAAGCATGGAGTGAGGGATTTGCCCTTGATCCTGAGGACAGTAGAGAATCATTTATGTAGCTCAGGATATGGCCAGGCTCAGGGCTCAGTGATTTATGCACAGCTAGCCACTAATCCTCTCATCAACTCTCTTGAGATAGATACTGACAGTCCCATTTTGCAGATAAGGAAACTGAGGCTTGGGAGGTTGAAAGACTTTCTCCAGGTACCATAGGTCAGAAGGGCAAAGGCAGGATTAGAACTCATGACTATTTGACCTCAAAACCTATGTGTTTTCCAAGATTCCAGGTGGGCTGGGGAGCTGTCACACCTTTGGGGTCCCTGTCTCATCATTATCAGGCTGGTGCAATATCCCTCGGGTCCCTTTCCAGATTTAACAGTTGGTTCAGGATTTCTCAGCAGGCCATCTCCTTTTTTTAAAAATTGAGAGGTAATTAACATATACTATTATATTAGTTTCAGGTATATAACATAATGATTCGATATTTGTATATATTGCAAAGTGATCTCCACAATTAGTCTAGTTAACATCTATCACTATACATAGTTATAATTTTTTTTTCTTGTCATGAGAACTTTTAGATCTACTCTCTTGGTAACTTTCAGATATGCACTACAGTATTATTAACTATAGTCACATGTTGTACATTACACCCCCAGGACATTTATTTTACAACTGGCCGTTTGTACCTTTTGACCCCCTTCACCCATTTTGCTCACCCCACCCGCTACCTCAGGCAACCACCAATCTATCTGTCCTCTGTATCTAGGAGCTTGGGGTTGGTTTTTTGTTTTGTTTTTTCAGATTCCACATGTAAGTGAGAATATATGGAATTTGTCTTTCTCTGTCTGTTATTTCACTTAGCATAATGCCCTTAAGTTCCATCCATGTTGTCACAAGTGGCAATATTTCCTTCTTTTTTATGGTGGAGTAATATTCATATATGTATATATATATATCACATTTTTTTATTCATCCTTTGATGAACACTTAGGTTGCTTCCCTGTCTTGGCTGTTGCAAATAATGCTGCAATGAACATGGGGGGGTGCAGATATCTTTTTGAGTTAGAGTTTTCATTTTCCTCCGATAAATACCCAGAAGTGGAATTGCTAGATCATATGGTAGCTCTGTTTTTAATTTTGTGAGGAACCTCCACACTGTTTTCCAGGGTGGCTATGCCAGTTTACCTCCTCACCCGCAGTGCACCAGGGTTCTCAGTGAGGCATCTCCTCCACACCCAGTTGGGCCTGTCCATATCCTACCTATCTATTTGCCCCTCCACCACGAAACCTTCTCCAGACCACCTGTCCTTTCTGCGGATGCTCCGACCCGTTTGTGCATCTCCCCTCATTGCCTTCTATTGTCATCCACTGTGCTGTTGTCTCAGTTGCCCTGGAACCATGTGGCCTTGGCTTGGGCTAGGCAACTTCCAACATAGGCCCCACCCTCAGGAAGTGCTCCAGGGTGGGGCTTGGCCAGAGAGGTGAGGAAAGGGGAGGCATGTGGTGAGGAGGAGAGCAACGCTCAGGGGTGGAACCAGCTTTGACCAAGAAGAGGTGTCAGTCTGGGGCCAGCAGTCTTAACCCCTGAGATTTAAGGGGGAAGGAGGCAATCCCACGTGCAAAAAAGGGTCCCGGTGTGAGTGTTATCAGATGGGAGTTGAGATGACTGTGGGAGGTGAGTCAGAGGTAGGAGACAGGCGCATCCTTCCTGCTGGTGGGTGATGGAGGAGGCCATATGCCCGAGACGGAAGCTGTGTGGACAATTGCACAGCGGGGGGCAATGCTTTCTTCCTAGTGGGGAAGCAGGCAGGCCCAGACCTCAGAGCCCCACAAAACTGCTGGCATCTGGCCTGTCAGTTTAAAAGCCTGAGGGGTTTTACATTCCAGAGCAAGCCAGAGGGACACAGAAATTGTCTGGTAAGTAGGGCTTTTAATAACTTCCCTCTTCCTCAGTTGCCATGGCCACGTCTCGGGCATCATCTCATCTCTTGCCTATAAGACACGGGTCATCCGGGCGGGACCTGCTGCCAGGCGAGGCAGGCAGAGCAACAAGGTGCCGGGTAATGGGACGGCGGATACAGTGGTGAATAAGCCCCAAGTGGTCACCTTCCTCAAGACACTCACTAGCCACCCGTGTGACGGCAGCGTCTTAGTGTGTCTGAGCCATGGTTGTTCATCTAGCTGTAAAATCAGGAAATGTATATCTATCCCAAGATGTCTGGAAGATGTCAAGCTCTTGGTGGGTACTTGAAACAAGGTTAGATTTCTTTTTTGAAATTTTTATTGGAGTCTAGTCGGTTTACAATGCTGTGTTAGTTTCAGGTGTACAGCAAAGTGAATCAGATATACATATATATATATATATATATATATATATATATAAATATAAAACTACTTCTGTGTCCCTCTGGCCTGCTCATGAAACCCCTCAGGCTTTTAAAAAGTTAGGCTAGGTGCCACTGTTTTGTGGGGCTCTGAGGTCCGGGCCTGCCTGCTTCCCCACGAGGAAGAAAGTGTTGCCGCCCACCATGCAATGGATATACATATCCATTCTTTTTCAGAAACAAGGTTAGGTTACCATGCCTTTTTGCCCAGGGCCTATGCTTAAGGTATGCTGGGCACAGCTATTTCTCCTGAGCCCCCTCCCTTCTTCCTCCCGACTCTACCTGATAAGAATTAGCTATTATGCATTTTTTTTCTTTTACCAGTTTCTAAGTGCTTGCTGTCCTAAGTTCTTTACATCCATTATTTAATTGGATCTTTAAAACAACCACCAATATTATTATCCCTATTTCAGAGATTTGGAAACCAAGGCACAGCCAAGTCAAGTAACTTTCCCAAAGTCACACAGCTCATGAGTGAAAAGGTGGGACTTGAATTCAGGGCTCTTTGGTGTCGGTTAGGTTAATCTCAAAGACTAGGTTAATCTGCTCCATCTGGGTGCAGGACTGAGTGAGGAAGCAGCCTGACCACAGGCAGAACTTCAGTGGTTTTGGAGGGTCAAGGTTTCATTCTGAGGAACTACACCCAAACGTCAAAACAAGGACCTAGGTACAGGATATTGACTAAGAGAAACCACACACAAACACCACTTCGCTTAAATGGCTTTCACTTAATTTATTTCCATCAACAAGCTAGGCAGCAACTGTGGGCTAGCAAGAGGGTCTGGGGGGCACATGCTGTCTTGTCTAGGATGGACCAGTCTCCTCTCAAGGCCTTGGCCACCCCCTCATTCTCAGCTCAGCTGGCGCATCTGCTGCTGCCTGTGTTTTGGAATTCTCGGTCCCGATCAGCACAAGGGGGCGGAGCCCCTGAATGGTCAGCGTGCAGTAGTGGCTACTAGTTCATTGCGCTCCACAGAGATCCAGGGAGCTGATGTCTCCCGTGACCTGGGGGGCCGGGCTTGGCACAATGAAAGGAAATGCTGATGTAAAATGTGATGGTTAAATGTATGGGGCAAAAGCAAAGCATTGTTATGGAGGGATTGGGTGTCACCTCCCTTGCAAAGGACTAACCTGAAGATCAGAGGGGCTAATCCTTGCTCGAGGTCACAGGTGAAGAAAGTAGCACCAAGACTTGAATCTCAGTGTCCCTAACTCCTTGTCTCTCCCACCTGGGGTTGGATTCTGAAATTCTTGACTCCAGAATGGGCTGAAGACATGAATGCTTTGAACTGCATGGCTTTCCCTGCAAAGAATGCAGCTTTAGTGAAACACAGAAGATAAGATGATTTTTTGTGTGTATGGGAGCTGTAGGTTTCATCCTCCAGAATGCAGGTCGGTGGAAGCAGGGGCTTTGTTCCTACACATAGGACTGTTGCCGGCACATGCCAGGTGCTCAGTCCCCGCAGGCCCACTGAAATGAGTCAGGCAACTTTGTCATTTCCAATCAATACATTGTCCACTTAACCCAGGATTTCCAAACTGGCATTGCCATAACCTGGGGCCTTGGGAAAAACCCTTGTTTCACAAAACACTTTCTTTTTTTTTTAATTTTTATTTTTATTAATTTATTTTTTTAAACATCTTTATTGGAGTATAATTGCTTTACACTGGTGTGTTAGTTTCTGCTTTATAACAAAGTGAATCAGTTATACATATACATATGTTCCCATATCTCTTCCCTCTTGCATCTCCCTTCCTCCCACCCTCCCTATCCCACCCCTCTAGGTGGTCACAAAAGCACTTTCTTAACGAGGGGTATTGTGAACAGGAAACTTGGGAACAGAACCTGGTAGGAGGTAGAAAAGTCAAGACAGAAGTGAAACAAAATGTAGAGAGGAAGGGGAAACCGTCAAGAACTCAAGCTTTCAAAACTCAAGCTTTTCAATCTGTTTGTATGTTCATTTATTTATATTACACACCTCCTTTTCTGGAAAGCATTTAAGAGGACTAAACTGTCCAGGAGATGCGGCAGAAATGTGTGCACTGTGGTAGGGAGGTATCCACAGATCCAAACCCTCTGCCTTTTATTAGGGCTGTGACTTTAGGCCAGTTACTTAACCAGCCTGATTCTCCATTTTCCCAGCTAGAACATAGGGGTTGTTAAAGATTAGACACAATGTATATAAAGTGCCCATCAGGGTGGCTTCCTGGCTCACAATAGACCTCAAGTGACTGGAATCTATTATTATTGTTATTTTACCAAAAAGGAGGAGAGAGAAGCATCCTGGCTGTCATCACCATCATCACCTCCACCCTTATCATCATGACCACCCTTAACATCATTGTCACTAATACCTATCGAGCGCTCACTGTGGATTGGGTGCTAAATGCTTTACATGCATTAACTCATTTAATCCTCACAACCTCACATGTAGGGACATGAGGAGAGAGACACAGAGAGAGGTTAAGTGATCTAAGACCACATACCCGGGACGTGGCATCAATTTAAGTAGGGTGACGGCTCTTGCTAGCATCAGGCTGTGTGCATAACCTGAGATGCCCCAGGATGTAACCAGACCAGTAGCCTTTCTGATGCCCAGTGACACACAGAACGCATGTGAAAAAATTCTAACTGCAAAGCAATATTCAAACATTACATTGATGGCTTGGATAAAATAGAGCATCAGCAAGCACCTTAGACTTCAGATTAAAACTAGCCCCTTCCTCTCCCTGGTTGCTGAACAATGGGGCACAGAGGAACCCCACTGATTTCCAGTTCACTCCTTGTAGCCCATCATTCAATGTCCTCAGGCGGGCCAGTCATCTTGTCCCAAAAACCACAGACGAGAGGCAACAAACTTAACCACCCTTTGGCACTTCTACTATTGGAAATAAACACACAGCGGAAATCTCTGGTTAAAATGCATGCAATGTTCCTTTAAAATACACAGGCGCTTTCTAAGACAGGCATTTCACTTGGCAGTTGGACGCTCAAGCCTCCAAATTAAACAAGAGTCTTAGTGAATTGAGCCAATTCATCTGCTTGGTCCCAGTGTAAACGTATACGCCAGTGTGGCCGTGGCTGTCCGTGTGCAGCCAGGGAGTGTTTACATGGTGAGAGTCAAGCCTGGACAGTTAGGATTTGATCCCTCCTTCCTGCTTTTCCTCTGTTGCTCAGCAGAGTCTACTCTTCCCTATTCAGAGGTGGACATTCTCTGCATGGGGTGAGCTCTCAGCCTGGGGTTCTGGCCCCCAGCTGAAGAATCAATGTACCTCTTATGATGTCCTTTTCCTTTGAGGTTTTGGGCCTATTGCAACAGGTGTGGACACCAGACCCTCATGAACAGAAGGAAGAGCAGACTTGAAAGCTCCTTCAAACCAAGCACAGGACTGTCCTTTAGAAAGACAGTGGAGAGATTTGAAAGTGAAACTTTCAGTACGTGAACAAAATATTGTAGAGAATCTTTAAACCTCCATCACACTTCTAACCTTATTCCGTCTCCATTTTACAGATGAGGAAGCCAAGGCACAGAGAGGTTAAGCCACTTTTCTAGAGTTGCACAGGATGCAGTGGCAGATCTGGGATTCACACCTAGGGAGCTTGGCTCCAGAGCTCATGTTGAAATCGCTAAGTGTCCTGTCTGCGGCTTCACCATCTGGAGACGGCACAGTCAGGATTTCAGCTTCAAGGTGTCTGCTCGAAGGGCTGACTCTTTTACGGAATGACTGTGAACTTGGCCAAGTTAATTCATGTTCCTGGGTCTCAGTTTCCTCCTCTGTAAAATGGGGTGACATTATTCATGTGACACATCCTGCTGGATGGTGATAAGGAATAAATGATATAGAAAATGTGTGTGAAAGAGGTTTATGAAGATTATAAAGAGCAGTTAAGAATTATACATGGTTTTAGTGCTTTTTGATCTACAGCGTGTTATAATCGTGCTACTTAATCTTCATGCCAACTCTTTCATCCAAGTCTTATCAATCCCAACTCAAATATGAGGAAATTGATACTCAAAGAGGAAAAGTGACTTCCTTAAGGTCCAGGACATAAGCCAAGTTCTTCTGAATTCAAGCCTAAGACTCTTTTACATGATTCTTTTATGCTAAGAGTTCACAGGGTTTGGGGGCATGGACAGTGTCATGTTCTTGTTATTTTATCTTATTTTATTTTATTTTATTATGTCTCTCTGATCAGGTAGCATAGTGACTTGAACATGGAAAGGATTTTTTTGGTTTGTTCTTGACTCAATGAATCATGACTGGATGGAGATGAGGCTTGATTCATCAGAAACTTGGGAAAATGCAAGTTCTGACTGAGTTTCTGATGAATCTAGAATCATCCTGTAACAAAGGCATTGAAAATATATCTAAAAGGTTCCAGTTGACTCTCTTTCTCTCAGGAAGAGAGGTGTGATACACATCAGTGAATCTTCACTGGTGGCCTAAGGATCTTACAATGTCTCCTAGTCATGCAATTATGGAACTTTTAGAACCAGAATGCATCTTGGAAATCATCTGATCCAACTTTCTGCTCAGTGGATAGATTCCCCCCACCACTGTGAACCTCAGTTGGCAGCTGAAGACCCGGGCCAATCCATCCCTTTCTCTTACTTTTCAGAGTTGAAGTTAGATAATTTGGATTCAAGTATCAAACCATCTGTAAGAAATGTAACATCAAGTTATGCCTCAGTTTCCTGATTGGTAAAAGCACACTTTGATAACTTGCCTTTTTCACTAGCTACACACCTGGGAGATTGTCCCATATCAATATAGAGAGAGCTGCATAACCCTTTCACACACACACACACACACACACACACACAATGAATAATTGAATTGAATAAATCCGTCCCCCATCGGTATAGTTTATTTCCTATTTTTTTGCCATTGCAAACATTCTCACGATAAACATCCTTGAACAGAAAAAAAAAAAAAAAAAGCAGGACTGCTTCACAGGTTGTGGTGACAAATAAATTAATTCCTATACAGCACTTAGAACAGTGCCTGGCATACAATAAACACTCTACAAAGGTTAGCTCTGATTATTTTAACTTTGTTAACTGAATAATTGAAATTATTAGAAGGGGAGATTTTGGAATAACTGGAAGAGGAAATGAAGCGAGAAAACACGCAGCATGTTAAGGGAATGCATCAGTCGTGATTAAGTTTAGGTGTGAGCAGCAGTGTAAACCGGGTAGAAGTTTCTTTACACCTTACATTCAATAAGTTTGGAGGCAGGCAGTCCAGAGCACCCCTGGACTCCGTGGCAACAGGGATTCAGGCATCTTTCATCTGAATACTCCGTGATGCGTGGCTTCTCTAGAATATGTCCTGGTCCCAGTTTGCTGCTGGGGCTCTAACCACAATAGCCACATTCCAGCCAGTGGGACAGGAAAAGGCTGGGGAGAGAGGTGGGGACAAAGGGCGTGACTTTGATTTTAAAACCACTCCCAGCAAGTTACACACACCGCTTTAACTTCATTGACCAGGACTGAGGTACCCAATCACACAACTGCAAGGAAGGCTGGGAAATGCAGTCTTTAATCTGGCAGCCAGGTGGCCCACAAAAAATCACTCATCTAAGGACTGCAGAAGAAAGACAGAATAGGTATTGGGGGACAGTCAGTGATCATTGCCACAGGGAGTTTGTGGACTCTGGGGAAATGCTGTTCGGCAACCTTTGCTTTGGTAACAGGGAGTCTTTGGGTTCAAGCTAAGAGTTTTGGATTCATGCCTCAAGGATTTTCATTAAAAGTACCTCCATACCCCCAAACCATTGCCTCTCTGAGTCACCATCCAACAGGCCATTGCACAGGGTGGAGGCTCCCCACTTCCCAAAGTGGGTGTGTATGCTTCAGTCGTTGGCCCTTGGGTTGACTTTGCAAGGGTCTCAGATGTACGCCTGAGGAACTGAGTACCCTGGGTGGCTTGTGGAGTCAGCTCCTGTAACTTAACATCGTCAAAGATGAGCTTGACTCAGTACTGAGCCCAGGTCAGACCTTGAACATTTGGGTTGCTTTTCTTCTAGAGAGAAAACCATCCCTGATAGAATCTCCTTGAGGCTCTTCTTCTAACCACGTAATGTAGACCTTCTGGTTACTGGAAACATTGAGCAAATCCCATTCTCACTGACTGGGGCCTGCCTGTGTTCATTAGAGTTCCTTCTCTTATTCTGTACCCGATCTTGCTTTCTCGTTCCAGTAAATGATCCCTGTCTACAGTGGTTCCCACGTGCAGCAGGAATTTTGTCAGGATGCACATTAATTAATTTCTGGAAATCAAAGCAACCTTGGGAGCAGTGATTTCCCCTACGTGGAGGATAATCTCTCTCTTTTTCTCTCTCTGTCTCCCTCCTTCCCTCCTTCTTTTTATTTGGAAATGCCATGGAACATGGGGCAGGGGTGTTGGCTGCCCTGTGACCCATTTCCTCAGCGGGACCCTCAGAGGGGACAGGATGTAATTTGGAAAGAAAGATGGCCTCAGTCAGACCCACAAGAGGGTCTCCTGCGGTCACAGTCTCCAGTGAGGGGCTGCTTGGTTTTCGGAGGAACTGAGTGCATTTGTATGAGTGTAACTCCTCTCTGGGGCCAGATTGTGGAATAAGTGGAGTTGGCTTCAGCGCCCTCTAGCTCCACTTCATAAACCTCCAGCTCCCTCCTGGGCTCCCCGCGCTCAGAGTACTCTGCCCATCTTCGTTCCTCTCTGTTGTCTAAGAGTTTCCCATTCTCCTACATGTTTCTTAACTGCTCCGTTACTGACTTCTCCCCAAACCACTTAGCATTTTAAAGGTACTGGGCTAGAGATAGATGAAGGAGTCCTCACTAAACATGTTGCATAACTGAACCAAACTTGGAGCAAAAATGGGATTTTGAGGTAGTCAGACGAATGTTAGGAATTTAAAGAAATCATCAACATTTGCATCAAGAGTTTGGCAATTGACAACTGCCCCTCCCCCACCCCACCAAGGTCATACAGATAGTAAATTGTGGAGGTGAGTTTCCAACCCAGATTCTCTGCTGATCACCGTTCCAGGCCCCAAGGGGGATTTCAGAAAGGTCAACAGAGTGACATTTGGGGGCAGGTGGGTCTTTCAGGGTAGGTCTTGCCCCTCCCTCACAGACCGGCTCTGCTCGCTCCTGGGTGGGCTTGGGCTCGGGGAGTGGACCTCCAGGAGAAGCTAAATAAATAGGAATTTGGGTTCCCAATTCAACTCGAATCTAGCTGGGAGGACAGCTGACCAGGAATCACAGAATTGGGGAGGTGAACCAGCGGCAGATTTTTGTAGGAGAAATTGGAAGGAGTCTGGGGCAACCTTTCCACCTCTTTCTTCTCCTCGACTCAACCTGAAAGTACGTCAAATAATGTGGTTTCAGCTCCGTTTAGTTTCTTTCAACCTGAAAGTCAAAGTTTCTCTCCAAAGGAGGGAAACCTGCATGAATCGAAACTGAAAGAAGTTAACTCAAAGCCCTGTGAACTGAAACTGATGAATTTCACACAGCTCCGGTTCATTTTTCTCTTCTCCCATCCACCCCAACACCCCCGATCATATTCATTCAGGGAACGAGTCCGATGTAGATGTTTTTCCAACTGCCAGGCTCAAAACACCATCAGCACACCAAGCTTATATTCTATAGTTACGATGGCTCAAGATGGCAAGGAATTGTGCTTGCTTTATCTACCACTGGCTTTGCCAGGCTGGACTCATTGGAAGGATGGTTCCTTTTAGGGTAGAAAGCCCTTTGCATAGAGGGCTGGGCAAATTCCCAGGATACCTGGGCTATTGGAAGGAATACCGCTTTCAGAGATGGCAAGAAAACGTCTGCTTTCCTTTCTGCCCTCTTTTTTTTTTTTTTTGAAATTATTTATTTATTTATTTATTTTTATTTATTTTTGGCTGCATTGGGTTTTCGTTGCTGCGCGCAGGCTTTCTCCAGCTGCGGCGAGGGGGGGCCACTCTTCGTTGCGATGCGTGGGCCTCTCATTGCGGTGGCTTCTCTTGTTGCAGAGCACAGGCTCCAGGCACACAGGCTTCAGTAGTTGTGACACATGGACTCAGCAGTTGTGGCTCACGGGCTCTAGAGCCGCAGGCTCAGCAGCTGTGGCGCACGGGCCCAGTTGCTCCACGGCATGTGGGATCCTCCCGGACCAGGGCTCGAACCCGTGTCCCCTGCATTGGCAGGCGGATTCTCTACCACTGCACCACCAGGGAAGTCCTCCTTTCTGCCCTCTTTGAATGAATAGTCTCTTCCCTCCCATGAGAAGACGGAAGCATCAGATGCTACTCAGAGGGCCTGACCCTGATGCAATGAAAGGCAGTAGCTGAGACCACTCGGGCTCATCTAACGCTGGAATAACCAGTGGGTGACTGTGGAATGTGATTTGGAGGTTTCCATCCAGGGCTTGCTTCCAAAACATCTCTCCCGTAGCCCCCAATGCCCACCATCAGGGTCCCCAAGGGAGTCATCAACTCTAGGAAGCACGTTGAATGTTGAAGGCCTGCTGACAGCGTGAGCAACTCCCTGTCTCCTTTGGGCTACCTGGAGAGAAAAGAGTAATTTACTGGACAAAAAAAATGTGCCAAAGTAGAAATTCCTTCATCATTTGGGTGGGTTTCTTAACCACTTCTTGTATTTTACTTGAGTCTTCTGTCAACTCAGGAAGGGGCCTGAGGGGAGGAAGGGAACCAAATGGAATGGAAATGAATATTTAATTGTGTCTTTCGCAAAGAGTCTTCATGCATGCCATCTCAATTCATTTTCCCAGGACGTGTTTACCAATGGCTGTTCTGAAACAGAGACAAGCCCAAGGTCTAGGAAGGGACCGAGCAGGATTCAAACTCCCATCTCTCTGACTCCTTCCATAATTTCCATGCTTTCTCTCTAAATGAAGGGATTTTCAAGATCGCCTAGTACAATCTGCCCATTTTATTGAGGAGCAAGCTGAAGCCACAAAGACCTCACCTAAAATCATACAGCTAGTTGATGTCAAAGGAGGAGAAGACCATGTTTCTGGGTTCCTAAACCAAGAATTCTTTCAACTACGCCCCATGACTGCAACAGGAAGAGTCAAAAGGCCTTTTGCAAAGGCCAATGAAAAAATAATCAGGGTATGACTATGGGGTGGAGAGGGGAGTGATTTATATTTTAAACATTGTTGGAGGGAAATTATATATGAGCCTTCTTGCTGCAAGTTTTCATTATTATAAGCAGAATATTTCTTTCTGTTGCAAAAATGAACCTAGCATAGTGAACGCTGGAATTTACTGTAAACAGATTCTCTACAGGTCTGGATTAAAAATACCAAGGTCCCGGTGATTCTAATGTGTACCCAGAGATGAAAACCACTGTGAAAACTCAATAAGAGTAATTTTATTAAATTCTTTGCCTTTAAACTCACCTTAAATGAAAGTGTTTTGAAATTAATTATCATAATTCAGCCTGTGAATTAAGATCCTACCTTTGTTGGGTGCCATCTGCAGAATTTCCGCAGACTGGCTAGATTGCAGAAGGGTAGATGTTTCTCCTTGGCTGTAACCCATGTTATACCTCATGCAGGCGTAATTCAGAACGCATTACGGCGAGAGGAGGGTTTCTGCTAGTCGTACCCTTCTGACCCCGAGATTATATGATTTAATGTGTGTATATGTGGGTTATGTCAGACTCCCACATATTTTTAAACATACAATATAGATATCTGCATACTACATAACTGAAATGATTATAGGTTTTTCTTTCTTTTTCAGAGTCAATGATTTTGAAGAAATGTGACAGTATTTCTGGGGGGAGATTTCCCGTCTCTTCCACTGCTCCGGTGAAAATCTCACTCAGAACAATACATCTTCTGTGAAACACTCTGCACAGAAAGTTGTGGGAATAAATCTTCCCTCTCACCACTGGAGCTGAAGTCAAACCGAGTAGAGCACAGAGGCTTTGGAAGGATTGACACTCCAAGGCAGAGGGAAAAGTATCCTGAAAATGGAATAGGTTGGGGGAGGGCCCCGCAGAATTCCCTTCTGGCAACTGTGCTGTGGCACTGTAAGGGTGTGAGTTCAGGCAGAAAAGACTATAAAGACCCCCTTAATCAATCTCAGGCTCTTACCTTTCATGCCCCTTTAGTGGAGAATCATAAAGGGGACCTTGGGCTCTACTTGCTTTACAGGGGGGAGAAAACCCACAGAAAACCCACAGTCCCTTTGCTGTAGCCCGTGTTACCACCTTTGCACACACACATTTGTTTGCTTACTTATGATGTTTACCCCCTTTCCCCCCACAAGTAAGGTCCTCGGGGCCAGGATCTTTGTTTTGTTCACAGATGTCCCCAAGCCTCTAGCACAGATGGCATGCCAATATTTCTGAACTCAAGAATGAATCAAAACCCTCATCTGTGACAGGCGCTGTGCTAAGTGCTTTCACAGCGATTCCATCAAATCCTGAAAATACCTTTCAAGGCGGGTTCTATTAATAACCCCACTTCATACGCGAAGAAACCGAGGCTTAACCAATTTAACTGATTGCCAGAAGCTCTCCAAGCAGCCTGACGGGTTAGTCCCCACAGAGGTCACCGGCAAAGACGCTCCAGGCAGGCGGCAGCCCCCTGGCTGCCCATTCCCGCCTGCCCTGCGGTGAAGGCCTGGGCTTCCAGAAATTCCTCTGAAGGAGAAGCCCTGTTCTCTGCGGTTCTTGAGGCACTGCTGGCCTTGCTGTGGGTTCCTGCCACCTGACGTTCCAAACAGAGGCATTTGCTAATTTCCTGGGGAAGGCTCCAGGAAGGCTTGTCCTCGGGTAAAAGCTGTTCCCAGTAGGTGAAACAAAAGGGAAGTTTTCAGACCACGGCACACTTGGAAGTTTCACTTTCAGTGTTGTGTGGAGCTGACAGATAAACCTCTTCTGAGCTGGCGCTCCTTCCCCTCCAGCCCCACCCGCTGCCTCTCCGCTTTTCCAGATTCACGTGAGTGTTTTGGTTAACTTTCTCCCCTCCTGTGTGACGGTTGTTCTACCACAGGTTAATGCGGGGCTTCTGGAGCGGATAGGACTAGGCTGAGTTACAGGAACAAGCTACAAGCCGAAGGGAAGCACTGCAGCTTGTGGCCGGTCCCGTCCCAGATATACACCTGCACATCTGGACGAGAGATCATGTGACAGCTTGAAAAGCCAGAAACATATCCTGGATACCATAAAAAAATAGTTCCGTTAAATTAAAAAGGCTTTAAATACTGGCTCAGCTGGTTTGGGGGTCTTTCTGTCTCTCTTCTTTTCATTGTTATGGAATTCGCTGTAGGATTTGTGATTGCAGAAGACTGTGAACCCATCGGATTGTGAATTTGTTTGCAAGTTTTTTGGAAGTTCAGCCAGCCCTTCTCTACTTTCGTAACTTTGGGCATGGCTTGTTGATTTGGGGATCGGGACTTGGTATCTTGGTAAAAAAACAAAACAAAACAAAAGAACACACTCAAATAAAAAAAGAAACTCTCCCCTTTCCCACTTGCCAACCCCTCCCTCAGATCCCCCCCAAGAAAACCATCAAAACCCTTGGCCAAATCCTGTCTCCTTTGACAATATTTAAGAAAGATCCTGTAGGGTAGTAAGCTCTAAAATAGTATCGGTGAAGAGAAATGTCATAGTTCTCTTTGGCTAGAATCCAGAACAGATTGGAAATAAAGAGATGAATGGATGTGAAACACCAAAGTATGGTCAAGACTTGATTCCTGCAACTCGGGAAAAAAAAAATCTCTATTTTCTCTTTCTTATGCAAATAAAACATTCTTGTGTTGCCCACTGGACATATCTTTCTCCCTGATTTACCAAGATTGCAGAAACCAGGATTAAACAAGGCACCCATTCCAAAACCAAAAATCTGTTTTCTCAAACTATCAAAGAGTGAATGACTTTGAGAAGCGAGCATGTGATTAAAAGACAAAAAAGGAAAATCGTGCCTCATTTCTTTTTCAAGAACGGACAGCCAATCAGGCAGAATGATCTCTGTTGGCATTTGCCTTATCTGCTGGTGATAGTTCCTCTTTTAATTTAGGAAAAAGTAGCCAAAGCAATATTGGTAAAATACCACCAGCTTCGGGTTTTCTAAAATATGTGAAATCATGTTATTTTCACCTATTCATTAGTTCAGTCCTTCTCTTCCCACCACTGGACTGTCACCTTCAGCCAGGACCTTGTCTGCCTTGTTCTCTATTGAGTCCTCAGTGTCCAGAACAAGGTCTCACCAATGCTGCTGCCTGGGTTTGAGCTGGGTGTCTCTGTTTGCCCCTCCAGGTGCACTCTGTACCTTTTCTCACCTCATTCTGTGCCCTGGGGCTGATGCCTATGAACCGTGCCCATGGGCTCTGTGATAGTTAAGTTTATGCTCCAACTTGACTGGGTCAAGGGATCCCCAGATAGCCGGTAAAGTATTGTTTCTTGGGGGTGTTTCTGACCGTGTTTCTAGAAGAGATTAGCATTTGATTTGATAGACCGAGTAACGTGGGTGGACATCATCCAATTCATTGGGGGCCCAACTGTAACAAAAAGGCCAAGGAAGAGTGAATTCTCTTTCTCTCTTCTTGAGCTGGTATGTCCACCTCTTCCTGCCTTCAGATATCAGAGATCCTGGTTCTTGGGCCTTTGGACTCCAGGATGTACACCGTGGCCCCCAGTTCTCTTATACCACTGACTTTCCTTGTTCTATAGCTGGCAGACAGCAGATTGTGGAACTTCTCAGCCTCCATAACCACATGAGCCAATGCCTATCATCAATCTCATACATGTCTGTATATATCCTATTGGTTCTATTTCTCTGGAGAACCCTGGTTGACACAGGCTCCCTGGCCCTCCAGCTTCCCTTTGGAAGCCAATGAAAGCACCAGGGAATATCAGCATCGAGCTGGCTGAGTCTCTGAGCTGCAGCCACAGCCCCTGTCAAACCCAGGGATGGTAAAACCTCCCTTCTTCTACTCCCAGGATCCTGTACTATCCCTTGTAATAGTCTCTTCATTAAACTCAGAAAATGACTCCTTTTGAGTTTATCTGTTTCTACAATTATCTGTATTCTGCTGGGGTCCTGACTAAGGAAATTAAGATTTATTGAATGAACAAATGAATGAGGCTTCACTGTAGTGAGCCATACTTCTGGATAATTGCAACACGTTGGTTCCAGAGCCATTTCCTCCCAGGTTCAATTCTTTAGAAATGTCGTTGTCACCATTAGTTCAAGACTCCAAGGATGCGCTGGAGTTGTTTTTCTCCAGTAAAAACCCACAATCTGCTCCAACCCCTTATTGGTTTCTCTTGTGATCAATGATATGAACAGACAAAGCAGTTTGCAGCATTTAGAAAGGTCCATTATTGAATCACCTATTCATCCATTAATTAATTAATTAATTCATCATTCAAGAGAAATTTAATAAGCCCCTACCATGTGCCATGCATCTGGGGATGGCAATTTTATTTCATCTTGCATGCCACCTGGTAGATTCATAGAGCATGGCATTGAAGTAAATTCTGAAGCAGTCTGAAATCAGTGGGAAAATGTGCCAGGATCAATTAGTAATGTCTGCCATGGATAGAGGAATGGAAGCACATACGATCAATATTTACAGGACCAGTATTTGCCATCTGTGTGTTAATGAGTAAGCAAAAAAAAAAAAAAAAAAAGCAATATAAACCCTAGTAACAAGCTTATTTTTGCCTCCAGCTTTGCTGCCTCATGTTAAAACTGCGTGCTTGCTCAAAGGCTTCTGATATACAATAACTACCTCTCCTCAGATGCACCCAAATGGTTATTTGATTGTACAAAGACATCATTGACCTGAAAGTGCCTATTTTCATTATTTACCTTCTGGATTGTATTTGCTGGGTTACAACACACAATTAAATGGAAAGTTTTTCCGTCTACTTTCCTGAAAAGGAAATCGTGGACTGCAATGACCAGCCAGCCCCCAACTTTAGTTAAGATGAAGATTTGCTAGCAGGTGCTCATCACTTTTGGGTAAATTGTCACAACCATCACTCAGGAGTCAAAGGCATCCTTTACAATAGCTTTTCTCTCCAGACCGGTCTTCCTGGATTTTTTTAATAAGGAAAAACACATGAGGAAACTTACTCTCCTTAGCTTTTCATTCTCGATTAATCAATTTTGGTTCTAAAGCCAGCTCAACTCATAAGGCACTGGATTTGACATACAGATTCCTTGAATTGAACTTCCTGTGTCCTGGGTATGCATTCCTCTGGGGGCAAGTTTCCTGATTGCCCTGTTTGGCACCTAATTCTCTTTCTCGAACCCTGTTTCTTTAATACAAGCTAGCTCAGCAGCCCTGGGAAAACCACTTACCCTCTCTCTGGACCTTCATCTGACAGGAGGGGGTTCCATAATAAAAGCTAATAATTATTGAGCACTTACTTTGTGCCAGGCTGTGTAATAAATATTTAAATGTGTACACAGTTAGTACTAAATTATTACACTAAACATGTAATAGATGCTTCCTATCGAGGATCAGCAACTCTTCATAAAGGATCATACAGCAAATATTTCCAGCTTTGCAGGCCATATGTTCTCTGCTGTGGTTACTTAACTCTGCCACTGCAGTGGGAAAACAGCCACAGACAATGTGTAAACAAATGAGTGTCATTGTATTCCAATAAAACTTTATTTACAGAAACAGCCAGTGGGCTCAGGGTGGCTCAACTTTGCCACCCTGGCTTGATAAGAATTTTTCCATTTAATTTTTGTAACAAGCCCATAATGTAGGTACTAGTTAACTAGATAGATTAAGTCACTTTTCTGAGGTCACTAAGACAGGAAGAGCCAGGATGCAGACCCAGACGAGTGGCCCCATGTTTAAACCACCCTTCTGAGTTTCTAAAAGCACCAAACATTGACCCACGCCCTACACAGGCGCCTCCTGGGACCCTCGGCATCCCAGCCTGAGTCCTATCAACTCTCTCCTATCCCCCTTAACCTCTCTCAAAAAGGTCACCCTTCTCAGGCATTCATTTCCTCTTAACTCACTGTCTGTCCTCAGCACGGAGTTTGGCATCAACCCCAGAAAGTCCTAAATCCTCTTACATTCTGAATATTAAGTCCTCTGCCAGACTGGGGTTTCTCTCAGTCTACATACAATTGGAATGAAATCACCAGATGAAACCAAAGAGCTCACATTTGAACAATGCCTGCTCATTGAATATGTTGACTATCTCGTGGTTTTGAGTTAGAACCTGTAGTTCCACTGTCAATTTGCCATGTGACTCCAGGTGTATCATAATCTCTTGGTTTCTTATCTATTGAGGGGTGATTTTAAAAAAACAACCCGTAAGTCTGTGGTGAACACTTGCCAACAGAAGCATTATGCAGCCATGGAGATATGGCATTCAGTGATGCCAAGCTGGACCTTATTTCTTTTTCCTTTCTTATTTCCCTGTTTTGAGGGATGGCTGTAGAAGTATTTTACTCACTGCCAGTTAGTGGTTTGTGCTTGTGTCCAGTGGTGCTTCTGTCCCAGGTGGGTGAGCATGAGTGGTAGAAGCATCATTTTCAAGCTTTGGTTCCTGTCATCTATGTTGGGTTACACTCCAGCCGAGGGTGGACCCATGGATCCATCCACTCATTGGGTCAATATTTATTGTTTGCCAGCTCTGTGCCAGACACAACACAGCCTGGGAATATGGTGGTGGACAACACAGACTAGATTCCTAGAGTCTAGTTAGACCCACAGACACTCAACCACTCCTTAACCAGGGTTGTAATGCCACGCATGATAAGTGCTGTGAAGCAAGCTGGTGCCATGAGCACTTAGGACAAAGAAGGACTCCAAACTGAGGTGAGGAGAGTCCAGGGAAATACTGCCTAGGACATGGCTTCCTCCTCCTCCACCTGCTGACCCTGGCTGTGTAAAGGACCTGAGGACAGAAGAAGCTGGGTGTTCTGAGGAAATGAGGCCAGGAGCTAGGGGTCTTGGGGGTATGAGTTGAGGCCAGAGAGGTAGGCAGAAGCCAGATCGGGCAGTGCCTTGTAGGTCATGGGAGGGAGTATTGACTTTATCCCAAAGATAATAGAAAACTATTAATAGTTTTAAAAGGTGAAGAATAGGGAGTAACATGATCGTGGAAGGGCTAAGAATGTATAAGCTCAAAAGGATATTGATTGATCTTAAAGCTTTTGAGGTAAAAATGTGACACCAACCAACTTTCTCAACCTTCTCTCCCTGTATTTCTTTCTATTCTCCTTCCCTTCTCTCAAACAGATGGGTCTTCTTCATGTTCCTTGAATCCCCACTACACTGCCACACCCTGCTCCTCACTGGAAGGTTCTCTCTACTTCTAGGTGCTCATCTAAGCCCTGCCATCCTTCAGAACCAGTTCAAGTCTCACCTCCTCCATGAAGCCTTCTTGGGTGGCCCTTCAACAAATTACAAAATATAGTCAACACTGTAAACAAATAAGAAGGGGAAAGACTAATCTCTCACTTCAGTCTTTCCCTCTAAAGTCCTTTCCAAAAGTCCCAGTTCCAGGCTTTCTCTCCAAACCAACTTGTATTTTCTCTCACCAGGAAATTGTCTGCTGGCCATGAAACACTACCTGGCTCATCCAAATCCTACTCATCCTTCAAGATGGACCTCAGAATCACTCCTCACCGGACCCCTCCCTGACCACTCCTGTGGGAAGAGACTTTGATCCATCCCTCCTCTCGAGTACTATCTACTTACTGATTAATGTCAGTTAAGAAGACAAAATGAAACAAAGCAAACAAATCCTTGTTTGCACATCTATCTTGTTCCCTTGCTTGACATAAGAATCTTGAAGTGTGGGGACCATGCTCTGTGACTCTTCCTACAATTCTTTTCACTGACACAGCATCCTGTAGATGCTCAATAAATACATGTTTCTTGATATTTCTTGGTCTGAGGTCACATACTCATTTGTATGCCTGGCTTTGTGGAAGATGAGAGGCTTCTAACCTTGTCCTTTGAAGTCTTTCTCCATCGCTGTTGTCAGAGTGACAATCCTAAAACTTACTTTTGTATCATCTCCCTCCCTTGAGCCATCATCTTGGCTCCTCATTAACCATGTAATAAAATCTAGACTCCTTGAATAGTGCCTCCCCACACTTTTACTGTGTTTTAATTTTCTATTGATGTGTAACAAGTTACCATGAACTTAGCAACTTGAAACAACTCATATTTATTATCTCACAGTTTCTGTGTGTTGGGAACCTGGGCCTGACTTTTAGCCCAGTTCTCTGCTTCAGAGCCTCAACCAAGTTGCAATCAAGCTATCAGCTATAGCTGTGGTCTCATCAGAGGCTCAGATGGGGAAGAATTCACTTCTAAATTCACTCTGATTGTTAGCAGAATTTATTTCCTTATGGTTGCAGGAGTGAAGTCTCCTTTGGCTATTAGGAACCTCCTACAGTTTCTTGACATGTGAGCTTCCACTTACTTAAAGAGCACTTGCTTTCTCACAGCTGACAAGGGAAGGAAAAACTCCAGGGCAAGTGTTCCAGGAGTCTTATGTAATGGGCTAGAATCAATACCATCACTTTTGCCATATTTTATTGGTTAGAAGTAAGTCATAGGACCTTTCCATTCCCAAAGGGAGAGGATTATACAAGAGTGTGAACAATAGGAGGTGGGGATCTAGGGTCTGTCTGCTACAGACTGTAGCTCCCTCTACTGCTTCTGAAAAGTGGAATCCAGCAATGCCAGATGTTTCTACTTCTGAAAAACATACCACCTCCGTTTGCATTTCTAGGAATTTATATAGGCATTTGTATCTGACTGAAATGTCCTCCCCTATTTCACCTCCTCCAGTGATTCTTCCCCAGTGTCTTCTATCTTAGAAAAATTGAATCATTCCTTTCTCTGTGATATTTCTATTCTCTGGACCCATATCTATGGTCATGCTCATCAGGCAGTGGGTACCTTACTTGTATATCTCTGCTGTATTAGACTCTAATTTCTTTAAGATTGGGGAATACGTGTTCTTCATTTCTTTATTCCCAGTGCTCACATCTAACATAAACCTGGAGCAGAACTGATGTATGCCACAGCTGCACAAAATGTGTAAAAGTGGTTTACTTAATGGGAAATGATCATTGATCTAAAATGGAGGTTGGCAACCTTTTCACTCTCATACTCCATAAATAAATTTTGAAAAGTTATTTGCCCTTCCCGTCAGATGTTTCTGAGTTGTTATCTATAATTAGTCAGTTTCCTTTTTTATTTTATGTTTTTAAATTTTTATTTTATAATTGGAGTATAGTTGATTTACAGTGTGTTAGTTTCAGGTGTACAGCAGAGTGATTTAGTTATACATATACATATATCTATTCTTTTTCAGACTCTTTTCTGATATAGGTTATCCCAGAATATTGAGTAGAGTTCTCTGTGCTATAGAGTAGGTCCTTGTTGATTATCTATTTTATATATATATATACAATTATATATATATATATTTTATATATGGTAGTGTGCATATGTTAATCCCAACCTCCTAATTTATCCCTCCCCCCACCTTTCCCCTTTGGTAACCACAAGTCTGTTCTCTAAGTCTGTGAGTCTGTTTCTGTTTTGTAAATAAGTTCATTTGTATAATTTTTTAGATTCCAAATATAAGTGATATTATATGATATTTGTCTTTCTCTGTCTGACTTACTTCACTTAGTATGATAATCTCTAGGTCCATCCATATTCCTGTAAATGGCATTATTTCATTCTTTTTTATGGCTGACTAATATTCCATTGTATATATGTACCACATCTTCTTTATTCATTCATGTCAATGGACATTTAGGTTGCTTCCATGTCTTGGCTATTGTAAGTAGTGCTGCAACGAACATAAGGGTGCATGTATCTTTTAGAATTATGTTTTTCTCTGGATATATGCCCAAGAGTGGGATTGCTGGGTCATATTGTAGCTCTATTTAGTCAGCTTTTATTAGGTTATGATGCTATAACAAACATACCCAAATCTTATTGGCTTACTGTAACAAGGTCTTATTTCTGGCTTACCTGATACGTTGGCTGCAGGTTGTTTATGGATCTGTTCCATATGTCTTCTCCTTCCAGGATCCAGGCTGAAGCAGCACCTGCTGTTTGCAACATGACATGCTTGTGGCAGAGGGAAAAAAAGAGCTCTGGCAGAGCCATGCGGTGACTTTTAAAGCTGCTGTGCAGCTATGGGTTACATCATTTCTGTTCACATTCCATGGGCCAAAGCAGGTCATAGGGCAGAGCCTGACCCAAGTATATTCCTTTTATAAGAATGGGGCAGCAAACAATTGGAAATAAAAGTACAATCTATTACACCGTCTAAAATTTTTTAGTAAGTTTAATAGTTGCAAATGTTATAATTTCTGGCATATTGCATAGGTGTTTTACATATATTTTGTCATAACCTTAGAAACTCATTCAGTTTGAGAACATTTCCACTCACATAAAACCCCCTTGGCAAAGCTGGTTCGCATGTTCAAATAAATCAGTCGAATCAGCCTTGTCTTTTGTCAGGAAAAAAAATCTAACTTAAAATTTTAATTCAAATATACTTGTTGATATGTTCCTATGGCAATTATTTATTTCTAATTTGTAGATAGGTAGATAGTCCCAGAGTTAAAGTCACAGAGTCCTGCCATTAATTGGTTTCCTGGAAGAAAAAAGTTTCTGCCCTTTTAATAATTCTTACTAAAGTCCTCATTGCTTTGCTGTCAAGGAGTTCCTTTTGGAACAATGCATTATCAAATTGCTCCTTGTTTGGTGTCCCAGAGGTTTTTACTCACCAAAGTCATACCCCAAAGCAAGACTTGGAAGGGCAAGAAATATACCATATTTTGTCAAGTAAGAAAATGGTGACCTTGAAAGGGGAAGTGAAAGCAGATGCCACAGACTGGTGGTGCTGATCTAAGAGAATTTATGGAAGTTTAGGGTCTGGAAAAGTATTCTCTTACATTATTCTTTTTTTAAAAAATTTATTTATTTTATTTATTTATTTTTGGCTGTGTTGGGTCTTCATTGCAGCACGTGGGCTTTCTCTAGTTGCAGCGAGAGGGGGCTACTCTTCGTTGCAGTGTGCGGGCTTCTCATTGCCGTGGCTTCTCTCGTTGTGGAGCACGGACTCTAGGCGCGCGGGCTTCAGTAGTTGCGGCACGGGGGCTCAGTAGTTGTGACGCACGGGCTTAATTGCTCCGCGGCATGTGGGATCTTCCCAGACCAGGGATCGAACCCATGTCCCCTGCATTGGCAGGCAGATTCTCAACCACTGCGCCACCAGGAAAGCCCCCTCTTACATTATTCTTGCCTGAAAGAAAGTCTTTGGACCTCGTAGGAGTACCCACACCCAGTTTGAGGATGATTTCCATAAGATATAAGATGCTATAGACGTAGGTGAAGGTAAAATGAATGGAAAGACCTCAATGAAAAAAAGAACCAGAATGAAAAAAGTGGAGTAAAAGGCTCAAATCATATAGAAAATGTGTGCAAGTTGAGAAGTAAAAACTTTCCTTGGCTAAAGCTGGCCAGGGAGATGACACAAATCTTCCCCTTCCAGGAGAGAAGGAGAAATCAGTGATGGGGTTGGAGAAGGAGGGAGAGTTTGGGGGTGGATCCTGGAGTGAGGGGTAAGCCTAAGAGAAAAGGGTCCTGGACACCAGCCCATGAAGGATGACTACGTTGGTGCCAGTTTGAGGAAACATCACGTACGTGGTCTCTTGAGTTGATTTCAGAGGAAGTTTCAGGAATCATTGATTTCATCTGCTCGTCACCAGCATGATTAATACATGTCTCAGGACACACACACACACACACACACACACACACACACACACACACACACTCTTATTAATGAAGCCCGTATGCCTTATACAAGAAACAGATCACAAAGCTCTGGAAATACTTTCCAGGACATTTCCTGTCCCTGCCCACACCCCTCCATCACCCACAACCCACCACTACTTTTCCTTCCTTTCCTCACCTTCTCTTACTCTTTCTTCTCCTTTGCTTGTTTTCTTCCCATTTCCTATTGTTCCCTTTTGTCCTCATACTCATCCCCAAAGGCTTAACCCTGCCTCAGTTTTTTAGTCAGCAATTGACACTGATTTAGAAAAACAAATGAACATTCTCTGTGCCTCGTCTCAGCAACGCTCAGGAATTTTTTAGTTTTGGAAGAGTCTCTTTGCTGGAAAAATGAATCAAGAAGGTGATAAGGTATTGTTGAAAGTCTCTAGCCAGGTACAATGTGGCACAGCACACAAGGGCTTACTTAGGACCATATCTGTATTTATTACTAAAAAATATGAGTTTGTATAGAATTGTAAGATGTCAGGAAGTGATAGAAACTTAGAGACCATCTAATTCAAAGTGTTCATTTTCCAAAAGAGGAAACTTAGGTCAGAGAGGGGAAAAGATTTGTCCAAAGTCACATAGGACTGGCAACTTTCCACCTTATAGTCCATTGTGGGGAAAGCTGGGACCCAAGTGTCAAAAGTCCAGGGGCATCCATTTATTAACATGCAGAGGTGAGCAAGTCCACAAACATGTATGTAGTAGTTATAGCAAATATAGTAGACATAGTGGTCACTCTCTGCTCTTTACCTCCTTTCTGAATGAATATATTCAGCTCTTATTTATCTAAGAGTGGGATACCTACGGTGCTTCAGTGAGCTATTTGCCTATTTGTAACCATGTGGTTATATTTTAGGTCCAGCTGGAAGGGAATTGGGGCTGCACACAGACAGGGGTATATATCTGGGGCATGTACCTCTGATTGAAGTCTTAAGCAAAAATATGCCTGATAGTAATGTCGTCCAACATTATCTATTCTCCTAGGAAGCATTTGGCTGGGAATTAGGAGAACCGGGTTCTAATCCCACCCTGCCACTGGGTTTTCTCTGAATGGCCTTGGGAAAGTCCCTTCCCCTCTCTGGGACTCCATATCAGCATCTTTAAAGCACAAATAACACCTCAGAGAGTAGCGAGAAGCTAATGAAGTGGTGAGTGTAAAGCACGTGATAAGTGATTAGGTGCTGAAATAACGTAGGAACTTTAAATTTTATTACCACCTTTCATTGCCATAGGGAATTCAGGATTTTTTAATAGGTGAACAATGTCCTCGTGCAGGCTCTCTGATTGCACTTCAATCCCTGCCAAGTGTCTCCCCTTCAGAGGGGCTCCTCTGACCAGTCCCTTGCCATCTGCTGTGCTACCCAATTCCTTTAGTTCACTCTCAATCCTCTTAACCAAGTCTATTTTTACCTCTAGCCCCTATCACCCCCTGCCATGTTATGAAGTAGTTGTTTTCTTTTTCCACTATTTAACTGTAAGACCCAGGAGGGCAGGGACTTTGGCAGTGTTGCCTACCGCCTTATTCCCAGGGCCTAGAACAGGCAGTGCTGGCACGTAGTGCATGTTCAATAAACATTTACTGATGCATGAATGAGCTCGGGACCTCTTGAAGGAATTTGACGTGGGCATCTGCAGCTGAAGATGAAGTAGGTACAGGAGGACAAGGGGGTGATTCCAGGCGGTGGTGACAGCTTGGGTGATGCACAAATTCAGATTTCATGGCCTCTGTGGATATTTTGAATGCCCAGAGATACTGGAGCACTTTTTTCAGAATTTTATCTCTACATCTCCAGTGATATAAAAGACCAGCAGAGTGAGGTGTGCTCCTGCTGCCATCCATCTAGAGACGTGGATGGAACTGGGATGGTGGGGAGGAACAGTTCATTCTTAAAACACTGTGGCAGGAGAGGTGAGGTGAGGAGAAGTTCAGGAAAGGAGGCAGAAGCTCGTGGCACTTAGAGGAGACCCTTCCCCATCTTCACGTGTGAGCCAGCCTCTGCCAGATGCTACCAACTGTTTGCCCAACCTTGGAAGCTTGTTGATGTGACAGTCATGGAAGCTACTGGAAGCTTCTGGTTTTGTGAGCTGAGTAAAAGAATCCACTCACAGAGAACCTTTGGAACGCTTAAGGGAAATACACCTGGTTCCTCCTGAAAACTGGTAGCACAGAGATCTCGAAGTGACCCTGCTCTGAGCTGATTTTCGAAGTGCTGGGCTGATAAAACCAGCCTTTGCCCGAAAGTCAGTCTCAAGGATCTTGACTTCTATGCTGATACACAAGGATCTATTGTATTTGTATTATACTGTTATATTTTATGTATTTTACAGTATTCTATGTGTATATATGTATGCATACACACACATCTTCTGTGTGTAAGAAAAAGGCAGCAGAGAGAAAGAGTCAGGAGAGAGAAACGAGGGGATGTCCCGTTCATCACAATGAGTGGTGTTGACCAGAGGCAAGGGGCCTCGTGGCATCCTCTCCTCCTGAATTTTCAGCACACCGAGTGCCCCGGCGGTGCTCTGGAATCCTACGCAAGGCCCTGATCTCGAGATGGTCCGAGCAGCATTTGCAAGAAATGACAGAAAAAAGGCTAAATGCCGCTGATCCCTGCTGCCGTCCCGGTGGCCGTGCTGGTGGAATGCCAGCCACCCAGAACCCCACTCTGCTAGCTGCTCGGTTTGCGTTTGTACATTACCCCCGCCTCTGCAGTCCACGGACGCGGGGTTGCCTGTCAGCAATCTGGAGTCATTTTCTTTTCCGTTCTGGTTTCATGCCTGGGTCTCCCGGGGTCCCGCCAGGTACATCCATTAGGGGTCTGCCCTGGGCTGGGGGCAGCTCTGGGATGGGATTCTGTGGGCTCAGCTGGGCTTTGCCTGTGCTGCTCTCTCCTGAGGAAACAGATGACTCTCCTTGATGTGTCCGAGAGCGGCAGATGGAGGAGGAGGAGATGCGGACATGGTCCCTGGTGCTCCCGACATGGTCCCTGGTGCTCCCTAGGGGCCTGGGAGAGTGTGCGGGGAGAGCCACCCTCCACCCCTGGGCTCTCCCTCCACGTTTTCTCTCTCCTGTGGTCAACCACAGGGTTTGAAAAGGCTCCTTTGGTGTAGCTCTGGGGTCCCTGACCTCTCTCCAGTCCTCCTGCCTTAAAGCAGTGGGGCCCATCTTGGGATCTTTTCAGCTTTCTGTGAAGATCTGGGCAAGCTGCTTTTCTCCTCAGGAGGCTTTGTCCCCGCCAGCCAAGTCATGTTCCGCTGAGGTCATGGGAGATGGATTATTTTACACAGGCATCTGCAAATGACGGCTCAAACTTGAATCTACAAGTAGGTGTTGATGGCAGAAACTCCCAGGCATCTGTTTCCATCCCTTTGGCACCCCCATCCCCAGCATCTGCTCCACACCTTTCCTGCCTTGCAGAAAATTTCTGCTCTCCTTTGAGTTTCAGTCTTCCCTGAAGTGGTCAGTAGGAGCTGTGACACGGGGAACCCAGGGCCAGGGGTGTCTGGGAGCCTCCGGGTGCCGTGGGGTTGTCTGCCCGGTGCAGTGGGGTAAAGACTCGAGCTGGATGGCATTTGAAGTAGCCCGTGATACAGAAACTCACCCATCAATTGCCAGTGTGTGTGAGGAGGACCACACGCGGCTGTTTCCTTTTGTGATAGTCTCCCCTCCTTGCCCTCCACCTCACGTTAGACTCAGTATTGTGCTACATCCAGGGGAGTTTTTCTTGGCACAATCCTGGATTTGTCTCTGTTTTTGACGTAAGTCACAGAACGATTGTTCTCAAAGACAGTGAAAGGGAAAATGGAAGAATCGTGACCGAGTCCCCGCATCCACCTGTTCCTTCATTTCCTGCCTCTGAGGAGGTTTAGATGGTACCATGGCTGTGTCTCCCTCTCCTCAGCCCCACAACCTGCCCCTCCTCCTCTAAACTCTTTCAGACATTCTGCTATTAGAGAAGGAGAATTTTAGAACAGCCCACAATAAAGATAGGACAGCTGGAATATGTTCTATTCTGAGATTTTTCTCCCCAGTCAGCTTTGAAAAATTGTTAACTTGGACCAAGATTCCTTAAACTCCAAAGGTGCAGAGACTATGAATCATAAAGAGCCAGGGCTTTAAAGCACCATGACTTCCCTCCTTCTCCACACCCAAATTGGTAATTGGTGGTCAGTTATTCCATGGAATTGGTGATACCCACTTCTAAAACTCTTCCAAGTTGAGTGCAATGTCCTCAACAACATATATAAAAATCAGACCCTGATATCTTACTCGAAAATCTTCAGTGTCTCATGGCCACCTGCAAGATGAAGTCCAAAGATTTAACCAAGCTGCTAAGGACAGTTGTTTAGGTTGTACACTGCACAATGCTAAGGTGACTCATACTCGGCACAGTCATGCTAAGGCCCTGTGATAAGCGAAGCATTCAAAGCTCTTCACAGTGCATGTTCAAGCAACTCTTCTAATCTTCTGTTCCCTAAGCCTGTAGGTGTACCTCTACCTTTAGGCAGGCTGGTTTCACTGCCTCTAAACACATCTTGAAATCCCTACATCTGGGACTTCACAGAGACTCTTCCTTTAGCGTAAGGAGCGCTGCTTCCTCATCTCCACCTAGCTGAGTCTTCCCAGTGCTTCAAAACCTACTTTGTCTTATTTTTAATTTTTATACAATTTTTAAAGGTTACTTTCTATTTACAGTCACTACAAAATATTGGCTGTATTCCCCGTGTTATACAGTACATCCTTGAGCCTGTCTTACACCCAGTAGATTGTGCCTCCCATTCCCCCACCCCTATATTGCCCCCCCGCTGCTTCACTCTCCCACTGGTAACCATGAGTTTGTTCTCTATATCTGTGAGTCGGCTTCTTTTTTGTTATATTCACTAGTTTGCGTTAGTTTTTAGATTCCACATATAAGCAATGTCATCAAGTCCGTCTGACTTGTTTCACTTAGCGTAATACCTTCCAAGTCCATCCATGTTGCTGCAAATGGCAAAATTTCAAAGCCTTCTTTAAGTTTCACCTTCTCTGTGACATTTTCCCTGCCCACACCACCTGGAAGGCATCCTGTTTCTTCTGTACTTCTGTAGTTTTTGTGATCAACAGACCCCTTGAGACAGACTACCCACAGCTGGAATTTTAGTTTTCTTCCCGTGAATTCTATGTGCCTAAGTAGACTGTGAGCGTTTGGAGACCGAGCCACGTCTAACATGGCCTGGATTTCCTGCAGCACCAGACACAGCGCCTGGCACACAGTGGGTGCTCATTCAATTCGTGACCCCCGGGCTGGTTGGTTCCAGTTGCTTTGTGAGCCATCCGCTCACCCTCTCTCCCACCCCCTTGTTATTTTATTCCAGTTCCTGGAATTTCATAATAACAGAGATGGTTCCAAAAAGCCGATACAGACCATTTCCTCCAAATAAACCCATGTTTTCATATGACAAGCGCTGGAGCTTTCTCTAAAAGAAACCCCTCTGTTTGGGTTCCATCAAACATGCCAAATAATAATGACAATAAAATAATATCCATTTATGTAGTGCTTCCTAATGATAGGCGCATGGACTAAATACGTACATTACCTTCTTTAATCCTCAGCAAACCCTATTTTCCCAGCTTTACACATGAATAAATGAAGCCTATAATAGGTAAAGCAATTTGTCTTAAGTCACAGAACTAGTTGGTGATGGCCCCAGGACTTGAACCCAGTCTTTCTGAACCTCAAGGGTCTTTTTTTTTTTTAATAAACTTTTTAAAAAATTAATTAATTAAGTTATTTATTTATGTATTATTTTGGCTGGGTTGACTCTCAAGGGTCTTAACCACTGTGCTGATAGGCAAGGTCCCCCGGGTCTGGTCTGCAACACTTTTGAAGGGCATCCTTGTTGTCAGACATTCTGTGGGCTCAGGGCTGACCTGGCTGTGGACAGAGACCTCAGTCCTCAGAGCGTGTGTGCCAGAACTAGTTAATAAGCCTTATCTTTAAAATGAAGCAATTGGATCTGGTCCCTTCCTGTTCTAAGAATTTATGAAGCTACAAAAAAAGACATGGCCCTTGCTCTCAGGAATTTACAATCTTGTTGGCGGGGGTGGGGTGGCGGGGCTGGGCAAGGAATAGAAACCTCAGGAGAGAAAGAGCCAGCTAAGGTAGACTATGTCCCAGCCAGGTGAGTGCATGAGGTCCACTGGTTCAAGTACATCAGAGGATCAGAGAAGACGGTACTATTGCTTTGCAAGCAGAGCAAGCTTGGATCTGCCATCAGAGGGATACCTTTTTCCCAAGGACAATGAACTTGACCTAGGGCCGGGTTGGGGGCGGTGGAGCTGCCGGAGGAGAGGCACATATCACAAACCCTAGGATGTTTATCAGCCAGACCAGTTTGACCCTGCAATAAGATGTTTCTTGAGCAAATTTTTTGGAATTTTGGTGGGCTCTGACCTGCAGTTTTCACTTCCAAAATAACTTGACTTTTCTAAAGTGGTAATTTCATTTTCATGATAATACTAAACTGAAGCCACATGATCCCTAATTGGAAGCAGGTCTTGGGCCGCAGAGTTGCCAAGAAGCAGTAAGAAACATGCTTATTCTACTACTTTGCTTGAGGCACTCAGCATTTTTGAATGCCTGGGCAGAAATATAGTTTTTTAAATAAAGCCAACCCCTGAGAGAGGAGGGGGCGAGGGGAGGGGAGAGGGAGCCAGGGGAGGGGGTGGTTAGAAATGGGAGAAGGAGTTTTTTGTTAATCCAAAGAGAGGAAAATAACACTTTATTTTTGTGTTTAAATTTTCCCGTCTGTCTGTGCCATCTTTTGACATGAGTGAAATCGGGATGTGTCCTATGGGTCTTGGGGTGGGTGTGTAGCTAATGTTCTTTCAGCTCTCAAGTTTGCTGTTCTGATTTCCTTCAGCCCAGCAGAGTGCAGGGACGACTTCAAGAGGAACAGTGGGAATGACTCCTTTTTCTATTTGCTTTCCCACATCACTTCATTTGTTCTGTTAATTGTATCCTGATGAGAGACGCAGAAACTCCTCCTCCAGTGGCAGTCGGGAAATTGTCTGAATAAGTGTTTCTGGAGGGGGACAAGAAAGCAATCACAGCTTTTCTTTTACAGAGAAGCAGAAAGTCTCCCAAGGAAGGTGACTACAGAAAAGACTGACTCAAAGGAAATCTTTTGAAGGATGTTTTCTAAAAGAAACAAAACAGACCCCTTTCTGAAAACAAAACTTAGATCATGGATTCAAGGCATATCTGAACTTTCTGATGGAAGCCGAAGTTGTTTTCTAAATACAGTTGGGAGCTCAGTAATCACATGGTAGTTGATGAGACTCTTCCCTTCCTGCTGCCCTCAGTTTCCTGCGAGGCACCATTTTAGACAAATCTGCTGGAGGGGACTCTGGGTTTTGTGGCTCTGTCCCACCCTGTCAGTTAATACCCGCCTGAGTGCTGCTGGAGCCTCTGCTGGCTGGCTGGCAGCCATTGGGTCTCTTTTTTGTGGAGGGCATCATCCCTCAGCATCCCGGCCCCTCTGTCCCCTCTGCTCGCCCTGCCAGCTCTGGTATTGGGCCTTTCTGCCAGGACTGCCCATGGCTGGGCTGTACCAGAAGAATCCCTGGCTTGATTCTGATTCTCCCTTTCCTACTTAGCACACCTCTGTAGGAAAGAAAAGATATAACAAGAACCATGAAGAAGGGAGCAAGGAAGGGACAAAACTGATGTGGGGAAACAGAGAGCTGTAGATTTCAGCGTTAACGGTTGCCTGTGAAAAACCACTGCCCCCTGGGTTGGGTAAGGGTAGCCCAGAACTTGGGTTGAAAGAGAAAGTCTCAAGGGGAAGAATATTTAGATATGCAACCACAGTGCCTCAAGATAGATGTGACTCAGTGACTTCCCAAAACACGGATTTCAGATAAATATCACATTACGGCCTTTTCGTACTTTTTCCTTGATTTTTCTAAGGCAGTCGTTGACGTTTTTAATTGAAACCCCGCTGTTACACACCCACTTCAGTTTCCAAGGAAGGCATGCAGGTGGTGAAACTCCAGAGGGAACATTTGCTTTCTCCTGATGTCCCCAAGGACCCCCTAGGCTCTGAAGCCCAAAGAAGCCGGAACATCTGGCCCATTTCAGCAGTTTATTCGCAAGTTCAGCCAGTCATCTGGATGTTTTGTCTATATAGTGCCAAACATCTGGGTTGACTTTTTTTTTTTTTTTTTTAACCAGACTTACTAGATGTTTTGGCATTGTGTAGACAAGAAATCAATTTTTTAATAGTTATTTCTCTACTCATCTGAGATTCTTAGTAACTGGTGCTCTGGTACAATGAAGGAAAGAGATGGAAGGCTTTCTTTCTTTTTTTTTTTTTTTTTTTGCTGATTGCTTTCCTTTTTGGAGGTATCTACACCATTCGAAATCAGTGGTTTGACTGCTTTGCTTTTTCACTAGTAGATGAAATTGACCAAAATAATATGGTGTGTTGATTTAACAGAACACAACTTTAAGTGGCTCCAATTCATTTTAAAAGAATTAGAATTTTAATGTTTTTCGCCAGACCTTAAAGACATAGAGAATTGAGTGACTCTTGAACACAACTTGCGAGGATTAGGTTATGTCTGGATTTTCATACTTATCCTTTCAAATATAAGATCCTCTGTGTCAGGGTGGAGAGCTTCTTCCTATAGTTATTTATGGTCTGCCTGTGGGACTTTCATTTTTCCCTGGGGAAATCTTACCTTCACTGCTAACGTTATTGATATCATCCTGGCAACTGCCATGAAAAGAGCTGGGTTTTGCCCCCATGTTCAAGTTTCCTGTCCATCTTGATGGATAATGTACCCTCAGATTTTATTTTATGGCCATATTGAAGACAATTTTTGTGTCTTCTATAAAACTCAGGGTGAGGACCTCCATTATATTTTCAAGGTCTCAAATAGAGGACTCTGTGTAATATTCCAAGTATATTTTAGCACAGGGGAAAGGCTTTGTCTCATTAGGATATATGTTTCCCTTTCTGCCAAGGCTGCAAGGGAGCTTCAAGCTTAACTTAGTTTTCAAATGTTTTTACTCTTACATTGCAGGCATTTAACAAAACAATATCCCCTCTCTAATTAAATTTTTTTAGAACCTCTCTTTTTAATTTTCTATTCTGAGTCATTTTATTGCATTATAATGTTGCAAGCTCAGTGCCTAAAGTTCTAAAGCACTGATATGTAATTATATATGTAAATACATAAAGTAAGTATGTAAAGGATATCTACCGCTAAGAAAAAAGAAGCATACAGGATATTATCCATATTGAAAATTTATTGAAATGTGTATAAATAATATAAATTAAACACTATATACTTAAGTGCTAAAGAAATCCTACTAGTAAAACAAAATGTAGGTTATGAGCTATTAGTGGGCAGTAGCCCCAGTTTATATTCTTTTGTATTTTTTTTCACAGAAACACTGATGGAGGCAATTAAGCTTCACAGAGAAGCTACGTTCTTCACAAAACTGGATTGCAGCAGGAGTCTGTAGGAATGAACTTCTACCTGGATGACAACTGATTATTCTCTAGGGCCACATGACAAATGGAGATGTAAGAAACAGAGCAGGTTCTCCTAGGATGACATTTTCCCAAGTCCAGTTGCATGGATTGAGTCCTGATGCTATAGCTTTCAATATCTTTTTTCATAAGTCTTAAGACATAGACAAAGCATTAGACGAGGTTTTTTTCCCCTCATGTCCATTTCTTACAGTTCCTCAGGGGATGTCCTCTAAAAGTTCAAGTTTGGGACCAGTCTTGCTATGGTACTTCAGCCCTGAATTAGATCTCTCTGCCCCTTTCCCTAGTTTCTATTCAATACTTTATTGTGGTGTGAAATGAGCATTGTTACGCCTGTGAAATGAGGTTGAAACAAATCAAGAAAAGTAAATTGCAAACTCAGTACCACATTATCACTTTATACCCCCTTCACTGCCCAAACAGCTGGTCCCTGGGGGCCCCAAGGTTGAGCAGGTATCTAGGGAAGATTCCAGCGATCTGCTTTGCCGTCGGCTCTGGGATTTGTCTTCTAAGATGCTTCCCTTCCATACAATGTGAACATGACTGCTTCAGTCACTCAGGTCTCTCCCATCTTTGAAGATTCCTCTCCCCCAGTTTTTATAATACAAGTGATATAGCAGAGCCTCCATATTATTTTTTTCTGCATTAAAATTGCTCCTTTGCTATAGAAATAGTGGGCTATAAGTTAGTAGTGTGCTTTAGGTTAACTCTCTGGGGTCTGATCTTCACTCCCTTGTCCAAAGTCCTGCAGGATTTCCAATCAGCTGAGCTTTTCCATACACCTGTATGTACACATCACAAATGCACATGGTTGCCCAAGAGGAAGAGGAAGCAGAAGAGAGGAGAGCTAGGGAGTTCTCTAACTCAGGCAAGGGAGATAACTTCAGCTGGTCATCTGAATGAAGTCAGAAAGAAACTCATTAATTTCTGTTATCTCCCACAATATCTTCAGTCTAGGGTGCCTTAGACTGGTGAATTCCAGTCAGTGTGTTGAATTAAACACTTGCTATTAAACTCCATTGAATTATTTAAAATGACGGCGAGGCTATGATGATTCACAGAGCCCCCAGGCTGAGAATGTGCTGTTTATGAGTTCCCAAGCCCAAGTATGAGTAGAATTAACTGCTTGCTCTACAGAAGTTAAGAGAAGTCATAAGGGAATGACTTTTTTTTTTTTTTTCAAAATATTGTGTCCAGCTAAAGTGAGAATTTCCAAATTAACTTAAGAAGTGATTAAGTCTTTTAGGAAAGAAGTTTGAATTCTCCCAGAGACAACTGGGTCACAAAATCTCAGAATTTAGGGAGAGACAAGGGAACATCTAGCCCAACCCTCTCATCAGGCTCAGAGCAATGCAATGCAGTGATTTGTGCTGACACCCCAGAAACCTCTTGGTTCTGTCTTGTAGACCACAGGCCTTTGCCTGTCATTCTCCCTCCTCAAATAACTTAAACTCCTGGAAATTCAATTTTTCTGGAATAATTAGAGTGGCTAACGGAGCACTCTTTGAGCCTTTAGAATCCATTCCGTTCAAAGGCTGAGTAACAATTGGGCTAAAACAAGCTAAGAGAGAAACATGGGCTCCCCTGCACCTCCACCAGCCCCCCTCTGCAAAGCACACCTACCTGAGTTCAATAGTCAGAGCTGCATGAGCACCAGCTATAAAATGAAGTTAAAAATAAAATTAATTTTAGGGAACACTTTAGTAAGGAATTTCTCAAGCCTATGATTTGAGAAAGAGGGATCCAATTATCCTCATTAGGGATAACTAGCATCCGAGATTTCAGATCTGGCTCTTAGAAGCGCTGTCTTCTGCCAAAGCCAGCAGAATGGACGAGCACCATCCAGCTCTGTCCTTGCACTGGTCGGGACAGAGGCTGTGTGACATCAGCTCTTTTTCATCCCATTCTGAAGCCCATTCCCTGTTCAGATATATTACAGACACCATGAACTTATAAAATGCCCCACTATTTTGAATCCTTTCATTTTAAGTCTTTTACCTTTTCAAGTTTCACAAGAAAATATACAAGTTCTGTCTTTTAATCAAAAGCCAGTTTACGATTTCAATCAGGCTGCTGTACACCTGAAACTAACACAACTTTGTTAATCAACTATACTTCAATATGAAATAAAAATTTAAAAAAAAAACAAAGAGATTTTAAAGTTTATACTATTTAATGAGCAAGTATTAAAGTTTAATTTTCCTAAGATGTTTTTACTGGGAACATCACTTACTGTTTTTTAAGGGGAAAATATGTATCCAGCTCTTTTAGAACAAGTTCTAGATAAGATCATTTTATATATTTTAAAGTTGGGTAGTGGTTTCGCTACATTTAGTAATGCTCAGTGTTACCCACTTCTTGGATCTTTTCAGTGGGAGGGTATACTTGCTCTCTGCATTTACTTGATTAAAATAAGCTAAGAATTACTTGGCAATTCAGTTTATGGAAATAAACTGCTATTTAAGATGTGAAAAAATTGTAAGGAGAAAAGCAAAGCCTTGAAACTTAAAAGTCAAATTATAGAAGACTGGTAAGATTTCATATTTTAGCCACTCAATGGAATAGTATGTAGCCATTTAAAGTCATTCATGTGTATACCTGTTGACATGAAAAGATTTTCACATTATGCAGTTAAGTGAAAAAAGATTACAAGACAGAAGACTTGTTCTTTTTAGTTTTTTATGATTGATTGAAAGATACAGACACCCAATGAAGAAGTTCTATTAAATAAGAGAATCATTCTAGTTCAGTGAGTTAAGGTGATTATTTTAGCTACAAAGGAATATTCATGAAATCTAGGGGTAGGAATTGCAGCACAGCCAAACATCCTGGGAACAGGCATACAGAAGCTATCAGACCCTGAAGACATGGGAAATACAAAACTCTAGATGTTACTCAAAATTATTTCATTGCAAGGCTTTCAACCACGGAGTTTTGGTTTTGCAGAAAAATTTCAGGGTATAGATTACAATTAAAAAAAGAGTTAAAAAATTTAAATAAAGAATGGAAAAGAAAACTATGCTTAATGCAAGAAACCTAATTAATGCCTGAATATGGGGATGTTTTTAACATGCTTATAATTTATACTTGTTTTTTAAAGTCCATTTTTGTGTCTTAAATTGAGAACTGTAACCACGTGATGATATTTTCTTATGGTTTCAATGATTACATAGCTTTAGAATTATAATAACATTATTTGTTTAGCAACGGTTCTGTGCCAGGCAGTGCATAGAACTTGTTCTCTCTTTTTTAAAAAACTATTCAGTCGGGCTTCCCTGGTGGCGCAGTGGTTGAGAATCTGCCTGCCAATGCAAGGGACACGGGTTCGAGCCCTGGTCTGGGAAGATCCCACATGCCAGGGAGCAACTAGGCCCGTGAGCCACAACTACTGAGCCTGCGCATCTGGAGCCTGTGCTCCCCAACAAGAGAGGCCACGATAGTGAGAGGCCCGCGCACCGCGATGAAGAGTGGCCCCCGCTTGCCACAACTAGAGAAAGCCCTCGCACAGAAACGAAGACCCAACACAGCCAAAAATAAATAAATAAATTAATTAAAACAAAAACAAAAACAAAAACTATTCAGTCAATAAATAATTACTAAGTACCCTCTGTAGTCTTCTTCTCTGGGTTCCAAATGTACAGTGTTGAACAATTCCGTGTCTGCTTTGTAGGGCTTACAGTCTACCTTGGGAGATAAGACAAGACAGATGTAATGCGTTAGAAAGTCAAATCTCTTATGAAGTAAAAAAGTTAGCTGGTGATGGAGAGGGGTGGGGGGGCGATGGGGACTGTTTTAGTAGCATGGTCAGAGAAGGTCTCTCTGAGGAGGTGACATTTGAGCTGAGGATGAAAGAAGGGAGGCAGCAATGCGGGGGAAGTGGATTCCAGGCAGAGTATATCAACCGCCAAGTCCCAGAGTCGGGAGTGGGTTTGGCGTGCGGAGGAAATGGCAAAATGTCCAGGGTGGCTGGAGTGGGACAATTGAAGGTGACAGTGGCAGGGGATGAGTGGGAAATGGTAGCCAAGCATCTAGGCTAGGCTCCAAGGTCTGCTATACCAAAGTACCACAACTTCGTTTGATTAGCTTAAACAGCAGATGTTTATTTTCTCACAATTCTGGAGGCTAGACGTTTAAGATCAAGGTGTGGGCAGGATTGGTTTCTTCTGAGGCCTCTCTCCTTGGTGGATAGATGGCCACCGTCCCCTTGTGTCTTCTCAGGTCTTCCTTCTGGGTGTATCTGTATCCTAATCTCCTCTTATGAGGGCATCAATCATATTGGATTAGGGCCCATTCTAATGCCCTCATTTTAACCTAATTACCTCTTTAAAGACTCTGTCTCCAAACACAGTCACATTCTGAGGTAGTGGGGGTTAAGATTTCAACAGATGAATTGTGGAGGGACACAATTCAACCCATAACGTCTCATTTAAAAAAAAAATAGTTTGGCAGTTTCTAATGAAATTAAATATTCCTCTACCTATGACTCAGTAATTCCACCCGTAAGTATTTATCCAAGTGAAATCACATGCCCTCCCACCAAATGCCTTGTGCAAAAATGTTCATAGTAATTGTGTGATAATAGCCTCAGAGTAAAAGCAACCCAAATGTCCATTAGCGGGTGAATGGGTCGATTCATATACATCCATGTAATGGAATGCTACTTAGCAATGATCTACTGATACACGTAACAACATGGACAATCTAACAAATGTTATGTTACATAAAAGAATCCATGACGCCAAAGGGTAAGTACTGTATGATTCCATTTATATAAAGTTCTAATGTAGGCAAAGCGAATCTACTGCCAAGGGAATCAGAGCAGTGGCTATTTCTGGTGGTAGTGGGGGAGGGGTGTTGACTGGGAGGGAACTTTCTGGAGTCATGGAGTGTACCTTGATAGGGGTTCCTGTTAAATGGATGCATGGATGCATGCATTTATTAGTATCAATCACCTAAGATTCATAATATGTAACTTATACCTCTATTAAAACCTTAAATAAATAAAATCTCAATAATAAAAAAAATTACCTAAGAACAGTCACAAAGTCCAAACTGTATAATTGTTTATGGGCCAGCTTTGTTTACAGAAGTATGAGCAGGTCTCCTGGGGCTGATCTGCTGGCTAGCCTCGCTGGCTCAGGGTGGCTTCCAGGCCTCCAGAACTCCTCACCCAGCTTCTTCAACTCCCGGGCCTGGCCTGAGTACAGCTCCCCAGGGAAAGGGCTCACACCATCTGGAGGTGGTGAGGGGTCAGAATGGCTGTCATCAAAAGAACACAAATGATAAATGCTGGCAAGGACGTGGAGAAAAGAGAACCTTTGCACACTGTTGGTGAGAATGTAAATTGGTGAAGCCATGGTGGAAAACAGTATGGGGGTTTCTCAAAAAACTAAAAATAGAACTACCACATGACCCAGCAAGTCCACTCCTGAGTATACATCTGAAAAAAACAAAAACACTAATTTGAAAAGAGACATGCACCCCAATGCAGCATTATTTACAATTGTCAAGATACGGAAGCAACCTAAGTGTCCATGAACAGATGAATGGATAAAGAAGATGTGGTGTGTGTGTATATATATATATATATATATATATATATATATATATATATATACACAATGGAATACTACTCAGACATAAAAAAGAATGAAATTTTGCCATTTGCAGCAACATGGATGGACTTGGAAGGTGGCATCTAAAAAATACAACAAATTAGTGAATAAAACAAAAAAAGAAGCAGACACAGATATAGAGAACAAACTAGCCGTTAGCAGTGGGGGGGTGGATAATATAGGCGTGGGGGGAGAAAAGGGTTATTATAGGATTGTATGAAATCATGTGTGTGAAACTTTTGAAAATTGTAAAGCACTATGGAATTTAAAGAATCTTTCGTTCAATTAAAAAAAGACTGGAGGTGGTGAGGGCTGCACACCGTTCCTGTTGGATTTGACCTTTCCCACTTCACCTTCATCCTCCCTTCCTGGTTGCCCACACTGACAGCAGACAAAGGATTTAGAGAAGCTCGGTAAGCCAGTTCCATGACAGTTAAGACGTACCCGCAGAAGGTATCCCGTCCTCCATGACATTCACAGAGGCTGTGCTTCTCTGACTGAACCCACACTGATACGGGATTTGGCTTATTGGTACAGATGCGGTGCTGGGTAAAAGTAACCACGAGGGAACTCACAAACAGTGGGGAGAGAAGAGCACACCATCGTGAGAGCATGTGCTCACGTTCCTGCATCCTCATCCTTTCTGTGTGACCTTGGCCAAGTCACCTAATCCAGCTGAGCCTGCAAAGGTGGGTCATCACACCGCCTCTCCCGACTTGCTGAGCTCCCAGGGGCCGTATCAAGTGTCAGTCGTGACTGTGATTCCTTCCTTCTTCCCCTCCGGGAGCGTGCGTGGTCTTATGCAACCCCGGGCCAGGGAGTGGGTAGTTAGGCCTTTCCTGATCTGTATTTGGATCCTCTCAAGACCTTTCAGTGAGAGGGAGGAAAAGTGAAAATAGAGACTAAATGGAAAAAAGGAGGATCTCAAGGAAACAGGAAACCTGATGTGCTGTGGGATTTCATTTCTCATGTGCAAAGCACATTTTCTCCAACCTATCATTTCTGAAATAAACGATCCGCAATCATTTAATGTGAATGCATCCCAGACCTGGGTTGGGCCTGTGTAATTTGGAATCAGAAATGACTGACGGGTTGACAGGAAAGTTCTGCCAATAAATTACATACATCCTGTTAGTACAGTCTCATACCTAAAAATATCTTCAGAGACTAAAGAGAAACTGGCAGTGGCTATGGATTGACTGAACACACACACACACACACACACACACACACACATAAAAACTAAGCAACATTATATCCATATCCCCTAAGCTGTAGTTAAAATTAATTTGCTTTTAGACCAAAGTCAACTATGCCGGAGCTATAGGTCCTTCATCAAATACATTGAGTAAAGTGTTCATTCAAATTAGATTTTTGGTGTTGTGTAGACTCAGCAGATAAGATTTGTGTTTTCTTCTTATCAGAACTTCAGGGTGTCACCCTCCTATGGATGTGGGCTGCGTGTAACTCCATGAAGTGTTTCTGTTTCAGGAAGAAGAGCCGAGTCATAGCAATAAAGATAACAGGATTCTAGTTCTGGGCAATCAAATTTGTTTATTTGCTTCACTTTTTCCATCCAAAAAGCAGGACCTTTCATTCCTGTAATACCAGTTACTTGCTGCCTTGTAGCTGAGAGTCTTCTACACAACTGGACAAGGTACAGTTGGCCCACAGGAAACAATTTGGGGCTTTAGACCTTCTAGGGTAGTGCCTAGGAATTGCCTTCTACCTCCCTGATGGAAGACCAGCCTCCGGTTGCAAAAGCACTCAAGGTGAGCATAATCTGGGCTGGAATTTGGGAGGCCATTCCTCAACTACCGTTCCCCATCCCTGTTGCCAGTTCAGGTCAGGAAAAGCTAAATAATTTGTTTAACCCGATCCCCTTTCCCTACCTTGAGGGAAAACTCCTATAAGCTCACTGTAAACACAATTATGCCATGTGGGGCTTTCATTAATCTAGTACAAACCACAGCCTGACATACACTGGGCAGGATTTACTTTATTATTTTTTTTCTTAGCCTTTTTTTCAGCACCAGCTTATCCTTACACTTCCTACCCAGTGGTGGTTATTTGTACAGTGTGAATTTGGGGGAAGAAAGATGTTACTGGAACCAAATTTTGCCATGGCAAAAGCATTTTCTAGGACCCAGAGATAGTCATGGATTCTTAGGGTAGGGTTTGAGGAGACTCAGAGTTTACCAAGAAGTGCTGAAAATTCATTCTATAAATGAGGGGACTGAGTCTCAGAGGTCACCAAGCCAGCGAGTGGTTTTCATTCATTTAGCAAATATTTATTAGACACCTACTTCATGGAGATACTGAGAGAGGACGCCTAGGTGAATAAGACGGATGTGGTGTCTACCTTCAGAATCCCTCTTTTTATTACAGAGCCCTTAACTAGGGAGAGCCACAGCTTTGGGCTGGCAGAAAACTGTGTTTATCAAACTCTTTTGACCAAAACCTACAACACAAAGACATTTAATATTTCAGTGCCTGAAGAATATGTATGTACTTATAGGACATATTTGTCCATAACTAAAAAATATTACTGTATATAAAAACCCAAACTTCCAGAAACCATATTTATGTTTATTAAGTATGATGAGCTCAAGTGCTTTCTGTTTCGCTTTTTAGAAATGTTGACTACGATCCTCTGCTTAGAAGGTGGAAGGTTGGTTTGTAGCTGAACCTTCCCTGAAGCTTAGGGGTGTGGTGACACTGGTGGAATTGTGATTTAATGATGGCTTTCGAGGATTTGAAGGATGATGGTGTGGAGGGTGAGGAATCAGCTGCTTTTGCTCGCTTGAGGCGCTGGGGACCAAGCTGGAGGAAGTGGGCTTAAATGGTAATGGCTGCGATTTAGAGTAGACAGGCTAGTGTGAAGACTGCCAGTGGGGCGCTGAGGAAGCTGCTTCCCGGGAAAACGCCATCTGATGGAAATGGAAGCAGTGGGAAGATGACAGGTCACATAGATCCTCCTCCAGCATGGGCGTTTGGGAGTTTGGGAGCTTGCGGGGCGAAAGGATCAGGCTCACTGGAAAATGGCCAAGTGGCCTCAGCTGTAGCAGGGTCGGAACACACAGCCCAGGGAAGCATGGCACGTATGTAAAAGTTCAGGGACTCACTGATCTAGCCTCTGGGTGACACCTCCCCCTAGAATCTATAACCCAATCCCTTCTGCAACCCATCTTTCTCAGTGAATGAAGAGGGAGAAAAGGGAATCCAGCATTATTCACAATAGCAGGTTGGTTCCTCTGAGCTCTAGGAAGGAACTGGAGGTGTTTAGCTGGAGAGGAAAAGGCTAAGACCCAACAAATGTCTCCAAATAGTAAAAGAGCAGGGACATGGAAAAATGAGTAAATTTCTTATGTTTCTTTGGATGACAGAACTAGAGCCAATGGGTGGTAGAAATAGGAGGACAGAATTTAACTCAAAGGAAGAAAGAACTTTCTAAGAAATAAATGCTGCCCAATCCTGCAAGTGAGCTCCAAATGACCAGGTTTAAGAAGTGGTTGAATTCATTTGCTTCCTCATCAGCCTTTCCTGAGTTCCTCCTACTTTCAATGTATTCTACCAGCCTGGGGAATACGTTGTTCTTGAGGGTCTTGTAGAAAAAGTTTCTGCATTGCTGAGAAATAGATTTGGCACCTTCTTAGACTCCTTCCAATTCTAGGATCCTCCTCACGTTTGCAAGGATGCCTGTAATTTAGGAAGAAAATCTGTTAAAACCACATGTGATGCGGGCAACTCTGAAGAGTGTTTCTATGGTTACAAGGAGCAAGGACTCAATGGAGCAAGGAACAATGATCACTATTTTAGACTCACTTAGGGAATTTTGGATGACCAAGAGCCTAGCTTACATTGTTTATCATCAAAGGTTCCCTACTACTCACAGGATAAAGTCTGAGTTGCTTAGTCTGGCCAACTGATCTACCCAGTCACTGTAAGGTCATATCTTACTGCCAGCAAATGGTGCTAGCCTGCTCAAACTGTTCATTCTTCCCTGATGTTGGTGCCTATCTATACTCACTCTTCTAGCTTTTTGGAAGTCTCTCCTTTCATCTCCACTATGCTTCTCATGCCCACAATTCAAAGCCCTTCTCCATGAAAATGTCCCTGACCTGCTTACATCCACATTCTTCTTACTTATCGCACATACGGTCTGTACTAGTCTTTTGCTATTTCTTACGTTGTCTGATGGCATTTCTTGGGTAGGTGTTTAACTTTGGGCACGTGCATAATTTACTTCACCCATTGGATTGTGATCTTCTTGTAGGTAGAGTCCTCATATTCTATTTTGTTATATCCTCTTTCGCCACAGGGCAAAGCATGTCTCCAGGTCCTATGAAATTGGCTGCAAGGGCACAAGACCTTTCATCATCCATTCTTGTTAGGACACAGTCACATCTCAGGCCTATTGCTTATATGAACGGAGAAGTCTTGTAGATAGCAATGCTGAAAGCGTTCCAAGATGTCTGTGGCAGGCTCTTATTTCATGCGGGTTTTGAACTACAAGGGTTTTTATTTCTATGTTATTTATTTACAAACACTCTCATAGCATTTTTTAGGAGCCAATCACTAGCCATGCTGGTCCGTGAGCCTTTGAAGAGCATGCCCTTTCTTGTCCTCATCTTCTTTGTCTTGGCCCATTGCTATAGTGCTGCATGGCACGTCATTCATTGATGTCCATTCTATTTGCTGGTAAAGAACTGGAATTCTGGAAGGACTGTAACATCTTCTGAGGCAGGCTTCTGTCTTCTCGTGGGTTTGCAGCTATCTAGAATGAGCCACACCTCTCTGACTTCTCCAGCAAGACTTCTATTAATTCTCCATGGCCAGCTTCTTTTTACAGCTCTCTTAGCCCCATTCTTTTCACATAGGACTCTGCTTTTCCACTTCTTGAACCATTTCAGGACTGTGGCCTAAAGTGTCTATTCTCCAGGAGCTTTTCATCCAGTAGTGCAGTAGAGGATAGATCTTAAGAAGATTCTGAGAAGGAATATTTCTTCTTTAAGGGCTGTCTCATTGATAAATATGAACATGGAAATATATGAAGTGTGGTCACATCACAGAGAAGATTGGTTTTCTTCTCAAATCAGGGGAGTTGAAGGGGAGGGTAGTATTAAACTCTTGCCTTATGCAACCCTCCCCACCTTCCCCCCCACCCCCCCACACAATCTTTTCTGGGCTTCCAAATATCTCATGGAGCTGTAATGAAATTAGAGTAAGTTAGAGAATCTATATTCTCAAATATAGAAATCAAAACCTCACTTTCTGGAAACAGAAAAAAATCTAGTTTTCTTAACCAATAGATTTAAGAGGATCCAGTTCTGGGACTTGGGTGTTATGACCTGAGTCAGTAAACTCTACACTTTACAGATGAGGAAAATGAGGCCCAGGGAGGCTAAATCATTCACCTGAGGCCACAGGTGCCTACATGATAGAACTGGGCTTAGACTTTCCATCTCTCACATCGGGTTGGTAGCTCCTCAAAGAACATGATGACAAATCCTGAAAGCTCACAAATACTCCTTTTCTTTAGCAGGCTCAGCACCAATGGTCATGCTCTGGAGAAAATTTCTGGTTGACTGCCATTGTGTTTGGATGCACTAACTCTGGGATTTGTTTTGAAATTGATTGGCACTGGCTGTTTCCTAGTATCACAATAGGCCAAGGCTACATTTATTCTGTTGTTATTCAAATCACATACTTTTATAAAAGGCTTATTAGATGGAATGCTTGGGGAACCAAATAGGTTGGATCTTTTAAAGAAGTTAAAAAACACAGAAAGAATGTCTTCCAGATGACAGGAAATGTAATGATTATTAGGGACTGATCTTATGGATCCAAAGGGAACATTGGAAGTACCAAGAAAGCTTGTATAGGGAATTTCCTGACTGCCCAGTAGTTAGGACTCTGTGCTTCCACTGCAGGGGGCATGGGTTCCATCCCTGGTCAGGGAACAAATTTCCTGCAAGCCACACAGTGTGGCCCCCCCCACAAAAAAAGAAAGAAAGCTTGTAGAGAGACCATACTTAACCAGCTCTTTCAATGAATCAATGTAATTAACTTTCTTTCAGCAAATATAAATGACTGCTGAATATGTATGAGGTACTGTGCTGGACAGGAGCTTTCGAAGGACATAAAGGAGAGTAAGAGCTGGTCCTTGCCTCTGGACATTGGCAAACTAATGCGAAAATGTGAAGACTTTTGAGTAGTATTCTCCAGAATCATGCTCCAGGTTGAAGATGACAACGTTCCCTATAAGAAATGGACTGTTCTTTGGCCAAAGATATATGAAGAGCTGCATTCTCCTTAAATCAAATTCTCAAATTTATCTACATTTTTTTTCTAACTTTTCTTGAATTATTTATAACATCTGTTGAATTCTCCTGGTGGAATAACCAGTTCCAAGCATTTCCTGTGGATAAATGTGAACACTATACCTATGAGATATCATTTAAATATATGTTGCTTTATTGGATAGAGTATGCTTTTGGTGAGTCCCTACACTCTTTTCTCTAAGGACTTATGAATGGGGTTAAAGACCGTGGCCAGCTTGTTTTCTCCTTTGTAATTCTGTCGATAGTTTGTGGATATTGGTAACATCCCTTCCAAGCGTTCTCTGTTGAAGAATCTTCTATCACTCTTAATTATTTCAATACTCCTCTTTGAAATACTTCAGTCTGTCCTTCATTTCTCCCTCCCTCCCTCTCTTCCTCTTGCTCCTCTTGCCCTGTTTTCTCTCTTTGTTTTCTGCGTTGCCTTGCCCAGCTCATTACATCTTTCTGAGGTATAAGAATGAGAACGATACAAATTACCTTAGTTGGGTTGCGCCATGTTTTTATTCAGGAGTTGGATAAAGCATCTATGTATTTTTTAAAAAGCAGTCATGCTGATGATGTGCCTGAAATTTTATTGGTCATTTTGATGCTGAATACACATTGGGATCATGTCTTCAGAGAATAACTATGGAGTCTTCTGCATTCCTTTCTTGTAACCAGTTTCTTGCAGGGACACCAGTTGGGTTATGGATCTACTGGACGCCAAGTGTTTCTTTTTGTTGTTCTTAGGCTTCCAGCATTCATGCAGAAATGCTTATGTATTTTGGCCTATTTTCCATACACTTCCTACACCGGTTGGTTGTCTGATTAGGTGTGCAAATAAATTGTCCCAATTTCCTCTTAAGGATTCTCTCCAAATATCTCTAATAAGAATCCTGGAGCCAGGGCTTACATTCTTCTGGTTGGAATCTCATTCTGTTAGAGTGGAAAGCACCTCAGCAACTAATCTAGTGGTATCAGTTGTTTCTTTCCAGCTTAGGAAGACTTTTTACAAACCAAATTTTAAATCTTAAAGGGAAGTTCATTGTAATAGCTTTAGTTCATGCATTTATGGAACCATATGTATGTTTATATGTGTGTGTGTATGTGTGTGTGAGAGAGAGAGAGAGAGACAGAGAGACAGAGAGAAAGAGAGAGAAGTCAGCCTGGCCCTTGGCTCAATGATGGCATACCCTAGAGTCAGGGTGAGACAGGAGAGGTGACTTTGCTTTTCTTCACTTGGTTTTGGTTCCTTGAACTTATCACAGTATACATTGGGGTGATTTAAGGGTTTTTTAAAGAGTGATTTTGGTTCTCCGCAATTTTCCTTTATGAGCCCATTTAGGACCTTAGAAAGATAGCTACTTGGATTGAATTAGGAACAAGGACTTTATCCTATCCTCATCCCTCTCTCTTTCCTCTCTTCCTTAATACAGGTTCTAAGGAACAGGGTTTGTAAGTCAGTGAACTAGACTGATTCCATTCTATGTGCAAGGAAACCTAGACTTAGAGACAGCTTTGAATTACTCAAGGTCACACAACTTGTTAGTAAGGTCTAGATGTTGAATTTCTATTCTCTGAGACACTCAGGCCATTGCTTTGGAAAGAGCATATTGGCTTCCTCTGCCTTCTTTGGTTTAAAACATCCTCTACTACCTTGTAAATATTTATTGTCCATGATCTGATACCATTTTAGTTCAAGCTGAGATTACATTTCCTATCTATCTGTTGCCGAAGATCTTCCCTCAAATCCTACCCACTTGGTCGCGTATGGAACGGCACTCCCCTTGCATGCTTTTTTCATGCATTGAAGCTTAGATTATTCTTTGTCAACCACTTATTTAGACCCATGCTCACGATATGAGCCATGATTCTATAACACCTTGCCCATTAAACTCTATCTAGTGTCACGGCATCCGTTAACTATCACCGAACCAACCACTAGATTTGGAGAGATATTTACAACGTCCCTGGCTTGTGTTGGGCACATTCCAAAATTTATATCAGTCAACTCTTACAACAGCTTCTGACGTAGGGACTGTTTTCTCTTTTCCAGATGAGGAAATGGGGCTCAGAGAGACCACAAGGCAAATAGCAGAGCTGGAATAGGAGCCTGGGTTTGTCTGACTCTAGAGCCCAAGCTTTAGGCCTTCAGGCTCTCCTGACTCTCAGTCGTTGGAAGCCAGGACTTTCTTGACAGCATTAGTTTCCACATTTATTGCACAAGTAACTATAACGATTAGGGGAATGGCGTGGGGTGGGCTGTTGTTTATGAAGCAGCCTAAAATGATTTTAACTCCAGTTTATAAAGCAAAGACTATGGATGAACTTGTTCACCCAATTCTGAAATACCAGGGCAAGCAGGCAGTTTGGAAGCTTGAGGTAAGTTAGGGCAAACAAGGAAATAATACTCTCCTAGCACATAATAAAGTTATGGAACTCATTACCCTGAGAGGCGGTACAGACAGGAAATGTAAATGGATTAAAAAAGAGTTTGGACAAATTTATGAATGACAGAGTCATAAAAGGCTTCTAACAGGAGCTGGAATATACGAGGTGTGGCTATAAAGCAATGAAAATCTTTTTTTTAAAACAAACACCAGAACTTGTATATCCAAATAAATATATTTTTCCTTCAAAGTAGTTGCCTTAGGAGAATACTTGATTATTATGATATTGCTTGCTTGCTCAGAACATAGAAATTTAGAGGTTTAAGTCCACCCCCCTCCCCTTTTACAGATGAGGAAACTGAACCCCAGGGTAATTAAATAGGTTGCCCACGGCCACACAGAAGCAGTTCTGGGGTTAGAATCCAGTTGTCTGACTTCTGGTTTAATTGCCCCCTTCATTCTCACATGCTGTCTCCTGCTATAGTTTTTTTTTTTTAGAGTCTGTGACTAATTCTTTAGGCCATCCTAATGGGGGTAAATCTTTACCCTTTGTAAATGGACTTCTGCGACAGCCAAAACTGATTTAGATTTAAGGTTGATGATTAAGATGTGTGTTCAAGCTTTATATTAATATTATTTGTTCAAAGCCCAAGAAGAATTTTTTTAAGAAAGAGGCAACAAAACCGTGTTTCTTTTGCTATAAACTGGCTTCCTGCTGGCCACCTTCAGCCAGCCCCAAGGAATGCATAACACATCTTCACTTTTAGGCCACTTTTCCCAAGCCACGTTTGAGCCGAGCTGCTGTGGCTCGTCTTTTTCAGCTAATGAAAGCACCACCAAGGGAAATTACTGTCTCGAGGGCAAAAGGAAATGAGCAGAGAAGCAGCCCGTCTGGGCAAAGGGAGATGGCTTTGGAGCTCTCAAAACTCCTGGAAGGAATGCTGCAGGTACCCTGGAGTCTGACTTCAAATAGATCAAAGATCCTTTGAATAATGACCAAAGAGAGAAGAGACTTGACATAGCAGGGTTAAAACCTCAGCACAGATCGCTGTTGCCATTGAAAAGATAAAAAGAATCACAGAGCTCAGATGAAAAAGCAGAGAGATGGCTGCGGTCCCCCCAGAGGCAGCAAACGTGGGTACCAGGGATGGATCTCATCAAGATCCAACCAAAGACAGAGGTCACCGGGAGCTCATTGGTTTGTTTCATTCATGCCCTGCCAGTTGAATTCCCTTTGATCACCAAATATCCTTTTCACTTGGATTTCTAAGAAAAATAAGAGGGGAGGGAGAGCAATGGAAGGAGGGGGCAGGCATTGAGAAACCCCAAAGTCCATGAAGCAGATTAGAAGACTTTTACTTAGGCTTGGAAACGTCGATTCTCCAAATGGATTCACGGCCTTGAACCAAAGCTAACAAAGAAAAGACAAACATGTCACTGAAAGTAACATGTTGACATGTGTCAATGTCTCAGCCAAAATTTATAACACAACCCAGAAGGAGGACTTGAGATGCCTGGCCATGCAACCCGGTTGATGGCGTGTTTCTGGGGAATTCTACTGGGAGATATCCCAGCAAGTTCAAGGCCAGCAAGGAAGGGGAAACAGCAGTTCTAGGTCCTATGACTGAGGCTGTTAAAAAAAATTAACCTATGTTTTGTGATGTTTGAAGCAGACATAACAGAAAACCTGGTTTGGATAGGAATGGAAAAGAATGGTTATCAGATTTGATGAAATCTTTGGAAGAGAATCAATAAGGAGAGAAAGGATATATATTTATATGTGTTTACACATACATACGCATACACAGAAATATGCACACATGCATACACACTGAAAACACTCATGTAGGCATCCAAAATGCATGTTTTCTTTGGGGCTTGGCCAATTCTGCAGTGCAGGGAAGGTATGGATATGGCCTTGCAGTTCTTGTGTATAGAGGTGCGAACACATATGTGGCCCACTACACACACATCCACACAACAAATTTATCTCACACAACAGAATTATTATATACACTTCTTGGCTAAGAAAGGGAGGGAGAAAAGTTGAGCCTTTGCTGTAGGTGCAAAGTTGCTAATAGTAGGAAACTGTTTATTCGGAAAACTTCTACAATTCCACTTAATCCCACCTTGGCTCCAACCCAACTCCATGGAGCCTTGCAGATTTAGCAGAGATACAGAGGTTTAAAAAGTACCCTAGAATGTTATTTGGAAAAAGCCCTCACTTTTGGGGGCCCCCAGTGGGTTCCTGGAGTGAGAATCCGTGTCCTGGAGCCTTATGGAGAGGTTGCTGAGGCGGTCTGCTACCCGGGGATGCTATTGGAGATGGGGCATGAACATACCATTGTGGGGCTTGACTTACTCTGCAGTGTGGGGAAGGTGTAGACATGGGTGTGGCATCCTTGCTGTCTTTACTTAGGAATAGGGCAGTTTTCTGGCTTAAAACTATTTTTTGTGTGTCTTATCTGTTTTTGTTCATTTGTTTATTTTTTGTTTTTGTCTATCTCTATCTTGCTGATCACCAGGATGGATGAGAATTTTGTCTTCTTCCTGACTCTGGCAGATGTGTCTCTGGATCCAGGAGGCCAAAGCCCACAAGCCTGTGTCACAATCAGACCGCAGTGGACCCAAGATGCTCTGAGTCCAGAGAGCGGCCTCCAGCCAGCCCATTTTCCCCCGTCTCCATCCAAACCTCTAGCTACTTGTGTCTTAGTCTGGGACACAATAGACCTTTTTAAACGGTGGCAAATATTATTTCTTTCCAAAAAACTCATTTGTTTGACAGACATTGAGAAATGAGGGACAATCAATGGTTGTCAGACTTGAAGGGGCAGAGAAAACACTAGAATCATTTTGTCCATGAGTAACCTCAGGGCTAGAACGAGGAGGTATCTACCTGCTCTGTTCAGTCTCTTGTGTGCTCATCAAATGGGAAAATGACTAACCATGGAAGCTTGTTGTCCCTTGACAAAGTAAGATAAAAATTCTTGCCACCCCTCCCCCATTTCTAAAAAGTTGAAAAGAGAGTCAGTTCTGGTTCATTATGGCCCTCCTCTTGAGATTGATCGGAAGGATCTGTTGCTTCATGCATTTAGGTTTCAAAGGAAAACTCCGTCAATAAAGAGCAAGGAAAAGAAACAGGGCTTTAGCAAGAATCTGAGTTCAACAAGCCCTCATGAAAACTACAGCCCGAGGATGTCCTCAAAGTCCCGTTCAGGCCTTGGCAGACTCTCCTAGCGAGATCTCGCTGTCCCAAATTCCAGAGTTTCTCCCCTGCACAAACACCTGACCATGCCCACATTATGTAAACAATTTCAAAGCAAGTGGAAAATAGAAACTGGTACCATGGATCCATTTACCTGATCCTTGTGTTATATTAAAAGAAGCAGTATCTGGTCCACTTTAAACCCATGTGAGTTTGAGAAAAATGGCACCTGTCAGAAAAGAAAGCTTTTTCTTGTAGCATCTTATCTGACTTCATTTTTTTTTTTTTTCCATTTCACAAGAACAATTTCTTTTCCAGACAGTTCCACACAATAAGCTACTGGGACATTCACAGTTAAGGCTGCTAAGGGACTGATTCAAGCTGGTTCATGATTCTGGACACGAAAGAAGATCTGCATCCCGGCCCAGGCCGGGGGCGGGGAGATGGGTGGTGGTGGGGCTTCCGGGGTGCGGGGATGCAAGGCAGTGTGGTGGAGTGGAAAGCCACGCACTCCAACAAACCAACGCGCGTGGCTTTGGAGCCCTGGCTCCATCACGGTCTAGCTCTGGAAACGTGGGCCAGTTATTGAATCTCTCTGGACCCTCATCTGTATAATGGGGATGATGGTGGGTAATATGGTAAGTTGACTCAGCGCTTTGGTAGCCAAGGTAGAGATTTTGGCATTCACACTACAGTTTATGACACCAAAAGAAAATCCTCAAAGTGTTGGCTTTTAAAAATGATCGGATAACTTAGAAGGAAGACACTTCCCTCCCTCCCACCCATCTCTGAGCCTCTTCTTAGGCGTGAGATGGGGTTTGAGGATGGAATATGCTCGGGGATGGGGGTGAGGGTCCCAGATGAGCTGAGGGTTACAGATCAAATGGGACGTTTAATGATATGGCTTCTGAGCTTTAGAAAGAGGGGTCTCTTTAAAATTCCCTTCTTCTTCGGATGGTAAATTCCATAGGTTTGAGGGGAGGCTTCAGTGAGATAATGTCTGTAAAGGGCACGGCACATGGCTCGGCACATGGCTCGTATGGAACTGGTATTAGCACTTCACCCCCCATTCCTTCCTTCCCTCCTTCCACCCTTCCATCCTTCTTCCTCCCTCCCTCTGGCTTGTTTCAGAGCTGATGCTTTTAACCCCAAGCTCTACCGCCTCTTAAAGGTAATATCTCAAAAACTGAGCCCTGTCACAGCACAGAGGGACTGGGACTGATTTTCTTGGTATCCACAGGGCATGCAGCCCTAGTCCTGGGTCAATTAAAAGATTGTGTTTGTTGGGTCCCTCCATCACCTCAAGCCCCTCTTCTCAAGGATCCTTTAGGTCTATCGATTCTCCCCCATTCTGGGTCATTAGCTAATCATTTATCGTCCCCAGCTAGAGGAAAGGAGAGTGTAAGACACAGTCCAGGGTCCAGAAACCCACAGTGGAGATGAGCTGGGTTCACAAGGAAAAGTTGGCAAACAGTAGGGGCTTAAGAGCCGCACTGTATGGGAGGGACCAGGAAAACAGGGTGGGGGTGGGGTGTTGAGGGAGGAGGAAGCCAGGGTGACCGAGAATCCCATGTCCTGCCCCTCGGCTCAGAACCACACTGCTCTGGGTCCTTCCCTGAACCTAGAAAGAGGGTGTTGGGAGACGTTCGCATCCTGTGATTATTTCAATATTTTAATTTTTCAATTACCCAAGTATAGCAAGGATTTTCTTCTTCCCCATAGCCTTCTTTCGTTCAAGTCCTCATCCCTGTTGGGGAAGAGATCTTTGAGAAAGACATCGAAAAGAGACATTTTTCTTTCTTCTTCTTCTTCAAAAAAAGCATATCAAAGTTACACTGCCCGAGGGGGGCCACCACGGGCAAGAGACAGCTGTGCTGGGTTTGTAGACGTCCCTTTCTGAGGATCCCAAGGACCTACAGCCCTCTCAGCCACACAGGGGTCTCGGAGTTCTCCCTGCAGATGGGGCTGGGCTGGGGGCAGGCAGACGGCTGGGACGGTCCCAGAGGTTGGATGCTGAGTTGTGGATGGAAGAACGAGGTGTCTACATCCATGCTGACATAGACCATCATGCAACTGGTTTTTTCTTATCAAGTAATTTCGATTACCTTCCTACACTCAGAGATATACTTCTCCAGCATTATTCCTAATGGGATTCCATGGGATGAAGGCACCCTTTTTCATTTTACTTTTTAACTTCATAGCTTGTCTTTCTAGGATGCTTGCGGTAGAGTCCTCAGACCCTCCGTGCAAAGTCTGCTGAGCTGGGAAACGTCCCCTGAGAAGGAAGCAGAGGCTGACTGGGCTGATGTGAGGTCTTGCTCCCAGGGGTCGATTTTGGCCCCAGCCCTGGCTCCCCACAGTGGGGTTTGTCCCAGGCCCCCAAGTGTACACCCACGGTACACACGCGGAGTTTCAGCCAACACACACAATTATACTGTCCCTTAATTAGAACCCTCTCTTTATACCAGGGAAAGCCTCAGCTGCTTGTCAATGAAAACATATTTGTACCATGGCCTTAAACACACACACGCATAAATTGCCAATTATTCCCCATTCATAGACTCTGGCAAGACACAAGGGTGAGCTCTTTGCTTTCCCTTAGGCCAAATTAAGACATGCCTTTCATGGCAACTTATTTGCGGGAGTAATTTTCCACCTCTTTTAATTAGGCTAATTGATTCAGCTGTTCTGTGGAGGGCCAATGTAGCGCTGGGTGTTTGGGGCAAATTACTCCCGTGTTCTTTGGATTCCCTTGGAGCAATGACTTGATTAGCTTTCCTGTTTTTAAGCCGAGGTCAGCCCAGACCCCGTGCATCTGACTTTGTGGCACATGAGTGAGTACGCGTGGAGAGCCACTGATTTACTGAGCCCTTTGAAGAGAGCTGGGTGCTGAGCCCAGGGGTGAGTCTATTTAAGGAACAATGAGCCCACTGGGGCATGAGAGTGAGCTGTAGTAGCTGCATCCAGGGAGATACTGAATTGAGCAGATTCCAGTGCAAATAAGTATTATCATCCTTGTTCACTGTTAGTTTGGATTTTATAGGAGCTCTTCTGCGGGCCGTATCCTAGAACATCCAGTTCATGGATGGTTATGAATGATTTTTAGAAAAAATAAATGAGGTAGGAACTTAGATCTTGCTAAATTGCCAATGGATGACTACCTCTTTTTCGTGCTCTCCTGTTACCCCTTTTCTGAGAAATGCATGTCTCGTGGATATTGGGTGTTGAAGGATGGCTCGGCAATGAAAAAGGACCACTCAACAGCCAATGTGCGTGGAGGTTGCGTTACGGCCAGGCACTGCCCTTGACTCTTGACATGAATACAAAGGGTGTGTTCATTCATGTAATCTCATTACAACCTTATGAGCGAGGTGCAATCGCCATCCCATCTGCCATCTCATCCGCCATACACGGATGAGAAAACTGGGACTTGGGAGGTTAAGGGGCTGGTCCAAAGTTACACACCTGGTGAGCATGGAGGAGGGGTGCTGCTCTTTACCTCCACTCTAGGACATGCTCGTGGATGCAGAAAAACAATGACGTGATCATAAGCTACAAGGGAGGGTCCTAGGTTCTACTTTTGCATTGATATATAAATGTTCTCCTGTTAAATTAGGAAGATGAGACTGTGCCTCCATGTTCGTCTAAAACGAGAGTTGGCAAACTTTTTCTGCAAAGGGCCAGATAGTAAATATTTTAGGCTTTGTGGCGCCCATGGTCTCCGTCACAACTACTCAACTCAGCCTTGGAGCATAAGAGCAACCATAGACAATGTGTAAACAAGTGGGTGTGGCTGTGTTCCAATAAAACTTTATTTATAAAAACAGATGGCTGGCCAGATCCAGCCCACAGGCCAGCGTTTGCCAACCTGTGGTCTAAAACATGATATCGTGTGGGCGTAAACCACCACAAAACATTTTGAAATCTTAAAAACCCACCCAAACCTGTAACCCTTCTATTTTCCTTATGCTATAAATGCATTCGTGTTCTCCTTCCCAGATTAACTGATTTCTTGATGCTCTCTCTCTCTCTCTCTCTCTGTTTTCTTCTCACAGGTGATAATTCAGTGCGTTCCATACACATGGTCCTGAGTCTGCCATTTTCCCAACCTAAAAGTGAGGGTGGTCATGCCACCCAGGGCAATGGTGAGTGGTGGGGGAGAGGCAGAGCCCCTCTCCAATAAACAATCTGGACTGTTTATTGGGTTTTTGAGGCAACTAAGCCTCAGGGAAATTCCGGGAGCCTGAGGTTGGCAGTGACACAGAGTGGGGTAAACGTTGTCGTCACTGGCCAATGGCAAATGTGCCTTCATTCTGGACGCCATCAAGAACACCTCTGTAATAATTTTCCTGTCCTCATTAAGTTCAAGTTTGCAAGGAGACTCTCAAAAGCCAAGTTAAATACTCTGAGGCTTTATGTCTGTGATTCAACCACCCAGAGAGGGGAAATGCTTGGCATTAGAGCTTCTCCCACAGAACAAGATCAGGGGGTGGAGGGGGGTTTTCCTCCCAGAGAAATCCACATTACTCAGCCCATATTTTAATTAAAATTATATAGTCTTAAGAGGAAAAAAGATAAAGCAACTTGAACATTCATAAGTACAAGAATCAACCACAAAAAGTATCTATGACAATTTAAATAAATAAAAAAATGTAGCTTCAAAACATGAAAGGAGAGTTGGGGGAGGAGGTGATGTATTTTTTTTCCCCCTTTATCTCTTCTCTTTCTCTTGTTACGCAAATCACTTCTAATTTTTGTAGAAAGTCATTAAATATAAACCCATTTAAAACAAAATAATATATAATAAGATAACGGTCTCATGCTCCAAAATAAAGAAAGTTTCCTTTCACAGAGTTGATAGTTATTATTTTTGTTATGGAGTCAGAGATGCCTTCTCGAACAGAGCTGGAGGACCAAGGCCATATTAACAGCTATAAGGAGAGTGACACTCTGATTCTTGGGTGGAGGAAGGGCAGGGTGGTCAGCCCAGCCACATGTGGGTGCCTCTGCTGGTTCCAAAGATGTTGCCCTTGGAGATGGCTTTAGATGGGTGTATGGAAAGGGCTGCAGATACCTGAAGAAAGCCTACATGGGAGAGGAGCTGGAAGTCCCTGAGAAGGAGGGTAGCCGGGAGTTGGTGAGCTTTCACAAGCACTGTGAGGTACCACCTACCTGGTACCCATCAGAGATGATGTTCAGAGCTTGTTCTCAATTCTTTCCTGGCTGTGGACTTACTCCTGTCTTTGGGTATCTTCTTGACTTTTACTCTCTTACTTCTCTCTTCTGTATCCCTTCATCTACCAACCCTGGCCATATTCCATTTTTTCTGCTCTGTTTTATTATCCTGCAGCAGAGGGTGTCCAACCACAAGGGAGGGAGACCACGCTTCTGCCTAAATTCCTGATATAGGATTGCCAATATAACCCTGTAGCTAAGGGCTGAAATTCCGTAGAAAGTTGAGAATGACAAATGTTGTAAATGAAAGAGTCTCATTAGAAATAAAAGATGCTGCTTTGGTGAAGGTTATGCTTTAGGCTAAATTCTAAGCAGGGTACTTTCCCAAGCTTCAAAATTCTCATTGCATTGTATGGGCAACTTGATCAGCAAGACTATAAAAGTATCTCTCAGAATAATATGAACCTTTTCCCTTTTACAGGAAAAAAGATTCCATGTTCACATGTTAAAATTAACTACATTTTTTTTTTCACAGAGATATTGGAGCTTGTTCTATTTTCATTTATGCAACAGATATTCATTAGGTGTCTCCTATCTGACAGACACCGTGAAAGACTCCAACATATAAAGGTGTACAAGACACACTTCCTTCCCTCAGGGAGCTTGTTGACTAATCTGTGGTTCACTACATCATAAATGTACCTGGTACACCTGTCTACCCACTCTTCCTTCTTTGGCAATTCCTCTGGGTTGGATGAATATATATATTAGTTTGTTCAGGACAGTCCCAAAGTATGCTATTGTCCCTGGAGAATTATTGGTAACTCTACCTCTTGCTCTCCGGAATGCCTCGATTTGGTTGATGTGATGATACCGTAATTCTAACTTGACCCTGGTGAATGAGTGGGACTACGAAGATGTGTTTTCACGTGGGGACCTGCTCTTTTGTTCACATTAGGTTGAAACTGTAGTGAACGTCTGTTCAGGGCGGAGCCAATCAGACTCCCTCTCTTGAAAATTTGCACTGAGACCCAGAGATTGAGGTAGTTGTAATTGAGCAATAGAGTTGAGGTCAGGTGGACTGGTGGCCGGATCTGTTACCATAGCAACCCAAAGCCATATTTGCAAGCTCTCATTGTGGAAGAAAAAGAACCAAGAGACTTGGAAAGAAGCCATGTAGCGGGGCAGAGAGATCCTGTTTTCACATCATTAATGGATCAGACACTCCCATCGGGCTTGCCAAGAGGCATGGCTTCTGCTACTCTCCATCCCTCTTCCCAGTAGATATCAGAGGGCCATGGGGGGTGGAATGAGACTTCCTACTTGAGGGAGTGCCATGAGCCTCTCAAACCATCCTCCCTTTCCCTTCCCAAGGAAGTTTTACTTTCTGAAGCCAAAGGATGGAGACCTCAAGAGAATCCCTCATAAGTTTTCATGTAATCCCTTGAAAGTAAGTCCAGCAAGTAGAAGAAGTTAGACGTTTAATTCCCTGCGTTGTGACAGCAAGTCACCAGATTGAGAAGCCATACCAGGGTGACCAGAAAGGCAGAAAGAACCCTGGGGGCAGATGGTACAGTGTGCTGCCGGCAGAGACAATGACTGCCTCTCTATAGTTCCTGAGAGTATGGGAAATAGAGCCTATATGTGTCATGGACCCCACATTTGGGGTTGGGAAGGGTAATTGGGAGTTGGGGCCATAGTCTTTCCAGAGATCAAAGTATTGATAGTTTTGGAATATCAGAGCAAGTAGGTGAATCCATTGGCTGGAGGACAAGTGAAAGAGGTGGCTTCATCTCTCAAGAGACCACCTATGCCTAGCAGAGCATCTCTAAATTGAGCCCCTTACCAGCAAGGCTGTTGGAACCACCACCTGACCATTTTGAGTTCATAGATAATGAGCCAAGTCAGCAGGTAGGACCAACCAAGATGAAGTTGGGAAAAGTCTGAAAGCTCACTGTGAGCAGTCACGTAAGAAGATATATATACCTTCTAAGCCTCTGCTCTCCACCCCAAAATGAGAGTGGAGAAGGGGAAGGAGGAGATGTGTGAGAGCAGACCATGTCTCACTTTCCCTCCCCTGGTTAAGCCAGTTGAGCTCCCAGTGTAGCCTACCCTGAGGTCCGGAAAGTGGAAAGAGAAATGTTCCCCTTGAATATGGAATTGGAGATTTTACATTGACAGCACTGACTCTCACAGAGCTGAAATGAGACTGCTTTGATAATTGAAGGTGATGGGACACGTATGCTGCCATCTCAGCTATGGTTAGTAGTGTGGCGTCCAGGGGGAAGGTCAGGTCCACAGAGCCTGGTTGGTGGCAGATACTCAATAAAGCAGACTGTTTCAGGTTTATCTCCCAATGAGTTGAGACTCCTCATTAAACCAGTTTGTGGAGAGATTGTTAGAGGTGCCCTCAAACCCAGCAACTGTCTTCCCTGGCAAAGCTTGGTACCCTGGCATGCTGAGCTGCCACCACACAACTTTAGATTTCCTGCTACCTGACATCATTGTTATGGCTGCTCAAGTCCAAAAGAAATGAACGAAAGAATCTTTAATGTGGGTGAATCAGATACCCAACTTCAATACCACATTGCAGTTAACCACCCTTGATAAATATGTTATGGTTCATGTACCAAAAATCTGTTGGACTCTGAGTCCAAGACATAACGCCAGGTTTTATATAATGTCTTAAGTAAAGCTTGTCCACTTAAACATCTCATCTGAGTCCAGCCATCAAATATTGCAATAAATGGTGCCATATAACTCACCCTCTATTACCCCTCATCCTTAACATAACAGTGAAGGAACATTGGAAGTTTGTGTGGACGAAGGATTTAGGCATTTGGATTTTGCAGGAGACACACAGCACTGGGCAAAAGCAGGTGAGAGCCTTCACCTAGAACTTACTAGGTTAAGGAGGAGGTAGCTGCCTGATCGTGACTTTCCCAGTCTTTTAGGACTTTCTGAAACTGACTTCCTGAAGCTGACTTCCCTGACATTTCTTTGACTATAATAAATCTCTTTTTACTTGATTCCGGACTAAAGTATGTATACTTGAATCCAGATAAAGGAGAATAATTGTCATTGCAGTTCTGAGGACAGGATATGGGAGCAACCTTAAAAGTGGTTTTAGAATATTCCTTTCTTCTACTTTTGTGAAGAATCTAAATACTCATTTATCTAAGATATGCATTCTTAACAAGGCAGTATTGCTCCCCAGGGGGAAAAATTGGTTGGGAGAGAATTAGATATTACAATAACTTTGGGCCCCCCAAACTCAACCTTACCCATCAAACTAAACAATATATCTGTGGTATCCAAATTTCATGGAAGGAGGGGGACAATTAGGAAAGAAATGTCCTAAAAGATGCCTTAGAGGGAGATATAATGAAACATGTTTGAGAAATACTGATCTAAGGAAGAAAAAATAGACAAAAAATGGAACCCTTTCCATCTAAAATGCTGGACAATTTTTTCCCACTTTCACTAGACATATATAAATTCCTCTCTAGATGACTCTTGTGAAAGAAGTAGATTTACAGATGGCCTCTGCTTCTAAATGGAGATTTGACTCTATTTTCTGGCTTCCCTTGGGGTCTTAGGTGCAGAGAGAGATCCTCCACACACAAAATATTGCCTATTTTCTCTAGGCAGCTTAACTGTTATACAGATATTGGGCTAAAAGGAATAGTTTCTAAATTTCATCTTTCACAGATGCATTACTCTAGCCTATGAGTAGTGTTCAAGGTCTATGGGTATTTATATGACTGAACACTAGATTAATGTGACAAAGCCTGGGATTTGTTGAGGACAATTTGTTCCACACAAATAAAAATGCAGAATATATTCTTAGAATGTAGCAAGGCAAAGTAAGCTGATGTGAGTGTCTCTGCCCAAGTACTGCATTCCATTGATAGCTGGATGCATACTCCCTTCATGCTTTGCATGTTTATGGGCAAAGTTAGTCAGAATTAATCAGCCACATTGTTCTCAAGTAGGAATTGTTGGCCAGCTGAAGGCTGGTATCCCATTGGTATCTGCAAGCAGCAAACTTGTCATGGTGGGCATACCTCCTTACTCCTCCTCCCCGCAGCCTGGTGCATCCACAGCACTCTCTTCTTTAGCATGCTTGCTTCCCTGTGATACTTGCTGGCACCATGGCTTGGTGATCTTTGCCTGGATCGGTGTCCACTGCAGCCAGCCTTGACCACCTCTTCAGCAGGAGAGAAAGTGTGGTGGAGCTCAGAGAACGAACACTTTAGGTGAGGCTCAAAGATACCACAACCTATTTGCATTAATAATCCTTGTCATTTGTACCTCCCAGGGATACAAAGCTGCTTCAATACTCAGAGTGTAATCAATGTAATTCACCACATTAACAGGCTAAAGAAGAAAATCACATGATCATATCAATTGATCCAGAAAGAGCATTTGACAAAATTGAACACTCATGCGTGATAAAAACTCTCAGAAAAATAGGAATAGAGGGAACTTCCAACTTAATAAAGACCTCAACTACAGTTGACATTATATTTAATGGTGAAAGACTGAACGCTTTCCCCCTAAGAGTGACAACAAGACAAGAATGTCCATTCTTACCACTCTTATTTAACATGGTTCTGGAAGTGCTAGCCAGTGAAATAAGGCAAGAAAAATGAAATTAAAGGCATGCAGATTGGAAGGGAAGTAATAAAACTGTTCTTATTTGGAGATGACATGATTGTCCATGTAGAAAATCCTAAGGAATCTACAAAAAAACCCAAATCTCCTAGAACTAATAAATGATTTCAGCAAGGCTGCGGGATACAAGATAAACATACAAACATCAGTTGTATTCCTATACACTCACAAGGAGTACATGGACAACAAAATGAAAAACACAATACCACTTAAATCACTCAAACTAAATGAAACACTTAGATGTAAACCTAACAAAACATGTTCAGAAATTGTATGCTGAAAACTACAAAATGCTAATGAAAGAAATCAAAGATTATCTAAATAAATGGAGAAAAAATATCATGTTATGTATAAGAAGACAACATAGTAAACATGTTGATTCTTCTCAAATTGATTGAGGTACAGGTTTAATTCAATCCCTATCAAAATCCTAGGAAGACTTTTTGTAGATATAGAGAAGATTGTTCTAAAATTCATAAGGAATGACTTCTTGGCCTTTTGGCTAAGATCAAGTGTAAAATTTATATAGAAAGGCAAGGGAACTAGAATAGCTAAAACAATTTTGAAAAATAAACAGGGAGGGATCAGTCTACTTGATTTAAAGACTTATCCTATGGCTATAGTAATCCAGACTGTGTAGTACTGGTGGAGTGACAGACACGTACATCAGTGAAAGCCATTAGGGAAATGGGCACAAATATGCCCAACTGATTTTTGACAAAGGTGCAAAAGCAATTCGAAGGAGGAAGGGTATCTTTTTAAACAAATGCTGCTGGAACAATTGGCCATCCATGGCCCCTCCAAAAAAAAAGAAACTTGACCTAAACCTCATATCTTACACAAAAATATCTCAAATGAATAATGGACTTGATTATATAACATAAAATTATAAAACTTTTAGAAAAAAACATAGAAGTAAACCTTCAGGATTTCGGGCTAGGAGAAGAGTTCTTAGATTTGATACCAAAAGTATGATTTACAAAAGGAAAAATGATACATTGGATGTCATTAAAATTCAAAACTTTTGCTCAGCAAAAGACCCTCTTAAGAGAATAAAAGGAGAAGCTACAGACAGGGAGAAATTACTTACAAAGTACATATCTGGCAAAAGCCTAGTATCTGAAACATATAAAGAACTCTCAAAACTCAACAGTAAAAAATAAAATAAAATCCAATTAAAACATGTGCAAAAGACAGGAAGAGACATTTCACCAATGAGGATATACAAATGGCAAATAAGAACCTGAAAAGCTGTTCAACAATCATTAGCCATTAGGAAAATGCAAGTTACAACCACAATGTGATATTACTAAACATACATCAGTTAAACTAAAATTAAAAACACCAACACCAAATGCTGGAGAGGATGTGGAGAAACTAGATCATTCTTCCACTGCTGGTAGGAATGTAAATTGATGCAGCCACAAATTTGGCAATTTCTTTAGAAAAACTGCAACTAGTATACCACCCATCAGCTACCCTTTTGGGCGTTTAGCCCAGAGTGAAAAAAACCACTGATGTTCACACAAAAACCTGTACGTGAAAGTTTATGGCAGCTTTATTCAAAATAGCCCTAAACTGGAAGCCAATCCTATATCCTTCAATGAGTGAAAGCTGTACCATGAAACTTATTCAGCCATAAAAACAGCAAACTATTGATACACGCAGTAACCTGGATGAATCTCCAGAGAATTAAGCCAGCGAAAAAAGCCAATTCGAAGAGTTTACATAATATATGATTCCATTTGTGTAACATTCTTGAAATGTCCACTAGTGGCTGCTAGGGGCTAAGGAGGGATTGTGGGTGAGAGGGAAGTTGATGTGGCTGTAAAGGGGCAACAAGAGGGATCCCATGGTGATGAAAATGTTCTGTGTCTTGACTGTATAACCATCGATATCCCAGTTGTGATAATGTACTAGAGTTTTGCAAATTGTTACCACTGGGGGACCCTAGGTAAAGGATACAAGGATCCTCTGTATTATTTCTTAAAGCTGCCTGTGAACCTACAATTACCTCACAATACAACGTTTAATTTATAAAAGGAGGTATATGGTGAAAAGTAAATGTTCCACCATCGTTGTCTCTTAGTCATTCACTTCCTCTTTCCAGGAACAATTTTCCTACTTATCTGTCCAGAATATTTTATGAATATACACGCTTGAACAAGACTATATCTATATATCTGTATATCTATATCTACATGGTATTTCACCATAGTTTTAGTTTACATTAATCTTTTAATGAGTTGAACATCTTTTCATACAAGGGTGATAGTATTCTTTTGCCTGTGAACTGTTCTTATCTTTCGCCTATTTTTCTCTTTGAGTCAAGTCTTTCTTTCTGTACCAATTTGTATGGATTTCATTATATATTGAAGACATTATCTTTTTATGATAAGAATTGCAGCTATGTTTTTTTTTCACAGTTTGTCTTTAATTATTTGACTTTTTATGAGGTTCTTTTTCCCATACGGTAATTTTAAAGTTTTAATTTATCAAATATATTAATCTTTCTTTTTATGGCTTATGCATCTTGTGTCACACTTAGAATGGTCCTTTCTCCTCCAAGACTATTTTAAAAATTTTCCCCACATTTCTTTTAATACTTTTATGATTTTATTTTTCCTGAAGGATCCAGGGTTTTTCCACCCTTCTCTATTAGCATCTTTATTATGTAAACTGTGGTCCTTTTGGTCACAAGATGGTTGTGAACCTCCAAGCATCAAGTCCACATCCTGAGAAGCAGGCAGGGGGAAGAGCAAAGGGACAAATGGACAAAGAATATCGGGCTATTGACTCTGTTCCTTTGAAAAAACTATCCAGGAAGTTCCAGTTATCAGCTTCTGCTTACACTCATTGGCCAGAACTGGGTCATGTGCTCACTCTTAGTGTCATGGGAGTCTGGTGATGTGAATAATTTTAGCTGAGTACACTGATATCCCCCTTCCTAAGAAAATGGTAAAGAAGGCAAGAAACTAGCAGTGTCAGCCCCCAGATTACTTTATGATACACAGGTGCATTTTCTGGGTCCCTTCTTGTCTCCAAACTCTGTGTTTGCACTGCTTTATTGATTTCTAGCATCTACTGTAACCGTAGTCTGATGTCACTCTGATTTAAATTCCCTTATAAAAACTGCTTTTGCTCTCAGAAGCTTTTAAGCCTTTCTCTTTATTTTTCAAAATCCTGAAATCTCTTGTACCTTTAGGTGGGATCTTTTTAGGCATTCTTCTGAGATTTTATGGGCCCCTTCCAAGCTGGAGATTCTTATCATTCCTTAGCTCAGGGAACGTTTATCCTTCCCTCCTGTCTTTGATTGTTTTCTCCTCTCCCTTGTCTCTGTTCTCTACTTCTAAAACTCTTAGTGGACATAGACTGGATTTAGTAGATTTTTCTTCCATGGTCTCTTAATTTTCCTATCACATTTTCCATCTCTTTGTTGTATTGCTCTATATTATGGAATGTTTGCCCAGTTATAGATTCCAGACAACTACCTTGGTTCTGTTATTGGTGTGACTGTTATATTTTGAAAATTATTATGTTTTAATTTCCAGGAACTCCTTCTTGTTCTTTGAATGCTTCTTTTTTGCAGCACCCTGTTCTCCATTTCTGAATGCATTATCTTCTTAAAACTCTCTGCAAATACTAATTATACTTTTTTTTAAAAAATGTCACTTCTGTTCTCTGAATAACAGTTGATCTCTTTATTCACCTGATCCTTCCCTTTTATGGAATCAGCTTTCCTTCCACATTGGATGATCCTTGGTTTAAGGTTCCCCTGCTTTTGTACAGGACTGTTTGCCTAACGGTCCCCTCTCATAAATAGGAGGACGGCCTCCCTACTCTGCTTATGTGGGCAGGGCACATGTTTCCATATGGGGTACCCTGCATGGGCAGGCTGGGCAACCCAAAAGGAGCAAAATAAAGAGGACTTCCGTTTGGGGATATTAACCTTCACTGTGTTTTACTCCTGGGTGGAGCTGATTTTTTTTGTTTCCCTAAGAATCGAATGGGAGTGATGGCTAGAGTTACCAGACTATTTATTTTAATACTATCTCAAACTCAACCTCACCTGTATCCTTCCCAAGCAGAACACCTATTGTCTTCAGAGATCAACCCTCAGGTTTTATTCTGAAGGCAGAATTTGCCATCAAATGCACGGCACTGAAGGAGGGGGAGAAGTCTCACTGCCTCAGCTGTTCAGAATGCAGTTTAAAAATAATAAATAGCCTGAGGATTGCTAAAAAATCCTCAACAGAGTCTGAGGGCCCAGTAGAATGACTGATGTTCATAATTAGAACCATCATGACTCATTGTTTACAGTTTATATTATATTGAGAATTTTATGTTTAAGAAGTTTGAGTAGTGTGTATTTTCTTTTAGAAAGTTTTGTGATTCCAATTAAAATATATAACTTTCAGTGGGTGAGCTTTATTTATTTGGGAAATGTACTAACAATAATGTCAGATAAATGAGGCATTAATCTAACTACAGATGTGAGTGTCTCTGTGGTGTGTGTGTGTGTGTCTGTGTGTGTGTGTACATGAAAGAAATACAGATAAAGGCTTAACTTGGCTTAACAACTTGGTCAAGAGTCAGGCCTTTTTTCAATTACCTGTTAAGGTGCTTAGCTCTGAGCTATGTGCTGTGAGCAACTAATTCCTAAGGAATAGGACAGGTGAACAGAGGCTCTGGGCCATACACTAAATTTATAATCAGATTGCACATTCATTATTCAGAGGTCTGTTTATAGTTCTATTATGAATTTCTTAGCTTGAGTATGATTTTTTTGTCTTAATGCCATTTTTTTGTTTGTTTGTTTGTTTATTTACTTTTGGCTGTGTTGGGTCTTCGTTTCTGTGCGAGGGCTTTCTCCAGTTGCGGCGAGCGGGAGCCACTCTTCATCGCGGTGCGCGGGCCTCTCACTGTCACGGCCCTTAATGCCATTTTAAGTGTATCTTTTGAGAAATAAATGTATAGTTTGGTTTAAACTATCCAAAATATATGATTCAAACTATCAATAGACATGAGTGCATGTCTCTAGTTAATTAAATCTCCAATTACTTGTTCCTCCTTAAACACCATTAGCCTAAGTAAAACTTGTTATATAAACAGATATATAGCACAAATCACTATATTTCTTCACTGGAGGTGGGGTTGTGTGTGTGTGTGTGCATGTATGTATGTGTTATATATGTATATATATACTTTTTGTATATACATGTATGTATATATACATTTTTTTTTAATTAATTTATTTTTGACTGTGTTGGGTCTTCGTTTCTGTGCGAGGGCTTTCTCTAGTTGCGGCAAGCGGGGGCCACTCTTCATCGCGGTGCGTGGGCCTCTCACTGTCGCGGCCTCTCTTGTTGCGGAGCACAGGCTCCAGACGCGCAGGCTCAGTAGTTGTGGCTCACGGGCCCAGTTGCTCCGCGGCATGTGGGATCTTCCCGGACCAGGGCTCGAACCCGTGTCCCCTGCATTGGAAGGCAGATTCTCAACCACTGCACCACCAGGGAAGCCCTATACATATATTTTTGACAGAGATTATATCAGTCACATTCCATAAAGAATTCACAAACAAAAATTCATGAGAGTTTATTGATAGACTTTGATTCAAGTTTTGTCCCATTTCAAGAACTGATATTTCTCCCACACTTTTATCACTAATTTTAGCTTTGTTTAATTTGCCCCATCTATATTTATCGATATCAGTAAAAGACAAAAACTTTTATCTCACATAAAATATATATATGTTTATATACATACTGCTATGTATAAACTAGATAACCAGAAAGGACCTACTGTATAGCACAGGGAACTATCCTCAAAAAATATATATATATATTTATATATATTTATATATATATAACTGAATCACTGTGCTATACACCTGAAACTAACACAACATTGTAAATCAACTCTACTTCAATAAAAGAAAATAGATGTGTTTAAAATTTTGTAACTGCTGGCATTTATTTACTTATTTATTTATCTATCTTTCAGTTTTATTGAGATATAATTAACTTATGGCACTGTATGAGTTTACAGTGTACAGCATAATGTCTTGACTTACATATATTGCAGAATGATTACCACCATAAGCTAACATCTGTCACCTCATAAAGATACAACAAAAAAAAAGAAGAAAGTTTTTTTCCTTGTGATGAGAACTTTTAGGATCTACTCTCTTAGTAACTTTCCAATATACTGTACAGCAGTGTTAATTATAGTCATCATGTTGTACATTACATCCCCAGGACTTATTTACCTTGTAACTGCTAGTTTGTACCTTTTGACCACCTTCATCCAGTTCTCCCGCCTGCTACCACCCACCTCTGGTAACCACATATCTGGTCCCTTTTTCTATGTGTTTGGTGGGGTTTGTTTTTTTGTTTTTTAGATTTCACATATAAATAAGATCACACAGTATTTGTCTTTCTCTGTCTGACTTATTTTACTTAGCATAATGCCCTCAAGGTCCATCCATGTTGTCATAAATCTCAGGATTTTCTTTTTTATGGTTGAGTAGTATTCCGGTGTGTGTGTGTGTGTGTGTGTGTGTGTGTGTGTACACATTTTATATACCATTATGATATCGGGAGAAAAGCCAATGGCTGGGGTTGCAGAATGACTTAACTAGGTACCTTCTCTCTGCATTTCTCCTCATTTCATTCCCTCCCTACATGGTCAATTTCTTCTTTTGCTGTGCAAAGTATGAATATGCTTCCTCTTCTCTATTCCACTAGGTCTGTAGACCCACTGAGTTTTGTTGATAGAGATTAATTCAACACATATTTTTTTGGACATTTATTGTGTCCTAGTTACTGCTGCCAGACTACACAGTTTGCTCCTTCACCAGAGAGAATTCATAAACTCATCTTACTAGTGTATCGTGTGTCCAATGGCCCATGTCTGGAAGCTGCCCAAAGAGAAACAAACATGGAGGAAGATCAGAGTTTCTATGCTTGTGAGGGCTGCTAAAGGTTTGTCTTAATTCCAAATGGCAGGAATCGAATCCATCTGGGCAGGGTGTCTTGAGAAGCTACAGTAAACCAGAAGTAGTGTATTCATGTAGATTTTATGGGATTCCAGAGCAAAACCATGAATGAGTGTTTATTTTTAGTCCTCCTTACAAGGGTCATTTCAATTAAAGTCAAGTTAAAGGGAGTTGGTGAGTTTATCAGCCTAAATTTGATCTAACGTATCTTCTGTTTCTTTGCAGGGCCATGAAATTCTTCATGCTCCAGGATTTTTGTTTTCTTGAAAGCTTTGACACAGAGCTTTCATTGAGAAGGGGAAACGAAGAAAGAAGCAGTGGTTCCAAGTACCATGAGTAGCCTGACCCTAGGGGGAGCACCCCAGGGTGAGTCAAGGAGCTGCCATTTATCTGACAAGAGGCTTACTGTAAATTATGGAGGTAAAGGGAATTTCAAGGGAGGAAAAATGAGCCAACAGAAAAACATCCTTTTTGAACACATCCTATTTTCTAGTTCAAATTCATCTCAAAGGCCATCCTGGACCAGCAACCCTGCCTAGTCCAAGCATTTTCACACTGAGCCGAGAGTTGAAAAACCAACTGGGGCAGAAAGGTTCTTAAGAATAATGAGAAAGCATTAGACCAGATTTGGCCCAAACTTCACCATTTCTTAGTTTCAAGTCGAATTTAAACCTTTAGGGGCTCAGCCTTTTTTCTCTTTGCAAACCACAACATCCTATTTCTAAGAAAAGAGCTTTAAGAATGACTTCTTGGCCATCAAATAGCTGTTAGAAAACAACATTTTGATGAGTTAAGTGTAAATGAATCAGAAACATGTGGATTAGATTTACCTCAACGTCCATATGGGTTTGAAGGGAACTGAGGAAAAGTCTTAGGCAGAGTCACACTTGGGGTTTTGCTGATCATTATATGAGTGAGAAATAGGTTTGAGGGGTCACCAACCACCAACACTAGGAAGATGTGGTTGGTTGGTCCTACATGGCCTGTTGTCATTGTTGTTGTTATTATTATTATTATTGATGGTGTATGTGGGCATTTATATTTTGTAGTTTTTTGTTCTTTCTCATCCTTGTTGCTCAGACCATCCCTATGAAGTGAACTGCCTGGCATGATGAAGATTGGCAAGATTGGGCTTGGGACAGAGAACTTACTCTTGCTTTATCATCAAATGATGCTCAGTCTCTTCAAACATATGAGAAGAGAATGTGTTAAAATGTCCTTACATTATTTTAAAAGATATTTGTTTTAAATACGATGGAGGTGTTCCCATGTCAAAACTATCTACCACCTAAGGCTCCAGTGACTCCTCAAAGTAACACGGAAGTCAAAGGGAATTTCAAGGAAGGATATCTCAGCTTGAATATCACTCCTTCAAGAAGGATTCTATGACTCCCACAGTCTAAATTAGTCCCACCTACACCCTGTGATCATCTCCCATAGTGCTTTGTACTTTTTCTTCATAACATGTCTCACAATTATACAATTTTGTGCCATATCTCCTCCCCAATATTTTAAGGCTTCTGAACTGGGCTGCGTCTTACAGCTTACGTATACCTTTGGTGAAGTAGTGTTTCTTACAACTGATAATGTTCTAGAATCAAAGAAATACAACATTTGTCTGTGTTTGTTAATATCTATTTCCTTCACTTGGCTGTAGCTCCATATGGGCAGGGGTTGTGTTCCCTTGGTTCTCCATCTTATGCCCCCAGCTGCCAGGACTGTGTCTGGCACACACAGAAGGTATTGTGTGAATATTTGTAGAAGAAATGGGTTGAATGAAAGAAGGAGGGAGGGTTGGCTATGGACACTGTAAAAGTGACCACTGCAGTATGCTGTTTTCTCCAAGCTTGTCTCCCAAACTTTGTGCTCACAGGCCCTGAACTCAAGCCAGATATATCTGCTCCACGCGCGACCCCTCTTGATTTTGCCTTTCCAATTCCAACACATATATGAAAATTGAACATGATTTCCAGATACTCTAAGAAGACTTCTCCTCTGCTCTAATCCCTGGGTCAGAACCCAATGAGATATAATTTGGAGGCAGATGCAACGGGACAGGCCAGTGGATTAGAGGTAAGAGGGGTAGGATTCATTTCCTGAGATGGTGAATCCTCAAGAATTTACATCTGGGCCGGATAAACTATGAATATGCTGGTCTGAAGTTCAGAAAAGAAGTCAGATGTTAGAGATGTACATTGTAGAGTCATCAGTGTATAGATGGCATTTAGAGCCATAGGGACAGATGAGAAATTCTAGGAAAGAAGGATAGAGAGAAATGAGAAGAGGGCCCAGGGAAAAAAACCTGACATTGAGAGGTAAGTAGAAGGAGGAGAACAAGAGAAGGGACATGGGAACGAAAGGCCAGAGAGGTAGGAGGAAAACCAGGGGAGGGTGGGTTTCATGGGATCTAGGAGGGAGCAATGTTTCAGGATGTAGGGCCCAGTCCCCTGTATCAAATGCCGCTACCAAGGTGATGAAGATGAACCAAAAAAAGTGTCTATGGAACCTGACTCCATGAGGGTTGTTGGTCACTGGTAAGAGACGTTTGAGTGGGAGGGGAATGTAAGTTATACTTGTAAGAATTTTGTTTTTAAAGAATAGCAAAGATTCTGGGTCCAAGAGAGGCACCTTTTTATAGATGGGAGATAGTAGAGCCTGTGTGCTTGCTGATGGGAAAGGTCTAGAAGAGGTAGAGGCATAAATGAAGCAGGAGAGTAGGACCTGTGTCTAATCCTCCCCGAAAACCAGCGTTTTTTTAATTTTTATTTTTATTTTATTTATTTATTTATTTTTGGCTGCATTGGGTCTTCATTGCTGCGAGAGGGCTTTTCTCTAGTTGTGGCATGGGAGGGCCACTGTTGCGGTGCATGGGCTTCTCGTTGCGGTGGCTTCTCGTGTTGTGGACAGGCTCTAGGCACGTGAGTTTCAGTAGTTGTGGCACGTGGGCTTAGTAGTTGTAGCACATGGGCTCTAGAGTGCAGGCTCAGTAGTTGTGGTGCATGGGCTTAGTTGTTCCGCAGCATGTGGGATCCTCCCAGACCAGGGCTCGAACCCATGTCCCCTGCATTGACAGGCAGATTCTTAACCACTGCACCACCAGGGAAGCCCAAGTGTTTTTAATATCTATTTGCAGAGTGACAATCCCCATGGTCACTGTCCACTCCTCTTTCATCTTGAAATCAGTTTGGAGGGCGTGCATTGATTCTTTCAGGTCAAATAAGAGTCTTCTTGGGGTTACTCCTTGCCTGGACTTCTGTGTGACCTCTGCGGACAAGTGACTGTCAGAGTTACCCAGAACTGAGCAGGGACGTTTTGGTCTCATGAAACTTCCTCCACTGAGCTCAGAAACTGCAACTTTCCCTTTGAACACAATATGAATGCTACTGTGGACCTCAGAGGTTAATCCATTACAACGAAGCAATTAAATTTAGGGACCGTTTGGAAGATAAAAAGCAACGAGTAATAACCAGCTCAGAAAACTCAGCCATGATGGATTTCTATAATTTCCTCTGACTTCACACGGAGCCAAGTCTGGTGACCTAAGGCAGGATGGTGTGACTGCCCGGTGGTGTCAGAAATGCGAGGGGGAGATGATTTTTATTAAATAAGTTACTTCTGAAGCATTGGCCTCCCTTGCTTCCTCTTTCTCTCTCCAGAAGGTCGTTTGCCAGCTGGTAATGCATTTAACCCTTAAACATAGTCAACCTTGTGTTAGCCAGTGGGATCATTTTACAAATGGAAGTGATCTAAACTGCTTTTTCTCCTAGCCAGGATTCTCAGTTTTGAATTTGGACTGCTTCCCCTCTGTAGTTAAAGTGGTTTAATTGCTTTGCTTGCTTACCCACCTCTGGCAGATTTTGTATAGATTATTGAAAAATAAATGCTTAGCTTGTCCTATTCTTCACTAAAGCACTTTACCCGTGAGAAAGAAGAGTAAAATGCTCTTACAAGGCTGGAGCTGGGAAGAAAACCCTCAGACCTTAATTTATTATTCTTTGGCTCTGTTCTCTGCACCTCTTCCTAGCTCACAAATCATGTACCCATCCTGAATTGTTCATCTCATAGACATTCCTAGGCACCCACTCTGCCTGTGGCACTGTGCTTGGTACCAGGGAGCATATAAATGTGTAACCACGTGGCCCCTGCCCTCTGGGAACAGGTCCCTGTTCTGTTTCAGTGGGGAGTCCAATGAGGTTGCTAACACAGTCATTTTAGAAGATTGTTTTCTCTGTGCCAAATTGCCCTGTCTCATTAATGACAGGCTCAATTTCCATCAGGTTCTTTGATGGGTCTTGCAAGGCGTCCAAGAGGGAGCTTCCTTCCAGCCCAGAATTGTAATTCCCTGCAGATACACATTGGCATCCGCCACTCAGGAACATAATGAAGTTAATTTTAAGAAAAAGCAAACACAAATATAACGGTGATCAGGAGAACAGCCACGACTGTCTGAGCCATTTCTTCAATGGAGGAATTAGCTCGTTCAGTAACCTGCACTGCTCCCCTTTTCCCCGAAGGATTTAAGGGGATGATTGTCCAGTTCAGAGGGCTGTGGTTTCAGATTTGCAATCAGGAGACTGAGTTGAGTCTCAGCTCTGATTATTTGTGCTCTGCCCCTTCTCAGCCTAGAGGACCCAGGTGTCATTAAACTCTCTGTCCTACCTACTTCATGGGGCTGGTGAGAGGATAAAGATATAATAACATGCATAAAGGACTTAGTTAAGAAATAAAGCATGACGCACATATTAGCTATTATTTCAGAAACCAAAGTTAAGAAGAGATACAAATCTTAATTTGGGAGGAATTTTCTTTTTTTTAAATTGAAGTATAGTTGATGTACAATATTATATGTTACAAATGTATAGTATAGTGATTCACAATTTTTAAAGATTATACTCCATTTATAGTTATTGTAAAATATTGGCTATATTCCCTGTGTTGTACAATATATCTTTGTAACTTATTTTATATGATAATTTCTATCTCTTAATTCCCCACCCCATCTTGCCCCTCCCCCCTTCCCTCTCCCCACTGGTAAGCACTAATTTGTTCTCTATACCTGTGAGTCTGTTTCTTTTTTGTTATATTCACTAGCTTGTTGTATTTTCTAGGTTCCGCATATAAGTGATGTCATACAGTATCTGTCTTCCTCTGTCTGACTTATTTCACTTAATTGGAGGAATTTTTCCATAGAGCTAATTGGCAGATCATTTCTTTTTTTCTCATTTCTTTTTTGTTTGCATCTCAGAGAATTAGCAACCAGATAGGAAGGAAATGCCATTATTAGAATATAAGCTGTCTGGGTGGAGATGAGGTTCCAGCCCAGGCATTTTCAGTGGTGTGGTTTCCAGAACTCTGATTTGCATACCTGCAACTGTCTGGCCCGCTGATGACAAAAATACACCCAAGTGATAATATATTAAGCTTTGGTTGTCCAGGGTGTCTTCAGTTCTTACCTTGAAGTTCATTCCTTTGGGTGGAGGCATTGACTCCAAACAGATGGTTCTGAAGAGTGCTCAGCCCAAAGGCCTCTAGAGAGTCTGGACATCAGAGGACCAAGTGTGGCCTCTGCCAGTACCAGCTGCTTTGTCCTCCAGAGAGGCATCGCCTGCATCTGACAGGACCTGCAAGTGGCTCATTAAGCCGCTCATTAAGATGGATTTGTGAAATCCATCTTAGAAATTTCTTAATTGAAAATTAAACATGTATGTGTGCCTACATGCACATATAGACATCCATATATTTCTTTTTTTTTTTATCTCTAATCTTTTCTTTTTGTTTGTTTGTCCACCAATTGTTGGTGTTGACCAGCTGTTTGCTCACCAATTGGTTGCTCACCAATGTTCTTTAAAAGAGTGTTTCTCAAAGAGTGGACATTAAAGGTCCACCTTTAGGGGAATGACTTGGTGTGTTTATTGAGGCTGCAGACCTCCAACTTTGAGACCCATCGAATAAGATTATCTGAAGGTGGGGTCCCAGAAGCTGCATCTTTAGCAAGCTTTCCAGGAGGACATCAAGCACACTCAAGTTTGAGAACTCTAAATACTGTCCACAGGATTTGGTAGTTTCTATTGCTGTTTCTTTCAGGTTCAAAGTTCCTGGGTTAGCATTCTTGATTTCATTTCAAACAGCTAGGTCGATTCTTATTAACTCTACATCCATCTTGAGCTTTGGTAGACCCTTAACCAGTTTTGCTTTTATTCTTCTTGGCCTGAAGATCATTCTTCTTTCCAGACAGAACAAAAGCAAAGCAGGAGTGTGAGCGCTCTACTTTCAGTATATCATCCTTCAAATATACAGCATGGAGATCAGCTCCTAGGCTTCTCTCTGACTGTGTAGTTAGTGCTGGCCACACAAAAAAATCTCTTCTGACTCTTGCATTGTCACTAACCTCACTCATCGTAGACCAGGGTGACCAACCGTTCTGGTTTAGTTAGAACTCTCCCAGTTTTAGCACTGAACACTCCATGTCCTGGGAATCCCTTCAGTCCTACGCAAACCAGAACAGCTGGTCACTCTGTCAGGACTATGACCTCCTTGATACTCTTCTTCTGTATGTATATTCACATGATATTCATGTTTGATTTACCGTTTATCTTTTGTCTCTATTTCTAAAATACAATTCTGAGTTGTGTAAGAATACTGATTTATTTCAATTGCATTACCTTTTTTTTTTTTTTTTTTTTTAAATCAGGTGGAGACATCACTTGACTTCTATTGAATAAAGGGATACTTGGGACTTTCCACATAAGCATCCTGTGTGAGGCGTCAGAGCTGCTCAAGGAATTGGCTTGCCACTTGGGTTCTTTTCCTATTTGCAGATGAATTCTAAACCATACAGATCTTTCGTTTGACTAAGAGAATGACACAAAGGATCTGAGACACCTAGAGGATGACCCTACTTAATAAATAAGGAAAGCAAGCCAGCTGATCTGTCGCTCAGTACAGAAAGGCAGGAGGCTAAAGCACAGCCAATTCCTGGAGCTTAACAAGCCACCAAATGCTCACAAGGGTGCCCAAATATCTCCAAGCTGATCCCATGCCTTCTGCTAATATCCCGCTTCTTGCACCTCTTGCTTCCACCCTCTGACGTGGGTGGTTCTAGTGTCATTTGGGGAAGGAGCCGAAACCACAAGAAGGCTGTGTTGTATTGAGTTAAGAGAGGGGATTTCTTGACATCTATATTAGTCTTAGTCAGAGTGCACACATTTGCAACGGACTTTATACTCTCTCCTCTGTGATTCTTTGGCTTTAAATGGATACTAAATTTCTTAAAAATGACTTCAAGCTAGGCCAACTTTTAATTTTTTTAAAGTTACATCAGGTCCCCTACTATTTAAAAGGGATATAGGAATCAGTACCAGGGGTTAAAATTAAATAAAACCCGCAAATTAACCATTGGATCTACTTGAGGCATTTCCCTCTTTCCTTTCACTTGAGATCAAAAGATGATTTTCCATCACAGTGATAACTGCTTCCCCACTCCTTTTTAAGATCTTCCCAACACTTTCTCTTGGCACTCTGCTCTTGGCACCTCCCATTATCTGCATCTGGGTGGCACCGTCCATGCCCTCCAGTAGAACACAGCCTTCTCTGACCACAACACATCCTCCCTCCTGTCCTGGTCCCCTCACTCACTTGTTTTCCAGAAACCTTTCCATAGCAGATTTGTGAATTTTAACATAGCTGTCTATCCCCTTGACTTGTATTACTCCGCCTCCTTTTCCCAAAAATGTCCTCTTCTTTGGAATTCTAGTTTTAAGATCCATCCCACTAGGTTGTAGACCCATCTCATTAAGACGTGGGGATGCCTGAGAGAACATAGTCCATGAGATCATCTGAACTTCTCTTCGTTTATGCATCAAATCAAAGGCTATCTAGATTTGCAGGTAAGGTCTCCTCTCTCTCTTCCAGATACAAGGATACCTTTAAACTCCACCTGGAAATGCTTAAGAAAACCTTAAGCACCCTAAAATCCCTCCACCATGATTGGAATAAATCCTCGGATTAAATTATCATGGTGGGGGCTTCCCTGGTGGCGCAGTGGTTGAGAATCTGCCTGCCAGTGCAGGGGACACGGGTTCGAGCCCTGGTCTGGGAAGATCCCACATGCCGCAGAGCAACTAGGCCCATGAGCCACAATTACTGAGCCTGCGCGTCTGGAGCCTGTGCTCCACAACAAGGGAGGCCGCGATAGTGAGAGGCCTGCGCACCGCGATGAAGAGTGGCCCCCCACTTGCCACAACTAGAGAAAGCCCTCGCACAGAAACGAAGACCCAACACAGCCATAAATAAATAAAAAATAAATAAATAAATAAAAATTTTTTAAAAATTTTTAAAAAAAGTTAAAAAAAAAAATTATCATGGTGGAACCAAAGAAAGAAAGGTGCTGCCTTTCAAAGTTATAGTCTTGCCACCTCCTAGAAGGAAGGCAGACCTTCTACTAAGTGGGGAGCTGCTCTTTTTTTAAGAAGTCACTTTAATGAGCCTTTGATTATACATCCTGTTCTATTTATATGGATGCCTTTGAGTCAAAGAGAGGCCTAAAATGGTTTTGCGTGATTTTTGTGAAAATTTCGGTGTCCTTTGAGTTAGCCTAAGGGCTCACCATTGGGGGAAGGGATGTAATAGCAGGCAGAGGCTTGGGGAAGAAAGGTGATGAGAAAGGAGCCCTGATTTGTGACGGATCTGGAGTCACCATCTTGGATAGTGGACATCCAAGCCCTCATGAAGGGCTAAGACAACCAACTTTATTAACATTCATATCAGATATCCAATTTTAAGTTGTTTCCTGTCCTCTGTTGTAATCCTTCAAAGTCTGTTCCACACAAGATTGTTGGGTTTGCCTTGGGGAATAAAAGGAGGCTGACCTGCCCTTGGGGGCAGGGTTACGGGTGAGAGGAGCATGGGCTGAAATCAGATATGACTTGGGGGAAACCAGGAACAAGGGTTTAGGGCTGGCAGGTAGAGGCAAGCTCCTTGTCGAAATCCTGAGAAATACTGGAGAGGCATTGGATTCCCCATAGTTATGGAAGGTAAAGACTTGAATTATTTTATCTGACTATTAGACAGAAGATAATACCCAAAGCTTGTAGTTATATAACACTTGGGTTATATTATTTATGAGAATCCTTCTTTTTGAATAGCAGACAAGCTAAAACCTTCAGGGAAGATATCAAGTCTCTCAACAGACTTTCATAAACACTGTTGCTTGGACCCCCGTCCACTGAAAATTTAACTTGCATAGTAATTTTCTCATGTTTTGCTACTTTCCTCTGACACAACACAGATACATAGCGGTGTTCAGAGACAACAGCTCCACTTTTGGACATGCACCGAGTACTTCTATTATTATAGCTGCAGGGTGATCTGAAACGTCCGAGATAGGGCAACAGATAAGGGGAGTGTGTCAGAATGTATGAAACCGACTCAAGGTCCTGAAGGAGGATGGCTGAGTGTGTGTCACAGAATCAGTGCCTGAACTTGGGTTGCATGTGTGTTGATGAATACATCTTAGGATGCCAATGTGGTGAGTGGGACTTAGCAGCAAGAGTGTTTAAGCAGGGGTGATATTTTTTGTCTGGAGGGTAAGGTGCCTTGTGCATCCAGGAACTTCTGTTTGTGAGAAGCAGGACCCCAGGCAATGGGGAAGAGTATGGTAAACATGCCCTGAACCTAGGGAAAGATGCCTGGCTAGAACCATGTGTTCATTGAAATGAATCTAAGATAATGAACCTCTAGTACCTGATCAGCTGCTTACCATTGCCACAGACTCCTGAGGGAGAGGGACAGAGGAAACGTACTTTATTTCTAACCTAGACTTTGGCCCCATGCCCTTGTCTGGTGTCATGCCCGAGGCACTGGGATGGGTCTTATGTGAACTGTAAAGACATTTTTCTCCTGTAATCCAAGACCTAAAGTCATGGCTCTTTGGCCTCTTCCCACTGGTTTCTACTCTCACCTCTCTCTTAGTGAGAGTGCACCCGAAACGATGAACCCAAGAGAAAGAGAATATTGGCCAATTTCATGCCCACATCATCTCCTCCTGTCCAAAGCTCACTGCCCAGAGCAGAGATCCAACTGTCCTAAGACTTTGTGATTTCAGAACTCTTCCTCTTGGAAACGGCAGAGAGATGAGAGTCTTGGGGAAGCCACCCAGAGGGGAGTAGGAGGCTTTGAGCTACTTGCAGAGGTGAGAGGCCGTCACAAATATTATGTTAGGGTGGAGACTCACATCAGTGGGCTGTGCTTCAGAGCAGGGCACCCGTCCCCATGGAAATAACAGGATAAGGGGGGAACAATGACCGCGAGGATGAGGCTAAGGCTGGAGGTTTGGTGGACACAGAATGCTCACCTCGTTCCCATCAGCTCCCAAGACTAATTCTAAACTAGTACCAAACATGCCCATTGGTTGGGATGGGGCTTCTGATTTGCTGCCTGGCTTGGTTAGGGCTGAATTGGGGCCAGAATGGGTCTGGGATGGTAATGAAAAGAGATCAAGCCTTGCAGGTCATGAGGCTGGGACAGGAGGGAGGGATAAAAGAATCATCCATAAGATACTATGGGTTCTGTCTTTCTTGACCATGGAGACCCACATTAGTCCTCTTTAAGCTTTCCTGCTCAGGCAGGATTGGGACAAGAAATTCATCTGTAGCAATTCTGCAATGACATCTCTGATATACCTGGGAGAGGGTCATATTTTCATACAGCAGCAGGAAATTGTCAGATGAAATGCTCATTGCAGACTCAGCCATGTCTTTGGTTAGTTGTCACCTAGCTATTCTGATATATTGTTTGAACATATTGGTTTCTTGGCTAGATTTATTGCATTTAATACACTTAACAATATGTACAAATCAGTGCAGCACTGATTCAAACAATAAGAAGGGACGCCAGGACCAATTGGATAGATGCCACACCCAATCAGAAGGGATGCCATGACCCATCAAAACTGATAGCACCACACCTGTGTAGACCAGCCGAGGGGCAGCCCGGTTCCCAGGAGAGCTTGGAATAATTCATTCCAACAGGAGCCTTCTACGAGTGAGAATTTCAAGAAAGTATGAGAGGCTTGTCGAGTTTGTAGTTCTTTAAATTCTTGCAAGAGGTGCCTTGAGGCAAGGCTGGTCTTCTTAGCACATTGCAGGGCAAATGCAGTGAAACTTCAGGAGGGTAAAGTGGCAACCAGATCTTGGCCACTGGCCACCACTCTTCTGCTGAGAACTTTCAAGCAAATGTGCGTGGGGGGCGGAGGCAGAAAGATACACGCCAAGTTTAGCTTGAATTCCGTGGAGACCGATATGCACACTCAGGCACACGTGCTGATGTTCACGTGTGGGAGCTCACACGGCACTCCTTGCTGGCTCGGGCTGTTGTGGTTCAGGGGAGCTGGGCCCAGGCAGAGCCAGCGGTTGGCAAAGGCATTGTTCATTGTATTGTGAGTGACATGAAATCCACGTTTGCCAGCCAGCCCACATAGCTGTGGCGATGTGAGAGGCTCGCTTTAGATCACGCATTCCACTGCCGTGCATGGATTAATATGGCTTTGAAAGGGCTTTTATTTCTTTCTTTCAAATTTAATATGAGAGTATATGAGGAAGAACATGGTAGCAATTAGCTGCTGCCATGAATTTTATGAGCAGTTTGCAAGAAACCACATTAATGACTCCACGGGTAGTGCTGAGATCAATTTTGCTATGTTATTTTTTCTCTTTTTCCCCCTTTCCCTCTTAAAAGGCCAGTCCAAAGCTCCAGGATAGTATCAGGTGGGTGGTCCTAATGGTGAAGTTTCTTTCTTTCAAGACAGGTAGCCTGGCTCATCCCGACCTTGGATCCGGCACAGAGCCTGTCAGGTGGGTCTAGCCTTGTTCTGGAACCTGGAGCAGCCATAAGGATGGGAAATAGTCTCGCCTTGGTTCTGACAGGTGGAGAAAAATCCTTGCAAGAAGTGTCCTCACTGAAGCTGCTACCAAAGAGAAATCAAATATCCTGCATGTTTCTCAATTTCAGCAAAGGGAATCAGAATAAAACATGGGTATTAGCTAGGAAAAAAAAAAAATGGAAGCGAACAGTCTTTATCAATTCTCAGGAAGCGTGGCAATGGTTTAAAAATATTTTACCTGAAGCCAAGGGAAAGGGTTGGTATTGGATAAAGGGACTGTATGCAGGAAGCCAGCCTCTGCATAGCTTTTTGGGACCATGTGATGAAGCCAACTGTGGTCTGTGTTCAAAAACGATCTGGATTCTTGAAAGAAACGAAAATAAGTGTGTTGCCAAGTTACAAACCTTGATCTAGTCATGAAAGGACAACCTGTAAACATAAAACAAGTGAGATAGAGTCCCAGCCACGGTAGCGAAGCAGCTGGCAGGAGAGGTAAATAAAAAAACCAAACCCAACAACAACAAACAAACATAACAAAAAGCAAGAAATGCCTTAGGCTGCTTGAGGAGAAATCGATATGAAGGTGGTGAGAACAGAGCTTTGACTTCTGATTCTTTTCTAGGACAGGAGAAGTTAGCAATGGAGAGCTCTGGGGAAAGCAGAGCCGAGATGGAAAACTGAGGCTTCTTCTGAGATTAAGAAGAGACGGATATATGTCCAGGAGTGGAATTGCTGGATCATATGGTAATCCTAGTTTTAGTTTTCTGAGGAAACTCCATACTGTTTTCCACAGTGGCTGCACCAACTTACTTTCCCACCAACAGTGTAGGAGGGTTCCCTTTTCCATGTGGACAGAACTATAATTCAAAAAGATGCATGCACCCCTATGTTCAGAGCAGCACCCTTCACAACAGTGAAGACATGGAAACAACCGAAATGTCCATCGACAGATGAACGGATAAAGATGTGGTACATATATGCAATGGAATACCACTCAGCCATAAGAAAGAATGAAATAATGCCTTTTGCAGCTACATGGATGGACCTAGAGTTTATCATACTAAGTTAAGTAAGTCAGACAGAGAAAGACAAATACTATATGATATCATTTATATGTGGAATCTAAAGTATGACACAAATGAACCTATCTATGAAACAGAAACAGAATCACGGATATAGAGAATAGACTGGTGGTTACCAAGGGGGAGGGGGTTGGGGGAGCGATGGATTGGGAGTTTGGGGTTAGCAGATGCAAACTATTATATATAGGATGGATAAACATCAAGGTCTTACTGTATAGCGCGGGGAACTATATTCAATATCCTATGATAAACCATAATGGAAAAGAATATAAAAAAGAATGTATGTGTATGTATAACTGAATCACTTTGCTGTACAGCAGTGATTAACACAACATTTTAAATCAAAACTAGACTTCAGGGCTTCCCTGATGGCGCAGTGGTTTAGAATCTGCCTGCTAATGCAGGGGACACGGGTTTGAGCCCTGGTCTGGGAAGATCCCACATGCCACGGAGCAACTAGGCCCATGAGCCACAACTACTGAGCCTGCGTGTCTGGAGCCTGTGCTCCGCAACAAGAGAGGCAGCGATAGTGAAGAGGCCCGTGCACCGCGATGAAGAGTGGCCCCCACTTGCCGCAACTAGAGGAAGCCCTCGCACAGAAATGAAGACCCAACACAGCCAAAAATAAATATAATAAATAAATAAATAAAAGATTACTAAAAAAAACCAAAAAAAACAAAAAAAAAACAAAAACAAAAAAACTAGACTTCAGTTTAAAAAAAGAAAAAGAAAAAAAGAAAAGATGGGCCACCTATGGGTGAGAGAGGGAATCACAGCTGCCTCTGGAGAACAAGCACATGCACCATCCTTCACGTCAGCTGAACTGAGAGTTGTGGTTTAATGTCCAGAAAGCCTTTGGGCTTTTCACTCAAGCAGAGATTCAGGATGACCATAAAGGAGGATCTGATTAACACAGATCAGATCTGTGTATTTTCCCTTAAAATATACAAAATGATAGTGGTTTGTTCACTTTGCTTCATCTCAAATGTTTTCATGAAACAGCATCTTTTTGACCAATAGCAAGTAGAAAAGTCATGATACTACATCTACAGCGGCTTGAATCTCTGACTCACTTGAATGCTGGGCACATCTGATACTTGGCAGTTTGTTTGGATGATGGAAACAATACCATCAAATATCATCTGCTAGAAACATGATTAAATGGCCTGTTTCCTGACATTTCCTGATGAAAACATTGTATTTTAGCTCAGACATGAATATTTCAATAATACAGAACTAGACTGTTAGTAAACTTGGCTCAGTGAAAACATTCCCCATTTAAAGATTTTTTTGATTTGGGTTCAGCTTTTTTTAGAATGGGCCACCTTATAAAATTTCTGATGCCTTAGCTAAATATTGTCAGATTGGAAAGAGGCTATGACAAACATGTGTGAAGGAGTTTAAATAGCATCATTGGTTTAAAACATAGTGTGATTTAAATGTAAATGTAACTTAAACTACAAACAATGGTGAAATGACTCTCCATCTCCTCTCAAATAAAGCAAATCAAACACAAGGTCAGTGTTAATAGAAAAAAGAACTCGTGCTGGGTATGTGAGTTCTCACTGTATTTTGTTTTTTAAACCATGCATGTATGTTATATAAATTCTTTTTGCTATTTTTCACAGTAAAAGAGTTTACAAAAGTAACTTGTTGGAACTGTGAGCTTAGCCTCCCTCCTATACATGCATGTACACATGCACACATTTAGTTAGTGTACACATGCACACATTTAGTTAGTGTACACACACACACATTTAGTTAGTATGAGTCAAATCCTCACAAAATTTCTAGATTTGAGTGACACAGAGAGTCAGGAAAATAATGAGAGGAACCAGCACGATGACGGAACTCTGAAGGCTTTGGCATCCATTGTGTAACCTAGAGAAGACAAGGACCTGGTTGATTTAATAATGGTCTCCCAGCTTATGCAGGGTTTTTATGCGGAAGATGGTGTCCAGCTGTTTTTCATTTCTAGTGAAGACAGAAAAAAAAAAACAAAAACTGGAGGAGCTGGAATTGCATCAGGGGAGATTAGGTTGGAGATGAAGGAGCAGGTCCTGGTTGAAGGGTTGTGAGACATTGGAACGAACAACCAAGGAAGATTATGAAATCCCCATCTCTGGAATTCTTAAATGAATGTGATCTGCGTGAATCAGCGCGGTGGATTGGTTTAGATATCTGCCTGGGATGGCTGAGCCGACCGTTTCCGTGGGCCAAGTCCCCCTGGGGCGCCCTGACTCTGCTGCACTGAGTGTATTGCACGTGGCAGGGAACCCAGTACGTGGAGCCAGAAGCCTGCTGCCTCGTGGCGAAGCTGCTGGTCTGTGTGCTGGGTAAGCTGACACTTCACGATCCTGTAGACTCGAACGGCTCCAGGGGCATTTAGGATCGTTCTGACTGCCAACTGCCACCTTGAAATAGGAAAAGTATTTTAAACAAACCCTCCAGGACATGCAGGCTGAGGGTGTATTTGCAATGCTCAGAATACACGGTCACCGGACACCTCGGAGAGGCAACTGAAAACTATTAGCGCAGCTGGAACCCCCGCTGAAAAGAGATGTGGGGAGCGGGAAGATCTGAACATTAAACTTATCTCCTCTCTTTCTCTTTCTAAAACATTCTTTGACATAGAAGCTAAATGTTCTTGATGACCAGATTTCTCTCTCTCTCTTTCATTTTTCTTTCTTGAGTTCTTTCAAGCTTTTTTTTAAACATAAAAACAAAATATTGAAAATATGACAATTAGGTCTCATGGATGCTGAGAGGCAAACGCAGAGAATTTGAAGGAGGCAATTCAATTTTTTTGTTAAAAAAATAAAAGCCCAGAGCTTTGCTTTCCTTATAAAAGGATACTTTTCCTTGTGTCTGTTTTAAATATATTTCTTAAGGTGATGAAACATCCCAGGGAACAGAGCTGTATGTGAAGAGATTTGTGTGGAAAGGAGGATTTTAAAAACTTTCTTTTTTTTTCATCTTCCCGAGGCAGCCCAGCCTCGTACTTCAAAAGAGCTGAGCAGAACTTCTACCTAAGGGACAGCTTACCTCCCCTAGCAGGCTTGGTTTCCATACCATGGTTTTTCTGGAAATGTCCTCTTTCCATACGCTACCTCTGAGTCACGCCTCATTAAGAGTGATGATTATGATCTCCTCTGGACGTTCTGATGGTGCTGAGAATCGGGAGGATATTTTGAGCCCTGGAATTCAGTCTCTGCCACATGTTTGGATTAACAACCAGTTAAACCTTGCTAAGGCAATATTTTTCTATGCAGTTAGTTTTTATACCAAACAAGGTTTGTAGTAACTGGATGCCCTACTTGAGCAAAACTGTTTACCAGAAAATAAATCACTCCTGGCATTAAGAAAATACAAGCCCAGGGATTCGCCAGCCCAGCCTCATCCCGTTCATTTCTCATAAACCTAGCCCCAGACATGTGCATTCTCATCTACGATGACTTATGCTTTGAATTGTGGTCTCTTTATTTCCATGCCCATTATAATGCTTACCTAAACATTTCCCTCTGTTTAGCTGCGGTGCTTCTGGTAATGACTTCTATTTGGCTGCTGGGGAGCATTTGCCAGCCTTCAGCAAGCCCTATGGAAAAAAAGAGAGAGAGAGAGAGAGAGAGAGAGGGAAGGCAGGAAGAAGGGAGGAAGGAAGGAGGGAGCAGGGAGGTGGAGAAGGAGGGAGGGAGGGAGAGGGAGAGAGAGAGAAAGATTGATTGAGGAAGGAAGGGGAGAAAGGGAAGGAGGGAGAGCAGAAAAGAAGCATAGTTTTTTCCTAAGAGGCCATAGAATAACAGAGAATTAGAACTTGAAGCGATTTCAGGCTTATCTAATTTCACCTCTGTGATTTGTAGATGAGATACATAGGAGCATGACTGGCTTTGGGTACCATAGGAGGCAGAAAGGTGGGATGTGAACACAGGTCTGCCAACTCCTGTTGACCTTTGCCCTGCGCTGAAATTTCTTCTCTCCTCCGGTAGTTTTCTTTTCCACCGGAGATCCTGAATGCCTAAATAAGAGGTTAGAAAAACAAGATACGGTTGGCCAGGTGCTCTTGGGAAGAAATAATGGAACTAAGCTGAAGTTGGCAGTCTTTCCATTATGGTAACCAAGAGAGTCAGCGGGTTCCAGGGTGCAGCCGCACGCTGCCGATATGGGACAGGGCCTCCTACGAATGTTCCTGTCCAAATTCTGGCAGTCACTTAACACCAGTCAAAGCCATGTTGGAAGAAGCTGTTAGTTATGCAAATGTCAGGGAAAAACAGGAAAATGATCCAAACATATGAGTTGGTCAGATTTTGAGGATTTTGTTGAAATTCTTATAAAAAATGGAAGAACATCCATTCCTTGAGTAATGATTTGTTTATTCTATTGACCTCAAGTCAGAGCTAGTAGCTCTAATCACTTGGAGTAAATCTACTTGGCTTTCTACCCCTAGGAAGGCCCGATCCTAGTCAAGTCTGTTCATAAAGCATAAATGCCATACAAAGGAAAAGGCGCCCCCAAAATAATCCAAAAGATTTAGAATGAGCTCCCTCATCATTTCTTCAATCTGACTTTTGCATATTGGAATATTTTTGGAGAATTTGCTACTCGTGTATTTTCAACAATAGGTGCAAACTCATGGGTTTTGAGAATCCAAAAATGAGTGGTTGAGCATGTGAAGATTTAGCCATTAATGAAATAATTTTTTTTTTTCTTCCAAGTAGACTTTTTCCTTTGCTTTAACTGAGTACTGTCATTTGTCAGAGAGACTGGGGTCATGAATGTAACTTCAAGGGAGTTCCCCTGGTTCACTTGTTTCAATGAAAAAGCCATATACATGGAACCACACTGAACTTGGATTCTAGCATTGAAACCACTTCTTTAGGCCTAATTTGCATAGGCTACAAATAGCTTGAGAGCTGGGGCAAGATTTTTGAACCGACCACATTATCCAGCACCTTTCTTTGCAAATACAGTGGATGAAGGAACCCGTAAATGAATGAAGGCCAGGATGGATCATTTCATAGCACAATGTGATTTAGATATTCCTATGCACATAACCGTACAGCAGTGATTACTGGGTCCTTGCTGTGTGTAACGCTCTGTGAGAGGCACAGAGTGAGACAAACAGATGCATATAATAGCAGATGGTTTCTGCCCTCAGGGAGCTTACACACTGCACAGGGCAGAGCCCCATTTCTCAACCTGTCCCTCTTGGTGACATTGCGGGTCAGGTCAGCTGTGGGGGTCACCATCATCCCCAGGGATCCCCCATCACTCATAAGAGGTCTGGCTTCGTCTCTCTTCTCCCTGCAGGTTTTCCTCCATCCCCTCTCTCTCCCTTCCTACCCACTTCTGATGTCAAGGCACCTGGATGGAGGACCAGTGCTGCTGGGTGGGATTCTTCATGTATTTGACAGTTACTGAATATTATTAGGGGAAACCCATATAAAATTGCAGTTTGTGTAGGTCAGAAACAGTCAGTTATCAATAAGTTCATAGGATTAAATCAAATATTTAGCACATTTGTATGAAGTGGATAATCCATGAGCTTTGGAGGTGTTTTAGATTTTTCCAAGAAGTCTGTTTTCTAGGACCCTCCCTCAGCCAGACAGGCCCAGTGTCAGTGGCGAAGGGTTTGGGGTGCACTGTCCTTCTAGGAGGGGAGAGTTGATGAGGTTTATGTTCATTCCAGCTGAGGTACCCTGAGCTGGAGGGATGCCTTTGGTGTGAAGAGTATTTTGAAAACTCTTGTTTGGTTGCCAAAATAATCTGATTTGGATAATTACATCATCAAAATTTAAAAGTAAGTACAACTATATGAAAAGGTCTGAGAGCTCAAAATGATGTGACTTAGTGAGCCCCTGTTTTTCCTGTAATCCCTCCTGTTTCATTCATAGTGCTGGCTTGAAAACCTCCTGACTTCATTTGGATCTGAAAACATCCAATTTAAAAAATAACTCAGATATTACCATTCTTGCTTTAAAGATGAAGAAGCTGAGATGGTGACTATAGTTAATAATATTGTATTGCATATTTGAAAGTTGCTTAGAGAGTAGATCTTAAAATCTCTTATCACCAGAGAAAATTTTTCGTTACTATGTATGGTGATGGATGTTAACGCGACATATTGTGAGGACCATTTTACAACATATACAAATATTGAATCATTATGTTGTATACCTGAAACTAATAGAATGTTATATGTCAATTATACCTCAGCAAAAACAAAAAATTACTTTGTCCAAAAAATGCATAAAAAAAATAACTCAGGTAATACATGATCATGTAGATATTAAACGGAAGAAAAAAAAAAAAAGAAAAGGAGGAACAGGTGTAGGGGGAGAAGGAAAAGAAGAGGAAAAGAAAAAACATTAAACCTCTATGAACACAGCCTAGAGAGAGCTGAGTTTCATGTTTCAGTGAAGCTGCTTCTAGACTTTTTCCCAAACAGGTTATACTTTGAAAATGCAAATATTCTAGGGAGGTGGAGGGGAAACTATTAATCACTTATAACTTACTGCAGATTAATGATAGCAAACGCTTCCAGAACTGAAAGTGTCTTGAAAAATATTTCAGACCAATCCTCAACCAGGGGTGATTTTAGCCCCCAGAGGACGTTTGGTGTGTCTGAAAACATGTTTGGCTGTCCCAACTCAGGGCTGCTCCTGGCATCTAGAGAGCAGAGGCCAAGGATGTTTCTAACCATCCTATAATGCACAGGACAGACCTCCACAACAAAGAAGAATTAGCCCCAGATGTCAATAGTGTCAGTAGGTGAAAAAGCCTGTTTTTGACCAGTTCCCTTACTTTCAGAGTAAGGAGTCCAGAGTTGGAAGATCATTTACACAAAGTCACTCGGCCAATAGCAGGAGAGGGATGAGAACCCTTGCCTCCTGATTCTGAGTCCAGGTCTCTTTTCACTGCACTGGAATGAAAGGCTTTTCTCCCAGTATCTTGTTGAGACCAGCAATGTGAGTTGAGGAAGTAGAAATCTTGATAGCTAATGGGGGACTCAGGACAATATGAGGGGATAATTCCAAAACAGGGGTCTGGGAGGAGAGGCAGATTCAGTTAGTGGGAGGTGAGAGCTTGCAAACAGCAGATATGGAATAGCCACAGAGCACAGAGGGGGTGATGGAAACCAGTTCTAGAAAAGGCACAAAAAGAACAGCGGGGATAGATCCCCCCCAAATATTTCTTGCTTGGCAGTTTTGTATGAATATTTTTAGGGTGACTAACTTGTCCCTGTTTGCTTAGGACTGTCCTGGTTTAAAATCTAAAAATCCCATGTTCTGGCAACCCCCTCCATTCTGGGCAAACCAGGAAGGTCAGTCACTCTATTTCCCATTCCCTCACATGAAAAGACCTGATAAAAGTGATTCTGCCACATTGCATATTAGTTTGGTGAATTGGAGAAATTTGGTGAAGGGTACCTGGGACCTCTCTGTACATTTTTGCAACTTCCTGTGACTATACAAGTATTTCAAAATACAAATTTCAAAATAGATTATTAAATGTGATATGAATGAATAACTAACCCCTCAACTGAAACTTCAGGGCGATTTCATGGGGCCAGATGGGACACCCAGGGTTGAAAGTTCTTTCTAGGTGTCATAGGTACCACACCACCGCTGTGGGCAATGACTTCATGGGTATGTGGAAAGAGCAGTGAGGGTGACTTTTGGTCACAGTACAGATGGTGTGGTCGGCATTTAGGCAGTGTCGCTTTATCTTGAAGTAGTCCAGATCTCCTTGTGATGCAAATAGTGTCGTTTGGGGAATAAGCAAGGGACAATGATTTATAGGAGAGAAAAATCACAGAAGCTTCCACTGAGATAGTTGTTCGTTCATTCATTCATTCTGGTACCAAACCCTCTGCTAAGTGATAAAAGTTGAATTGGGAGCTCTTCTCATCCCTGCAAGGGGTTTTGGTTTGGGGGCTAAAAGAAAGGCCTTGAGCAAAAAGGGCCCAGGTTGACTTTAACAGTGTAAATTTTACTTTTTTCATAAGAAGAATGGAACATTAGTTGAATACCTTCTGTGTTCAAGTCATTGCGGTTGTAAGTTAGACAGCCCAGCATCTGTGTCTTCAAGCAGATAAAACAACTGCACTTTACAGAGGCCCTGGGGTTTTCAGTTTATAGACATCTTTAAAAACATGTTTTAATTTAATGAAACTTCCATTTTTTAAAGGGGGACATCCACAAGTTGAAACACATCAAGTAAAAAATCTCCCTGATGGGCTTGAGAGCCCGAGCGTGGGGCAGAAATATTTGACTGGAAGACTTCCCAATCCACTCCAAATTTCTTAGCTTTTTGGGTTAAATCCTGGAGAAATTGTGTCTAACTTTCCACTGGAGGTGGAAGGCATACAACTCCTCCGCATAACCAGGGAATGTACTATTCCACAGGGTTTGATTTTAGCCTTGCTCCCGACTCTTAGAAGTGTCCTGTCCTATTTGCTTGAGGACTGTAATTGCATTCTCAGGGTTAGAGGGCCTTTCATCTTCCTGTTACAGGTCATCCTTCCTGAGAGCAGGAACTCTTTTTAGCTTCAAATGAAAGCTACTGTATGCTTTACCAAAAGCAGAAGGAAAGTACAGCGGGCAGTAGGCCATAGCAAGCGGGTCAGGAGAGAAACGGAGTCAGGAAACAGATGGTAATGGGGGAAAGGAGGAAGGAAAGCATAAATATGCTAAAACAGGAAGTGGAAGGAGGGGAGGCAAGCCTTGCTCTCTTCTTTTTGTTGAGAATTGCCCATGGTCAGAAAGTCAGAGCTGCCATCTTGTTTTAAGATGAGCCCCCTCTAGCATTTTGTCTTCAGTCTTTAGCAAAGAAGACAGAGCTGGAAGAATCACTGGGGGAAGCTTTTAAAAAAATACCTGCTCCCAAGTCCCACCTCCAGAGATTCTGAGACCACTGGTCCCAAATAGGATTCAAGCATTGGTACATCCTTGACGCTCCCCAGGTGAAAGCCATAGTTGAGAACCACTAGCAAACCCCCCCCTAATTATTATGGGTGGAGAAATCAAGTCCCAGAGATGTTAGGCGACTGATAAGAGGTCCACACAGCTAGACCCAGAGGTGGATCTAGCACTCAGGTCTCCTGCTCCCCGTGGAAAAATGTTCTAATAATGCAAATTGAATCCCTCACACATCAAGGCCAAGGCCAGGCATGCTACAGATGTCAGAGAAGTACTTCTTTCCTTAATAGACTTCTTTTTTTAAAAAACACCTGACATGGGGCCTGTCACATACCAGCACTTAATAAATATTTGCTGAATGAAGGCGCATGGCACGTGGGATTTTCCTCCCCACTTCCACCAGAAGCATTACAATAACACGTTCAAAGGTGCTAAAGCGAAATGGAAACGACTTTCACATTCAGTCCCTTTCTTCCTGACCACTGGTTACCTTTTTGTGACTCAACCTACAAGCCTGTGATTGAGTGGATGATGGAATTCAAGGGGATTTCCATTCAAGTAATGAAGGAGCTGTTGGGTTTTCAGCTTCAAATTCTTTCCCTTGTTAGAGAAATTGAAACATTATCTTGAGTATTTAAATCCTGCTGAATGGTTTTTCAATAGAAGTGATTGAACAAAAAACCATTTTTTAAAAATAATTTTTGGAGGAATTTGTTCCATTCTGTCTTGTGTTTCACTCTAAACAATTTTTTTTAGCAAAAATTATTCTCCGAGCCATAAATGTGTGGTGAGTGCCTCCCAGCCATATTTCCACACAGAACACAGGTCTTTGCCAATTGTTTTTTGTGTGTGTAGAGCCCCACGGATGATGGCCCAGAACTGAAACCCTATCCAATGCTACTAAAGTCTTGGATTGAGAAAGGTCTTAAAATCACCTTTGGTGGTTTAGAAAGAAGTCTCTAAAATCAACCCAGGATCTCCGGTTTCTCTTCTTTACTAGGATTGTTGATGACGCGAGACAAAGCCTTCATCGTATTGGACTGGAAACTTTTGAAGGCAAGGATCAGGTCTGTTTTCTACCTTCATATCCTTCACACGTGGTATGTCCTCTAAACCATGCATTCTCCACAGAGGTGATAATGCCCCCAAGGGGTGAAAGTGATTCTTGGGGGAGGGCAATGAAAATGTCTTAGAAATGGTTTATGGCCCTTCAATGGGCCACAGTACATAAAGAGATACACAGTATATCGGTGGTATTAAAGTTTCATGGGGAGATTGGGCGAAAATTTTCTAAAAAGGCTCCTTAAGGGGAGTCATCATGAGAAAGAGGTTGGGAAACCCTGCTGAAAACATATTTACTGACTGAATGAATGAATGTGATGTCGTGCTGGAGACAACGAATATTCCTGGAAAATTGCTAAGAGACAGTGTTTCGTGGGTCTGTTTTCTAAAGCTGGACGACTAACCTGGGCAAAGACTCCTGTGTGCAGAGATTTCGCCGAAGGCCATGACATTTCGACTTCCACTGGACCTGTTCTCTACGTTTCTCATCGTCATTTTGATTTGAGATTCGAAGTTAAACCACGGGCACCAGGGATGACTCCTTGGCCTTTTGCTTGTTTGAGTGTAAAAATAGGAGAGTTGGATCCGTGGGAATCACCTGAAGGTCATAAAGCTGGTGGCATGAGAGTAGCAGTGGCAAGGAACAAAGCAAAGCAATTTAATAGGGTCGGATCCACCAACTTTCACTTATAGAGCATCTGTTCAGCTGTGTGTTACCTCCACTATGGATCCACCACTTACCAGATTCTATTAAGACGTGAATCTCAGTTTCCTCATCTCTAAAATGGGGACAAGATGGGTACCATAGCCACATCATAGGGTTCTTGTTGGTATCAAATGGGACCGTAGGTATGGACAAACATTCTAAACTGCAAATTATTGATTTTAGGGTGCTATTATTATCCTGACGATTGAAATATTATTGGGAATAGATTCTGTATGAAGAAGCAAGGGAATATTTGAAGGAATAAGATTTTCCCATGCCCAGGGCAGTTAGTGGGCCCTGGAAGACCCCACGTGGCCCTACTTGAATGCAAGGGGGGCTGGGAAATGAGACCTCTGATAGAGCAGTGACCACCCAGAAATGATGGGGGCACAAGGAGGACGGATAACAGGCTCTGCCACAAGAGACAACAATGTACCTAAATATTAATCTTCCCTAGTGCAAGGGCATCCAGGAAGTTAAACCATTATAGGATGGTCCCCTTGAAAGCATTCCCAGTTCTGAATCTTGCCACCCCCTGACCCTCCCCATCTCTGTCCTTGGGTCTCTCTGCCTCTTTGCAAGAGCACCTCCTTCTTTTCCACTTTCACCACGTAAATTCCTAGGTTTGAGGAAGTGCCGCTCCACCTAATAGGAGTTTCTCTCACCAAAGAATCCAGGTCTTACCCTCCAGGAGTTTTCCCCTAAATTGGAGTTCTTCAGTCTGGAATAATCTGCCATCTTTGGTGGTTCCTGAGGGGAGACTAGGACAGTAAAACATTCCATGGTGGTCTTTGACATCCCGAGACCTTCAGACGTATCTATGGGGTGGGGGTGTGGGCACAATCGATCTGGTCCCCACAGAGCTTTCCAGGTTCAAGATAAGGAGCAGTTACGCTTTCTTATTTTTCCAGGTTTCTAAAGTACATATTATTGGAAGAGGCACACACACACACACACTGTACACACACACACATCTTCTGAGGATGAAGATGAATTTTCAGAGAAATTCTGATTTCAACTGATGAAGAAGGGCAGAAACACTTTCTTAATCACCCCACATTTGGTGGACTGCTTCTCTCATAGTAGAATTAATGATTCAAGTATTAACACAGAGAAGTGTTGGTTGGTTGGTTGATTTTTTCCATTCTTCTTTGACTTTTAAAAGTACTCTAAAACCTTCTGAGAAATGTGAAGCATTGGAATTACCATTTGCAATCGTCTAGTTCAATTCCTAGACAAATGCACCCCCCTTGCCCAGTCCCTGTAGGGGGTGGGAATAGTTTCATTCTTCCACTTCAGACGTCCTTCCACTATGCTTCATCCTGTCATGCTTATTCGTGCCTCAGTACCTTTGCCTATCCCGTTCCCCTGACTAGGAATGCCCTTGAATAATTTTTTTTTTCACTTTTCAATACACAACCTAAGTCTTACTCTCTCTGTAAAACTCTCCCTGGGTTCTCGGGCCCATGCCGTCCTGTTTCTCTGACCTTCCATTATATTCCACAAAGTTGAAAAAAATAATCATTCTATGTATTGTTTTCTCTGTTGCCAATGTTGTATTTGCAGATACACATAGTAAGTGCTTTAGGCACATTTATTGGCTGAAGGAATGTTAGTGAATGGCTAGAAGTAAGAATCCTGGGTGATTTTTTTTTAATTAATTAATTAATTTATTTTTGGCTGTGTTGGGTCGTCACTGTTGCCCACTGGCTTTCTCTAGTTGTGGCGAGTGGGGGCTACTCTTTGTTGTGGTGCGCAGGCTTCTCATTGCAGTGGCTTCTTTTGTTGTGGAGCACCGGCTCTAGGCGCGCGGGCTTCAGTAGTTGTGGCACACGGGCTCAGTAGTTATGGCTCGCAGGCTTAGTTGCTCCGCGGCATGTGGGATCTTCCCGGACTAGGGATCGAACCTGTGTCTCCTGCATTGGCAGGCAGATTCTTAACCACTGCGCCACCAGGGAAGTCCCAATCCTGGGTGATTGATGAGAGATGGTTTTCTTAAAACTCCTTGGGAGCAAGGAAATGATCATATGGTTTCATTACTCTCACTAGTTGGGCAACCTTAAGCAACTTACTTAACTTCTGAAAGTTTCAGTTTATCGGTGTATAAAACAGGTAATGACGACCACTTTACCCATTTTTCAGAAGAATCAGAAATAAGATATGAAAAGCGGCAAGCTCAGTGCCTGGCACGTAGTAGGTGCTCAGTAAATAGTAAGTGCCATTGCTATTACTGTTGCTGTTGTTATTTTCCACAGTACCTGGTACAGTGGGGGGTATGTTGATTAGATCAGGGGGCAAGAAATCAACGGAGGGAAATAATTTGGAGGAGAAACAAGAAGACCCAGTAAGAGTGCCACATCTTAGCACCATAGCCCAAGCCAGGCAGAAGTGAAAACTTTCTCACTGCATTTCTTGGACTGATGTGCACTGCTGCACCCATACCTTAGCTCAGACTACGTGAGGAGTGTGATAAACCAGTACTCTGAATAGTACCTTTCATGAGGTGGTTCAGATAAAAATCTTACCATTCAATTTTTTATTTACAACTTCGAAATTCTAGATCGGTTGACATTGGCTCAAACCTTGAAACCAACTGATGGGAAGGAAAATCTGTTATTGATTTACTTACTTTCTCTCTCTCTCTCTCTCTCTTTTTTTCCTCTGAGCACGGACTAAAGTTCTCTCCAAAACAAGTATGGGGGCCTCACAGTCCTTGGGAACTGACGGGGGAGGCGTGGGATGGGAAGCATTTACATCTCATTGCTGGCTCCTAGGGGTATCCCCTCTTCAAACTTTCACTCTCTGGCAAACCAGGCTTCTTCCACATCCCCAGGGAAGCCCTTGCCCAGCAGAGAGTCCTATAAACAGGACTCAGCAAACTTGGATTCTGTTCTGGCCGGGATCTCTCTATAACCCCTTCCACCATGTATACACATTTTAGCAGATGCCTTCCCTGGACAGTCTCCTGCCTCTGCGATCACTTTCCAGAGGGGAGGGTCTAGAGGTGGAATATTCCAATCAAGTACGTAAAGTCACAAGGAGAAAGAAAGGTTTTTATCCAGCCCTATAGGGTTAAGCCTGATACAGGGCACAACAAAAGAATGATGGTAATTTTTTAAAATTAATTTTTGTTGGAGTATAGTTGATTTACAATGTTGTGTTATTTTCAGGTGTACAGCAAAGTGAATCAATTATACATATCCACATATCCACTCTTTTTTTAGATTCTTTTCCCATGCAGGTCATTACAGAGTATTGAGTAGAGTTCCCTGTGCTCTACAGTCGATCCTTATGTGTTATCTATTTTATATATAATAGTGTATACATGTCAATCCCAATCTCCCAATTTACCCCTCCCCCTTCTTCCCTCTTGGTAACTGTAAGTTTTTTTCCTACATCTGTGAGGAACGATGGTAATTGAATGAGTGCCAGATACCGAGCTAGGTACTCATGTATTCTCTTATTGATTGTTCATAGTGATCTTGGATAGTGGAACTTATTACCCTGAATAAATTAGTCTCGGGCAGCCCAAGCGACTTGTGCAATATCATAAGGCTGGTAAGTAGTGGGACCAAACAAAGCATTTCCCCCGGGATTCCCCATCCCTTATAGGAAGGTGTTTCAGGGGCTCCCTGGACTCACTGGGGACTTACAGATCACAGTGGAGAATTGTGCTCAGTGAAGCTGATGATGGAACTCTGGCCCGAGTGGTGGAGCCCTGGGTCCTGCTCCTGCGTTGCCTGTCCTTTAAAAAATACCCGGCATCAGTCCCACTGTATTTTATTTGGTAAGTCGTTAGAGGACCAACCAGATTGAAGGGGAGGGAAAATGAACTCCCCTTCTCAACAGGGAAAGTGACAATGATTGGGTGGTCATATCTAATCCACACTAGGTCTCCGGAACTACTGATGCCTGAGGGGTCTGGAGAGCTGAAGTTTTCCCTGGACTTCATCTCCCTGTTGTGCTTTGTGCTTTTCAAAACCCCTCAGCAAATATTCTTTCACTGGATTCTCTTTTCTAAACACAGCAGCTGGAGAGATTCTTTTCAGACTCAAGTCAGACTATGTCACTCCTCTGCTCCAAACCTTCCAGTGACTACTGTCTCAATCAGAGTCCAAGTCAAAGGCCTTACAAGGCTCTACCCTGTCTGGTCCCGCTTCCCTGGGACCTCAGAGTGACCGCTCAGCTCACGCCCTCCGCTCCAGCCACTCTGGCCACATCATCTTTGAACTGCAGACTCACACTTGCTCCAGGGCCTTTGCCCCTGCCATTCCCACCACCTGGAATGCTCTTCCCCCAACTATTCCCTGGACCCACCCCCTTACCTCCTTTGGGTCCAAGTCTCCCAATTGCAGCCTCTTAGAGATGCGCTCCCCAATTACTGCACAGCACTTCCCACCTCCCTTTTCTGCTTTACTTTTCACCAAAGCACTTAACACCGTTAGAAATCCTGTATGTTTGGCTTATTCCCTTATTTCTCTGCTTCCCCCAGTGGAGCTTCAGGGGCAGAGAGACTTTTGCCCATTTTGTTTATGACTGCATCCTCCCCTCCCCAGGGACTACAATGTGCCTGGCCCCCTGGCCCTTAGCGACAATCCACAAAGACTTAGAATGAAATATTGGATAAAAGCATGAATTCTCATAGCAATGATATTTCTTGGTCAGTGTAACTATTGTGTTCTCAGCTTTGCAGGTGAAGAAACAGAAGCCCAGGAGTTTCCGTGCCTGGTCTGAAGTCACGCACATAGTGGCACAGCCAGCTTTAGAACCCAGCTGCCATGCCTTGGGTCTTTTGGGCAACAGCTTGCTCGGTTCCCATGTGGCTGTTTTCATGCAGAGATGTGAATGGTTCAGGACAGGTCCGATCCACAGTCATACAGGCTTTTGCCACAGTGAGAAGAGGGTACCACACTGCTGTCATTTCCTGGACAGAGAAATATGCATCTCTGCCAGCTGGGTTCAGAGCAGTAGTAATTACAAAAGTCTGCAGGGAAGTGAGAAAAAGCATCAGGGACGTTTAACAACCCTCACTGACCTGCAAATTATTATTTACAGTAACACAGAGCATTTCCTCTGCGGAGGCAAAGACATAGACCCTATTATACGTGTGCTTTTTTTTTTTTTTTTTTAATAAGCCTGAATCCCCATAGGGCTCTCTGCAAGCAGACAGAGAACAGAAAGGGTGACTGGGCAGGTTAGAATGGACTTACCCTTAGGAGACAAAAAGAATGAATGCTTGCTGTTTTTATTAAATTCCTCCCAGAAAGTCTATGAAGATGATATTAAATATTCATCAGGCATCTCCTGCTAGGTGGGCACACTGCTTGGAGATGGCAGATCTGGAGAAGTATGTTGGGATTGACTGCCAGGGATTGGGGGCGAGGAGTGGGGGGGCTTTGATTCTGGTCTCTTCCAACCTTGTCCCTGGGGTATAGACCTTCCCTGGCCTGTGACTGCTCAAGCTGTAACACTTCCACTCACGGGGAGCTCGTTACCTACCACAGCCCTTTTGTCTTATGACACAGCCTCTGTTGAGCCACTGTCTGCCTCCTGTACATCCCCCCTCTCAGTTTTAGTTCTGTGCTCTGGAGTGACAGAGAATAAATCTACTATGTTAGTATCAAATAAGCGCTCTTAACACACGACCAACAAGTTCTTATTGTCTCATTGGCTCTAAAAGGCAGAACGTGGCAACTAGCAGTTCTTGAAAGCAGGAGTTCCCTGACAATCCTCCAAGAGCGTGTGTGTGTGTGTGTGTGTGTGTGTGTTATGGGGTAAGGACCATATTTCTGGTGTGATGGCACAGAGCATGGCATTGGAGTCAAGCTGTCTGTGCTCCTGACTCTGTCACACAGCTGTGTAACTTGGGTGTAACACTTAGCCTCTCTGTGCCTCAGTTTCTCCATCTGTAAAATGGAAATAATAATAGTGACACTCTCACGGGGTTGTTGCGAGGATTAAATTAGCTAGTGCCTGTGAAGCATCAGCACAGTGCTTACGTAGCGCATAGTGTGCTTACCTGTGTACTTACCTGTGCGCTCTTATATGCTGTCCATCCAGCATCCTTCGGGAGGATGCTGTTTCTACCTGGTCATAAGGAAGAAGAAACCTGGGGGGCTGGTGGAATAGTCCTTGGTGCCTCCCCTTCAATGCTTCCCTGTTTCTCTCTCTCTTTTTTCTCCATTCATTCCTCGGTCCCTCCCCAGCGGTCTAGTCCCCAGAGACTGTACTCCCAGCTGGATAACTGCCCCTTCCAGTCATAGCCAGAGACCCTTGCACTGTCACAGGGGATTGGAGAAATCCAAAATTCTTCAAGGTCCAAAGGAGTGAATCTGAGGGTGACATCTCAGTGTCATGAGTGAGAAAGGGGTATCTGGGGATAACTAAAAGTCTCCCCAGTACCCCTTCACATCACACGCCCATAAACTCACCTACTTGGAGTGTTGGTTGGATGTGTCAGTGGAATCACAGCTTCCTGCCAGATGTGTTCAACTTGACATCCCCCACCTCCCTAAGGCCATGACAAGCCCTTCGATACAGCCAGGCCTGCACATTAGAATGAATTGATACATCACATAACATGATAAGAAGAAAACATGATTGACAGGTGGTATTAATGTTCCAAACGTTGGATGGGTTAAAAAGAAATATAATTAAGGAGTTATATTCAATGTCTTGTAATAACGTATAATGGAAAAGAATCTGAAAAAATACATATATTCTTTTTTAGTTCTTTATATGTATGTAACTGAACTATTTTTCTGTACGCCTGAAACTAACAAAATATTGTACATCAACTATATTTCAATTAAAAAATAAGCTACAACAAAATAAGCTATATATGGTACAACACAGGAAATAAAGCCGATATTTTATAATAACTACAAATGGCAGAGGATGATTTTTAAAGCGCTTTGTTTTTGCTACAGCTCCATCTTCAGACACATTTAGTCAAATTGTTCTTCAAGGTCTTGGGGCCAGTGACAGGTCACAGGTCCACATGACCCCCAGGAAAACTGGCACGTCCCTAGGCCTCCAAAGTCCTAGGGTAACCCTGTCTTGTGCCCACCAGCCTCTTGTCTCCAGATAAGTTTTCCAGGGGAGAGACAGATGTCACCATGAGCTCCGCAAATTCCCTGAGGTCAAGCCCTCTCCCCCGCTGAGGGATTGGAAACTCCACCCTCCCTGGCTGTGTGACTTTGAGCAAGTTACCTAACCTCTCTGTACCTTAGTTCCCCCAGCTCCAAAACGGAGTTAACAATAGAACCTACCTCAGAGGATTGGAATGGGAATTCAGGGAGTTAGTTTATACACGAGAAGCCCTTAGGACAGTGGTTCTCAGCTTCAGTACACCTGGAACCTTGTTAAAACACAGATTGCTGGATCCCTACCCTCACCCCAGAGTGTCCCTTTAGTTTGCATTTCTAACAGGTTCCCGGGTGATGCTGATTCTGTCCAACAAAGCACGCTGTTTTGTTTTACTTTATTTATATTTGATAGGTAAGAAGTGGATTTATTTAGAGAGACACACACTCCACAGACAGAGTGTGGGCCATCTCAGAAGGCGAGAGCCCCCGAAATATCAAGCACCGTGTTTTAGAACAATGCCTGGCACGGGACCAGTGCTGTGTGATTTATTTGTTATTCATTATTTACATGAGAAGTGAAAAAAAGAACACGCAGTATCTTTGGAATACATGACATGATTAAATATCACACTTAGAAGATTTTGGATATCGAGTGGATTAGCAAGTCCTCCTACTGCAAGAGAAGGTCCGTAGGAGGATTTGAAGATGGTGGGACATGGAGAGCAGCCTGATATGTCTCAGAATCCAGGAGCCCCACTGGCCCTCCCTCTGCTGCAGAATTTATGGGTAAAACCTGAGACAGGAGCTGGCGAGCCAGATAAGGCCTGCCTGGCCTCACTCCCCAAGTATTTAGGGCTCAGCCTAGCACCAGGTGCTATAGGGAAAAATGACACAAATGATTGGGCCCCTACCTTAAATGATCTCAGTTAAGGAGCTGCATCCAACACACACCAAACAATGAGACAACATCGTAGGCACTGGAGGTCAGACACGGTGCCCCTACAGACGCTGTAGGAGGTGACCCGTGTGTCCAAAGCTGGAGAGCCGTGCATCACACTGACCAGTGTCTAAAGCTCTATCCCCCGATTACCAGTTGTACAGCCTTGGAGAAAATGCTCTGGCTGGCTGAGCTTCCATTATCCCATCTGTAAAGAACAGGACAGCCTATTTATTCCCAGGGTCCCTGGGACGCTATGAAGCGCTGCAGAGCCGAGCGAGGACAGGGCCCCAGCCTGTCCTGTGCATTGCCGAATCCCTGCTCCTGGCTGGTCCCCTGGCCTGTCATAGGCGCTCCTTACTTTGTTTTTTTTTTTTAACATCTTTATTGGAGTATAATTGCTTTACAATGGTGTGTTAGTTTCTGCTTTATAACAAAGTGAATCAGTTATACATATACATATGTTCCCATATCTCTTCCCTCTTGCATCTCCCTCCCTCCCGCCCTCCCTATCCCACACCTCTAGGTGGTCACAAAGCACAGAGCTGATCTCCCTGTGCTATGCGGTTGCTTCCCACTAGCTATCTATTTTACATTTGGTAGTGTATATATGTCCATGCCACTCTCTCTCTTTGTCACATCTTACCCTTCCCCCTCCCCCATCCTCAAGTCCATTCTCTAGTAGGTCTGTGTCTTTATTCTCATCTTGCCACTAGGTTCTTCATGACCTTTTTTTTTTTTTCCTTAGATTCCATATATATGTGTTAGCATACTGTATTTGTTTTTCTCTTTCTGACTTACTTCACTCTGTATGACAGACTCTAACTCCATCCACCTCACTACAAATAACTCCGTACATATGGTCACCTTATCTTTGATAAAGGAGGCAAGCATATACAGTGGAGAAAAGACAGCCTCTTCAATAAGTGGTGCTGGGAAAACTGGACAGGTACATGTAAAAGTATGAAATTAGAACACTCCCTAACACCATATACAAAAATAAACTCAAAATGGATTAAAGACCTAAATGTAAGGCCAGACACTATCAGACGCTCTTTACTTTTTATAGAATGAGTGAGTGCACGGCTGAACCCAGGGCTCACAGTGTCTGGCTGGCAGGGCTCCGCACGGGTGACTGTCCTTACTGCTATTTTCATGTTGGGTGATGACTGGCTTGATTCGGGGAGGCCAGTGGAAGGTGAGAAGAGTGCTCTGGACCCGGAGGGATGGAAGGGATGAGGAGGATGAAGGCATTTCCCACGTCGCCGAGGGTGGAAGCCATGACGGGGAAGCGAGAAGGAGCAAGGTGTGTCTGGGGAAGCGAGGGGGCAGGAGGGCTGAGGAGGAAGACGCCTGGGGAGGGGCTGGGGGAGGGGAGCTCCAGGGACTATGCTTCCGACAAAAGGCATTTCTCGTCCCCCACCCCCTTCCTCAGGTCCATGTGGTTACATGCCAAAAAGGAGGCAAAGAGCCAAGGTCAACATTTCTTCTTGTTTCCATTCTAGTAAATCATTTTGGTAAAGAGGATCAACCTGGCATGGAGGGGCGTTTCTTAACGTTTTCAAATCATCTCTTAGTGCCTTAGGTCAGCCCATAAACACAACTTGAGTCCCAGGGGCCCCCATCTAGCTCACCCTGATATTTAAGATATTAGAAAGATAGCCTCAAAATAAATTGTTCTTTCATCTTATTTGGTTTGAATGCTCCTTTATTCTTCTAGACTTCTGCAAAGTCTAGACACCGATCTGGTCTCTTATGTACCCCCAGGATGAAGAATCAGAGGAGCGAGATGCTCCCTGCAGGAGGAAACCATAAGGAGCTATTAGCACGTGGAGAAAGAAAGGAGATTAGAAAACCTGCAGAGAGAGAAAAAGTGCATCTTCACGGTCCAACTGGGTAGCCCTCGGTACATGAGTATTGTTAACTTTGACCTTGTCGGATAACTGCCCACACCCAATCCTCCCCCGCCAGCACCCCCTTCATCTACCCTCCACACTGCCACAGGGAACCTTTAATAAATGCGCGCCTGACTGTCCTATCTGCTTTTTACTTCTGGCTTATAAACCTCCCGTGGGCCTCCCAAACTGCGAGATTGGATAGGTTTGGCATAGAAGGCTTTTCGCAATTTGCCTCCGATTTAACTTTCCAACTTCATTCTCATTTGCTTCTTTCCTCTTCCTAGACTTTGATGTTTCCTTTCACTGGTGTCTTACCTAGAAGACTCCTATTCACCCTTCAGGTGAATTCATCCCCAGCCATTGCCTCCTCCCTTCCCAGGCCTACCGAGAGGAGGATACTTCTGCTGTCGCCCGCAGTTCCCCAGCCTCCAGCCTGGAGGGAGAAATGCAATCCAGCAGAGTTCACTTCTCCATCTGTCACTATGGGAACCTCAGCCGTCCTTCAGTCTTTCAAAAGCTCCCTCCTCTAGTTTTCCTTCTAGTCTCCAGAAGATGTCGTCTGAGTGCTCGTGTGTGCAGCTCTCATCTCCCTCATGGCATTTGCCAGTTTCCTTCTCTGATGAGGTGGAGCGTTTTCCCAGGTCCCCGCAGCTGCTGTCAGCGTGCTCTGGGGTAACTGTGGCCCCAGTGCTGTCTTCTGCTGCCTGTGGAAGCCTGCGCTTTCTTTCCTGTAGCCTATGTGTGCCGGTCTGGCTCACAGCTCTGTGCTGTTGAACCACTCCCAAACGGGGGCAAGGAGAGAATAATCCTCATACAAATATACTGTGAAGAGCTCACACTCCCCTTGCCTTTCCTGTGCACCAGACACGATGCTAAACACTTCTGTGGATTCTACATTTTAATCCTCAAAATTACCCTGGAAGCAAATATTATTATTCCCATTTTACAGGTAAGGACCACAACAGTGGAGGCTGGGGGAGACGAGGTACCTTGCTTGAGTTCTCACAGCTGGTAAAGGTTGGCTATGAGTTTAAGCCCAGGTCATTTGGCCCCAGAGTCCACAACCTTGACCTTTGGGTGGTGTGCCCTCCCACTTGGTTTGTACACCAGCTCCCGTGAGATGGAGAGATGCCTTAACTCAGAGATGGCCAGTTACCTCGGCAGTCTATCAGCTGGAACTCTCTATTTTACCCCCAAACAGTGCCTGCATATAGTAGAAGCTCAACAAGTGTTAAATGGATGAAAGAATAAATACATAAGTAGAATCTCATTCTCATCTGACCCTCTCACCCCTAACGGATGGGCCTGAGGTCGCCCTATCCTTCCTCAACCTTCAAAATCAGAGCAATAATGTTGCCTAGATGGGTTCCTTCTAAAAAGCAGGCTAAGATGCTAAAGTCCGTGAAATGGAACTCCCATCTCTCCAGGTCTCAATGACAACAATGCGATCTGAGCTGGGTTTTGCCCTCACCTGCTCACAAGGGTCTCTGCGCTCTGCAGAGCCCCACCCAGTCACTTTGGGGATCCTGGGAGGATGTGTCACATGTGCCAGCAGTGGTCAGCACATGGTGTCCTCCACCTCCCCCTTTCCCCATCAAGGCCCTCCCAAAGATGTGCCCTCTGTGCCCGGCCTCCTGAGCTACCTCTCCCCAGCTGCCTGCACCACCTCGGGAACACCACCGTCCACATTCAGGGCCATCTCCTTGGAGAGTGGCGGGTCCTAAAGGTGCCAGAGCCATGAGCGTTCTGTTTAGATGGGAAAGGGCTGCTACCCTACTCTTTGTCACACACCCAGTCACCTGGGGCTTGACCAGGTGATGATCGGAGTGCCCATGGCTTACCAAGTACTTCAGCAACCCTCCCCTCCAGCTTCACGTGGCAGCCACTGGCTCCACACATTTGGGCCTGGTGGGTGTGTACATATGTATGTGTGTGTCTCTGTGCCGTCCTCCTCCCCATCCCCCATCCCCTGCTTCCCACACTCCACGCCAGGCTGCTTGCTGGTCTCCTTCCCCCACGATGCTAATCAACCCCTGAATATAGATGTTTGCTGGTCTTGGTTCCTCACCCTCCTCCCCACTCATCCGACAAATCCAGCAACATATGGATTCATTTTAAGGATTATCCAGGACACCCCCCGCCTCCATCCGCTAGCTACAGACCTAGAAGATCAGTTCCTCAGCCCAGACATCAGATGAGCCAGCCTTCTGGGAGGAGGGGATTGCACTGAGCTTTATCAACAGGTCTGGCATGTCCAGATTTAAGGCCTGGATTTACTATGAAGCTGATGAGGCTTAAGTTTTAGGACCTCCCTCCCCCGCTTGCATGCGAGAGGCCCTAGTGCTCGTACGTCTTTGTAAAATTGGCAGAAGTAAGCTATTTTAAGGTAGTCAAGATTTCTGTCTTTTCTCCTCAACCTTCCCTCCAATACCTCCCTTCCTGTCAGGTGACATTGGAGTGGCCATGGGCACTTGGGGGGACCTGGATAAAGGGCAATTGCATTGGGGATACATAAGTTCAGGTTTCTGGGGTATATGTTAGTGTAGTTTGTCAATCACACCCATGTACGATTATGTTATTGCAAACCCTCCTCATGTAGGAACGTCAGGGAAAATCCTACTACCCGCTGGGTGGACTTGCCCCCCATCGTGGCCTGAAGGTGTAGGGTCAAAATCATCTCATTTTGGGCTTCCCTGGTGGCGCAGTGGTTGAGAATCTGCCTGCTAATGCAGGGGACACGGGTTCGAACCCTGGTCTGGGAAGATCCCACATGCCACGGAGCAACTAGGCCCGTGAGCCACAACTACTGAGCCTGCACGTCTGGAGCCCGTGCTCCGCAACAAAAGAGGCCACAATAGTGAGAGGCCCACGCACCGCGATGAAGAGTGGCCCCCACTTGCCCTCGCACAGAAACAAAGACCCAACACAGCCAAAAATAAATAAATTAATTAATTATTTTTTAAAAAAATCATCTCATTTTGACTGTGTCCTAAGGTGCCTGGCACCGGTAGGATGAGACTGGAGGAGAAGCCAGGTATAAACGTGTGGAGCCAGAAGCCAATCTGCGGAAAAGTCCTCCCAACATCACATATCTAAGATTGTAAGTGGAAGACTTTGGCATCTCATCACTGGAGGACCATTCCAGACAGGGATGGGAAAGGAGAGAGCATGTCAGATCCAGACTAGCTTCTGGTTTCTACATCAGCCTCCTATGTGTTTGATTATCAAACACCTGCCTGTAAGAAACTCATCTTTCATATCTGGGTACGTGTGGGCTAAATCTAACTGCTGCACCCACCGGGCTGAGGACCAGTGTGTGGACGGCTGGAACTTCACTAGGCTACTGCTTCTCTGGTAGCCGGCCAGCCTGCCCCTGACGACACCTTCCCTCTCACCGGGCTTCCTCTTAAGTGTAATAGACCTCAGAACATTTTACAAAGAAGTAAGTGCCACCACTGTGCTTTGGAATATACTACTCAGCCAATACAAACAGGTTTTTGGGTTTTTTTTAACCAAATTTGGTAGTCTGGCTTATCGCTCCCTCCTGCCCTCTGGCAAGTTGCAGTGTGTGCTGCTGGTTTGCTGCAGAGCCCTGGCTCTTGGGGGTTGATGATTTGTCACTTGGGTCTATGTGGCAATAGAGGTGGATTCCAAGAAACACATGTTTAAGAAATTCAGGAAGGAGCAAGGAAGTGGATACGATCATTGGCTAATTGGTCTGTTAGGCCAAAAATGCCCTTTTCAGCGCTCATCACAGCACCGTCGCCAATTCCTAAGTAGTGGTGACCTCCCTTGAGGTCGTTGTGTCAATGACTGTGATAAATGGCTGGTTTGGGAAGGTTAGGGATTTTTCTCCCTTTGCTTGTTCTTTTTTCTTTTTCCTCCCCTCTTTGGTTGTTTGGGATCTTATTGAAAATCACAAACCAGAAAGAAAACGGCTGCCAAGATCCGTGGTGAACATTCCAAGAATCAGGTTACTGTGGCCTGTGGTTCTCAGCTCAACTTAAGTTCAGGTTGCTTTGGTGATCACTCAGTACATTCTCCTTAAAATACACACTTACCCTTGGCTTACCAGTAAGCAGGGGGTGGAAGTGGGCGGAAGGGTCAGGCTCAATAATGTGGCAGGATATATTTTTATCTATCTATCTATATATAAATATAGATAGATAGACAGATCTATCTCCTCTACCCTCCCCACCCCTACCTAAACATTGTGTCTCTATGGGGCTGCCACTGAGTCAGATGCCTTGGAACAAAAACAAACCTAGAGGCTAAGTACATGGTTTTCGGGGGAAATTGAACAACTCTGTAGGCAGGCCTTCAGTGTAACTTCAGCAAGGGATTCTGTGGCTGCTTGGTGTGAAGGCACCGGGTCAGCAAACGAGCATTTATGACAGAGCAAGATGGTGCCAGTGAGGTTTTCCCCCTTTCAGCACATAAAGACTGGGTAGTGAAAAAGCCTGAACCCATAGTCAAGAGCCATACTTTCTACATACTGCTCCACTTCCTGCTAAACTGAGGAGGGAGCCGCACCAGTTTGCTTCTCTGGGCCTTACTTTGTTCATAATGAGATGACTGAGTCAATTCTTTGACAACATGCGTTCCTTCTGCGTTTACCCAAACTCAACTCAGATATTCTTCCCACCACAAATGCTTTCATCATTACCCTGGGGTGAGTCATAGAAAGCAAATTTCACACTGTGATCAAGCGTGTCACATTTTCCAACATGGTATATTCTGTAGCAGTGATATTATTAATTTTGTACTAAGTTGCGGCGCCAGTACACCCAGAAAGGGAAAAGCTAGAATTGCAGAATGTATAAAAAAATGATTTCTACTATAAACTGTGTCACAAATAATGGCCAAAAATATATTGTGCAAAGAGGGACCACTGTGTCAGCTTTGGAAATTAACTTAGGATCATTTGTATGTAGCACCCTTTTTTGTTTTTTAAATGCAAGAGTTTGTTTTTTTTTTAATGTACTTAAAACTATGTCTTCTTAAGAACGTTAAAAATTTCTTAAATGTCATTTACACTACTGTTTGGCTTAGGTTTGCCTATGTGCCCCCAAGGTGCACAAAGTCTAAATTAGTGAGGTCTGAATTAATGAGATATTATCACATTTACTTTTGGAATGTGTTGAATCAATTGATAACTAACTCTTGAAATACCCTAAACTAGAGAAATAAATATGATATGACCTAGGAGACTACCTCTGAAGCAGAGAGTCCTTTATCTAACAAATGCTGGGATATATAGAGTTAAATTCAAAACAAAATGTGATTTGCTGAGGTCCTGAATGCTAATATGTACTGCATTAGCCTTGAGATGGGTAGGGTCCTTCATAACAAAATAGAACACTTGCCAAATCTGGTATCTTAAAACAGTAATGTAGACTCCAGCTTTCTGATTAAATTCTTTGGATATTAAAATTTGGTTTGACCTAGATTCGAAGTGACTAGATTTTTTTCTTCCCCTGTAAATTTCAGGGACCTCCATAGCGAGGCAGAGGGGCTGAATCTAAATCTCGCTTACACTCATAAAAACACACTCAGCATTAAAAATTTCCACCCGAAGCAAAGAGCAAAACAAGTTTGATTCAAACAGCAACAACAGCAGTAAAAAAAAAAAAAAAAAAGAAAATTAGAAAATTCTGTAATTAGACCTCAACATGGAAATATGTTCTAAATAATTTAAGTGATTGTGGTTAAGTAAAGAACAGAAATGGCAAAGCTGTTCCATTTTTGCAGGAGCTACTTTTCAGTTCCTTTCCCTGCACTCACCAGCATCATAAAACGTTAGTGTTGGAAGGGTCATTAATGACCATCTACTCCAGCCGCCCTTATAGAGAAGGAGGTCCAGAGAGGCAATAGAATTGGAATTGGCCAGTGTCGGGAATCAATTAGTGATGGAATGCCAACTAGAACCCAGCTCTTTCCGAGCTACCACATGGCATGGCTGTGTGTCTAATAGGCACTTACTAGATGCTTGTGGAATTGAATGAACATACCCTTCGAGTTTTTACTGGGAACCGAATCAGTCAAAAGTCACCCATTTTTTTTTCTCATATGTGTCTTTTCTCCAAGACAGTTTTTCCGAGTCTGATTTCCTGGATTCAAGGAATGATTTATGGAGAAGGGAGTTGAGTTGGAGCCATTGAAGGAGGAGGTTTTTCTTCACACTGAAGTTTGGGATGGGAGGGAAGGGAAAAAGATAAAGAGAAAAAGGCTATGAAAATCCAGTGATTTTCCGAAACAAATTCTTGAACTATTTTAATAGGATTGGTAGTTAGGTCTGCATTCTCATGTTTTTGAGGGGGTTAAAAGTCATCCCGGTGTAGAACAGAGTAGGCACTTACTAATTGTTGAATGAATGAATAAGTGTTTTATATAGAGTATCTCCTTGAAGTGTCTCCAGCTTTCTGGAAGCATCTTTCATCCCATTTTCTGAAGGAGGAAACTGAGGCTCACAGAACATAATGGTGGGCCCAAGGTGTTAAATATCTTCTTTGAATACTTCATACTTTTCCTCTTGCCTCTTAGTGAAAGAGTTCCAGTCTTCCCATCAACTTCTTGTTCTACTATGAATTTTTTTTTTAATGTGGGCAAAAAGGAAAAATATAGGCCTCTGATGCATGGCTGAAACCACAGAAGAATAGGAAAAATCAAAATGGCTTTGGGTTGGCATATGCCAAATGCCATTGCACAAAGGAAATTGCGTGCTCATTTGGAAGGAGAGAAGGGTGAAAATAAATGACAGCTCAAGTGCTTTGTGATTTGCAACTGCCTTACTTAATCCTGTTTCCAGTTTAATAGCATGCTCTAGGTCAATAGTCCTACGTTCAAAGAGACTTTGTGGGGTCTATATAATGAGCCTGGTATTGAGTTCCTGGGTTCCCTTTTCTGAAGAACCCAGCATAACTCCATTGGCATGGTCTCTTCCAATGGGAGGAGAAGAGCAACTTTGTTTATCCCTGTATGTCTAGCCTCTGTTTCAGGGAATGACATCACCTCTCAGCAAGTACTTCAGCTAATGGAAGAGGTCAGGGAAAATGACCGGCATCGCCCTTTTCTGAATCCCACCTCATCTGCAAAATGAGCTTTTTATGAAGGAAATGATTTGCTTATTAGGTAAAGTAAACAGAGACACAATATCAAGTTAAAAAGGAACAGGTTTAGATTCAGAGTGACACTGAGCAAATAGCCAGGCTGGACCTCTCAGGCCCCCATGGGATGTGGGGAGGCCAAGACAAGAATGACTCCAATTAACCTCAGTGAGGAAAGGCTTGCAATGTGGCATGTTCGCTCCACTGATGGCTAAACTGTTCAGCCCTGGAGAGTAGAAAGGCCTAGATGGGGAGACAGAAAGACATCTGATTGCAACATAACTTCAGTTTTTAAACTCTGAAAACCAGACTCTGATGAAGAACTGAGAGTCTCCAGGTGAATTCTGTCTTTCTAACCACAAGGAAACTGAGGCTCAGGGAGATTTAGATGCTTGGCCAAGGTCCCAGAATAATTAGCATCTGAGCCAAGTCTTATACCCAGGTTTCTTTGTTATCATAGCGGGGGGTGAAACTTCTACCTTCAAGCATTCCAAGCAAAACTCACCCATGCTTGCAGGAAACACATCTGTCTTGTTCACCAAAGTGCTGGGCACATAGCAGATGCTCACAAAATATTTGAAGGATGAAAGAAAGAAATCCAGATCTGAATATCGATTGGGACCAAAGAGTGAAGCAAACAAGAATTCCAGATTATAACCAGCTTGAGCCCTGAGCTGGTTCCCAGGATGCAGGTTGAAAATTCTATTCTGGTCCTGGACTAGACACACACCAAAGAGAACCTGGAATCAAAATGTTGTGGTGATCAAGTGTAAAGGTCAGCCACTTTCCTCTAGCTTATAGTATGATAAGGAATAAATGAGTCCATAGCAAGTACCTAGTGGGGAGAGTGAATGCTCAATAGTTAGTTAGTGGTGATAATAATGATGATGATGATGATGGTGATGATGGATGATGATAATGATGATGATGATGGTTGATGATGATGGTGGTGGTGGTGATGATGGCGATGATGATGGATGATGATAATGAGGATGATGGTGATGATGGTGATTATGATGATGATGATGGTGATGGTGATGATGGATGATGATAATGAGGATGATGGTGATGATGATGATGGTGATGATGATGGTGATGATGATGATGGTGATGATGATGGATGATGATAATGATGATGATGGTGATGATGATGATGATGGTGATTAACAAGACAACGACGAAATTTGTACTACACCAGATTCAGGTCCCTAACTTGAGGTTTCTTCCATTTTTTAGGAACTTGTGTGACTCGACCATAGCCATTGTTTTTCATAACTAGAACTAGTGTAGATATATTGTTCATAAAAAAAAGTTAAGAAAACAGCAAGAAAAAAGGATGTTGGAACTGCATCCCAGGCTTCCTTATGACTTGTGATGAGTGTAGGTGAATAAGAAGTGAGAAGATTCACAGAATATTCAGGATTTCCAACTGTGAAGAAGTCAGAGCATATGGCGTGTACAATTTCCTTTTCCATAGAATGACCAGATTAACCTTTCTAAACGTTGTGTTCATCACGTCACTCCCCTGCTCAAAAACCTTCAAGGGCTCGCCATCACCCACCCAGAAGCATACAAAGAGTACCCATTCATTAGCCTGGTGCTCCAGGAGGCTTCAGTCTCACCTTGACTCATCCCCATGATCTTCAAGGAATGTGTACTGTAACCTCGATGCACTTGTCCTCATCTAAACTCACCTTGCAACTTCTGCCTTCAGGTAGTTGACTACCTGTGATACTGTGTTAATAGTAAATGTTCCAGCTGCAGTCTTCCCACTTGATTCTGGCAGGGGAAGACTGTCTTTCTGCCAAAGACTATATGAATTTGATATTTTCTACTGTATCAGATGCACTAAAGATGATGGAAAGATCCGTGCCCCCAGGTGTAACACCAGTGAGAGAACGAAACCAATGCAAGCCCCATGTCTGCTCAGCCTGGTTTTCCTGGATGATCTGCCCCAGCCCCTGGGGGCCCTCTAAGTATTTTCTTCAGCTGGAGTCTTCAGCTCACTGGCTTTAACGTCTGCAATGCCCACGGTCCTCCCAGCAAGGTGCTCTTCTATTCACTGTCAAATGACTGAGCAGCCATTGCAACAGCTCTGAGTGAGTGTCTGTATGTGTCCATCTGAGAAGGGTCATGGAAGCTGAGATATTTTAACTGGAACCTGGCTATGTGACGAGGACTGGGGAATGGCATGAACACGGAGGAAGGATTGTACAGACGTGTTTAGGCTCAGGGAGTAACCCAGTTTGACTGGAGCTTCAAGTGTTAGAAGAGTGGAAATTTGAAGTGAAAGAGTGAGGTCACGTTAGAGATGGCTTGAAAGCCAGGTCTGAGGCTTCAAATTCCAGGGAAGGGAAGGCAGGGCCTGGTGGCAGGAGGATCTGAACTAGGATGGCAAACAAGAAGGTCACCTCTTGTTCTAGAATTTAACCTCCTGTGTGATGGTTTATTTATCAAGTGGGAATACGGTACTTTTCCTATAAAATTGTCATGTAGATTAAATTATATAGCATACGTAAAATGACTCTTTGTGAAATGAATGGTAAATGAATTTAGCAAATTATTGGTCCCATTTTCATCAAGGGTAAGAGGATAGATTCTACTAATTGCAGAACAATCAACACGGTGGTGTTCTTGGGTGAGATTCTAGATCAGACGATTGGGAATTTGGTTTGTGGTTTGCAAGCATGAAATAAAGAAGCTGTCATTGTCAGGAGGCAGCTTGTGTTTCATGAGAACTCTTCATGTGAGCACAGTATCATTCCCTTTGTTGTGAGGGTTGCCTGTCTCGCCCAGAAAAGGCAGCAGAAGTAGCATGTCTGGATTTCAGTGAGACAACTTGCAAGATTCTTCTTCATAACGGGCTGATGAACAACAGAGAAGAGGGCACCGCAGGACGGTGCATTGGCTGGTTTGAAAACTTGTCCCCCAAAGTGGTGGAATCAGTCAAAGTGATGTCAAGCTGCAGATGGTTTCTAAGTGTCGTGCTACCCATCTAGTTCAACATTTTAAGAAAAGAACTTAGAGGAACTTACAGGTCTGCTTATCGAATATGCAAATGGCAAAGACTCTGGAAGGAAAAGAAAAGTTAAGTAGTAAGACCAGAATTTTTAAAATTCTATTATTTAGAGATTGCTACAGTATTTAGGTTTTGACAATAAACACTTTATTTCATGATGAGTTTTCAGAACAGTATTATCCATGCATCCAAATCACAGACACACTCTTCTCTCTCTCTCTCTCTCTGTCTCTCTCGGCTTCCTGAACTTCTACGAATATTCTGTTCCCCTGACACAGAACTAGCCCCATAGGAATGGAACAAAGACAGAACTCTCCTTCTAAAAGACCAAGCTGTAAAATTAGTAAAGGAATAAAAACCAGCTGGAGAAATATGATAGCTGTTATTCCGAGCCCATGAACCTGAAAAGATAGTTTATTTTAGAAGACAAACAAAATCTGCCTTCTGTTTGATCTGGGACAGCATCCACCGTCAGAAGCCATCCGTTTGCATTTAGTTACTCTGGAGGTTTGGGACAAGCCGTACAGGCGCTGTAAACAAAGAACAGAAAGGATCGGTTTCCATCTTAATTTGACAGTAGACAGTACTAATTTGACTCTGCAGCTGTTTATCGATACCCAGGAAAAAAAGAAGTTGCAATTCAATAGAAAGAACAGTAGCCAGTGTGTTAGGGCAGAATGGTCCATAAGATGGCAAGAGCCAGGCTGTCTTGAATCTGTCCATGTTAGAAGAACACAATGTAAATTGCCACGTGATGTGGTTTTCATCTGGCAGCAGGGCCAGCAGTGGGAGCGTGTAGTTTTTAGCCTTCAGAGAAGGCTTTCTGTAGCGGCTTCATCTTGACTTGTCTTAGCAGCTACCAATGGGTCCCCTGCCAATCACTTAATATTTTACAGAAAATAGTTCTGACCCCAGGGAAAATTCTTTATGCACTCACTCACTTATTTGATAAATGTTTATTAAGTGCTTACTATATGCCGAATGCTGGGTTGTTGGAGATAAAAAGATGAATATAGCTAGAGAGAAATTTGCAAACAAATAATGGTGACACAATAAGGTAAGCACAGTAATAGAAGCATACTCTGGTTAATCAGAGTCTGGTTAGTTGAGTTCCTGTTATGTGACATCCATGAATTGGTCATACAGAACTAGGCTTTAGTATCATAGATTGGATTTGAAAGCTATCACAACATAGCTCATTTTTTCCTTCCTTCCTTCATTCATTCATTTGTTATATTTTGGGTGATTCTGACAAAGACACCTTGGAGAGTGCTTTTCATGCATTATCTCAGTTAATCCTCAAAACCACATTATAAAGTAGGCACTACTGTCACCATCCATTTGGCCAATAAAGAAGCTATGGTGTGGTCTCTAGGGAGAACAGTATGGAGGTTACTTAAAAAACTAAAATAGAGTTACCATATGGTCTTGCAATCCCACTCCTGGGCATATATTTGGAAGAGATGAAAACTCTAATTTGAAAAAAGTACATCCACTCCAATGTTCATAGCAGCACTGTTTACTATAGCCAAGACATGGAAGCAACCTAAATGTCCATTGACAGATAAATGGATAAAGAAGATGTGATATATAGATATATATAGTGGAATATATATTATATATATATATATATATATATATATATATATATATATATATATATATATATATAATGGAATATTACTCAGCCATAAAAAAGAATGAAATAATGCCATTTGCAGCCACATGGATGGACCTAGAGATTATCATACCAAGTGAAGTAAGTCAGACAGAGAAAAAGTAAATATTATATGACATCACTTACATGTGGAATCTAAAAAAATGATACAGATGAACTTATTTGCAAAACAGAAACAGACTCACAGACATAGAAAACAAATTTATGGTTACCAAAGGGGAAATGTGGGGAGGGATAAATTAGGAGTTTGAGATTAACAGATATACATTAATATACATAAAATAGATAAACAACAAGGTCCTACTGTATAGCACAGGGAATTATAGTCCATATCTTATAATAACTTATAATGGAAAAGAATCTGAAAAAGAATATATATATATATGCACTTCGCTATACACCTGAAACTAATACAACATTGTAAATCAACTGTACTTCAATAAAAAGTTGTTTGTTTTGGGGAAAAAAAGAAGCTATGGGTGCAGATGTTGAATTTCTTGCCAGTGGTCATGCAACTACTACGTGGAGAAGCCAGGGACAGAATCCCAGTTCTGTGGACTCAAAATTCCATGCTCTTTATAATAATGCTTCCTTTTAAGGTATTTAGAGGTTGTGAATCCCTGTGGCTGATCAGGTACATCAATTATCACTGTCATATATTTTTGAAAAATCATAGGTTTTCCAATAAAGATAACATTTATCCTAAAAAAAAAAATTTATCCTAGTACTTTATTACAATTTACATCTCAGACCTGTTCACAGAACATTAAACTGCCACCTTGAGAGGACACTCAGGGTCTTCTGCTTAGAATAAACAGGATACTGTGCTTTAGTTCTTTCAAACATATTTGTTGAGCACTTACTAGGTGCCAGTAATGAATGCAGGCTTTGTCATTACTGAAAGTCACAACTCCGATCAAGACATTATCCCTGTGACATTTTCCCGATTCTTTACCAGGAACAGTTTCCTGCCTTCCCAATACAAAATTTAAAACAAACATAATCCCACAGGATTTTAAATAATTTTGAAGATATTGACTATTTGCTTTCAACCCAGGGAAAATAGTAAGAGTGAACAGTTATTAGAAGAAAAAAAAATCCTGTCATAGGTTCAGTTTAGCAAGAACATGCAATTTTACTACTTATATCTTAATTTATGTTCCTTTCAGATGTAATTTAATCTCTGTCATTAGGTCGTATCTGGCCTGGCCAAATCAAGCATTCTATTTAGAAAATGGAACACTTGCTGCAGCCAGCATCTCTCTATTTCACTTTTTAAAAAGCTGAAGCAATGGACTTGTGGCTTCCAGATGATTTCATGCAGTTGGTTTGCCTATGTTCTGATGCACAGTAAATGTCAGCTTTGGAAGTCTGGATGGCAAGGGAGAGGGCATATGGATTTCGTAAAGTGGCAGAATGTGCTCCTTTATCATATGTTATTTCTTTAGGACACTCTTTTGTTGAACATAAAAATATGGGGGAGCAGAGTTCTGAACATCATTACAGGGAAATAAACTGTGAAGCTCATTTAGGCTGGTTTTGTACCAAGATTCTATTCTGCATCACTGATCTACGCCTTGTCACCTGAGTGCTATGACCCTCTGGGGTTTTGCCGGGTAATTTGTTGCTATTCTCTCACTTATGCAGAGAGTTTGGAGGATTCACTGCAAAAAATAGTTCCACAGATTCATAAAATAGTACTTTACAGTGATCTATCACCTGGGGTACACTGCGGCACTCTCAGACGTAAATAGCACAACACCCTGACTCCACTGCCCTTAAACAAAGAATTTCAGAGATAGGACATCTTAGGATTGGCTAATTAAGTGTCTCAGCAACACTGTCCGAGATCCGGGTGCTTTCCATCCTCTTCTCTGCCATCTTCCAAGAGTTAGTGTCATGCTCAGGCGTGTCACCCTAGGTAGCAAGACACCTGCAGCAGTAGGACCAGTATCACATCTAGATGCACCATGTCCAGGGGGAGGAGATACCATTTCTTCCTATGCATCTTTTTAAAATCAGGAAAATCTTTTCCCCAAGTTCAAAGAGGACCTGGCCTCACATCCCAGTGGTCAGAAGTGAGTTACATGCCTGACTTCCACCAGTCACTGGTAGGAGGAATGGAGCTGCCTTTATGAGCTTAGACCAGCCAGAGCACATCCCCTAAAGGAAATGACGATGGGGAAGAGCAGAACCCGAACAAAGTCAGGGTTCAGTTATCAAGAAGTTGGGGTAAGTGGCTCTTAGGTAGGCAACCAAGAGTGTCTGCTAGAAGGGTCATGCTTGGTCTGTCTAACCTTCTAACAGCCTCATGTAGAAAGTAAGGCATGACAACCCCCAACGAGCAGAAGAGAAAACTGAACAGTTCAGTTATTTGCTCAAGTCCATTTGGAATTAAATGGCAAAGTAAAGATTCCAACCAAAGCCTTCAGTCCTGAGTCTATTGTTCTTTGCGTTACTGGTCTCCTTGGTCTTGGGATAGTCCATGACTTTTCGTTCCTCTGGTGCTTACTACTCCCTTTCCTGGTGCCCGAAGTCAGCTAAGATTTGTCTTCTCGCAATGATGGATGAGCAGCCAACATTCAGAGAGCACTTCCTATGCCAGGCACTGTGCTAAAAACTTTACACAGTTGGTCCCACAAAAGCCCAAATCATACAACTAGTGTGAGGACCTGGGGCTTGATCCTGAGCTATCAGTTCGAGAATCATGCTCTGAGCCATTACACTATTAGGGAGGGGATTGTCAGGGCTGCATTGGGCTAATGTGAAGTGAATTCAACATTGCACAAACCGGAGAGAACTTCTGAACGGAAATGGCTTTAGAAGGATAGATCACGTGCCTTTGGAGACCACTGTCACCTGGGATGGTGGAAGAGCCCTTGTAGTGAATCCACTTACTCCCAGTTACAAAGCCTGCCATGAAGGCTCCACCCTTCCTGAACTTTGTCCGGGAAAAAACAATCCCAACTGATCCTCAGTTTTCTTATTTGCAAAATGGGAGTAAAATGTAATTCCTACTTCACAGCTTCGTTATTGCCAAGATTAAGGAAGAATCTACACAGAAATGTTCTGTAAATTGCAGAACATTCTAATGATCATTAGTTAGTAATCATTATGACTCTTGGCATCCCTTGCTTTCAGAGATCAGGGTGTTTCATGCATGTGACGCATCTTCTCTGCCCTCTGAGACGGGCAGAGGGTTAAGAAATGAGAAACTGTGAAGTGCTACTGGCAGTCTTGCCGATGGCCGAGGACAGTCAGCTCCATGCCTCCCAAGGGCCCTCTATTCTCTGTAGGAGTTCACCGTCCACCACACCTCCCCTCCTCCTAGGATGTCTTCCTCACCTCTCCTGCTGTTGCCCACGTGCCTCACCTCTTGCCCTCAAAGCTGTAGAATGCCCCTCTCTAGGTTTTTCTCTAGGTGGCAGAGACGGGTAAGATTGTACACTACACTAACAAATTACTGAATGCACACAAATCATAAGGTAGATAAACTCCTGTAGATGGCCTGGGTCCTGTATAAGCTGAGCATTTGCTTATTGGAGCTGACTTTACATGTGCTGCAGCAGACGTGAGCCAGACCAGAGTCAACCTCCTTGGAGCAGTACGATGTAGACCTACAAGGTACTATATTTGGAAAAGACCCTGGTGATCACCTAAACACTCTTGTTCCCAATGTTAATGGATGTGACTGAGAAAGAAGAGCCATACTCAGACATGTTTCCCAAACACGGAGTTAAACACAGTTGATCAGGCTTCTTTATTCATGGTTGGATTTTTTGAAGTCTTTAATAGGCTAATACATATTACGGATGTCTAAGGAACGGTTGTCCAGAATGATCTGGCTATTCATTTTTTTTTTTCATGCAGCATTTGAGGAAACCAGTTTTCCCTAGGACACTGATTAAATCCCATCATACTATTGGATATTTGGGGAAACTGAAGTTCACAGAAGTGAATAGAGTTACTCAAGGTTTGAAACTAGCTGGAGGAGGACGAAGGCTCCCCGTTCATCATGCTCTATAGATGGTTCTCAGCCTTGAAGTACATCAGCCTTCCCTGGAGGGCTTGTAGAAGCAGAGATTCCTGGGTCCCACCCCCTGATTCTGATTTCTGATTCTGCATTTCTAATGAGATCCCAGGCGACGCCCGCCCGTGCTGCCGCTGCAGGGCTCGCAATTGGAGAACCGCTGCCTTACACCCCCTTGGCTCTCCTGTTAGGTGCTATGGCAGAAAACAGGTGTATCAGGTTTCTGATCCGAGGAGAGCTGTGACTTCCTGGATGCCGAAGCAACTTTCGACCTAGATAGAGCAAGCACCTGCCCTTGTGGTGTGACTTAGGGGCACTAGCAGACCAGCTGGGCCTTCCATGAAGGCTCCACCCTTCCTGAACTTTATCCCTTCCCTTTGCCTCCCTCCCTGGAGCCCTACCAAGGAGAGATTCATCTTCCTGGTTCTTTGTTTCTTTTGGTCATAAATTGCTTTTTTATAGTGTAGATGCTCCTGGAAGCACTGACGAAGATCGTCAGTCACTCATACGTAAGATTTAATTAAATCAGGCTCCCCTTTGACTTGGTGGAGAATGCCTTCACGGGAGAAGGGGATGTTTGATTGGTTTGGAGAAATTGCAGGAGGAAGACCTATCTTTAAAGGATGGAGGGTTGCTGGGTGCCCGGTGGGTGAGCATGCCCAAGGAGGCCACGTGCCATTTTGAGCTGAGCTGCCCCTTCTTGCTGGGAGGGGCTACTGAATCTGGGTGGGGTGAGGGAGGGAGAAGGATGCAGATTTTCGTTTCGGATCACAAAGGCTTGTCCTCATTCAAATATGGGAATCTAAGGTCGGGGGCGGGGGTGGGCAAACACGAATGACTCCCAGGGCCTCTGCAGACCGAGATACTCCTTCTGGTGACAACACCCCAGGATCTGGCGAAGGAGTGTGAGTGCTGGGTGGTCTGTGCCCTGTGTTCGTGGGAACGTCTGTTGGCTTCTTTGCTGAATTCTATTTACTGAAGAGCCTTGGGTTGATTCCCAAAGACTGTAACAAAGGCCACTCAGCCTCTGTCTCCAGTTTCCTCTCTCTGTGTCTCCCTCTGGGCCTCCTCTTTCTCTCTTTTTCCTCTTGTCAGCCTCTCCATTTCTCTCTGTTTCTAGTCTCTCACTCTCTCTCCCCATGAAGGGAGATGTGAAGAAACTTCTCTGGACGGAAGATCTAAATTGCCAGCAACTGAACAACAACTTTGTGCATTTCTAGGAGGTGTCATTTGCAAAGAACTCCATCAAAATGCCACCCTCTCAGAGTCGAGATACTTTGGTGACTGTGGCCAGCGCTTTCCGTAGTCCCTGCTCCTAACTAGTTAGGAAGAATGAGGGTGGTGTGAGCGTAGAGGTGGGTTGAGGAAGAGCAGAGACCCCCTTCAACAGGCCCAATACCAGGGAAAATTCCAGTTCCCTTTCGTCTCATCCTCTGCTTCTCCAGGACAACAGGCAGCTGTCCTAAGTAGCAGATGGGATTTCAGACCCCTGGCATGCTGGTTGGGGAAATACTGTAGGTCAGAGATTTGGGGCTGTCCATAGTTTTCAGAGGACCCATCCCACACTGTATCTAGGATGGTGATCTCCAGAGGGCAATTAACATCTGCTACTCCAGTCGCTGAGGCTTCTGGCTCCCTTAAAGGAGAGTCTTAAAGCCGTCTTCTATCTGCATTCCTGTCTTTTGTTCCTGAGACACAGGGCCATGCTCAGCAAGGACCAACAGCCATGGAGAAGTGTGGAAATCATTTACTTTAAGTCTCCCAGAGGAATGCAGAATTTCGGATCAAAGTTTGAATGGACCCGTCAGGCAGTATTTATTCTCCCCTTTCTGAGTTCTGATGACTGACATTGTTCTGTTTTTATTACTGGCCCTTGGAAGCAATTGTTTTAGAAAAATATTGTCTAGACCTGAAATTGAGTGAATATGACATTAATTACAGAGGCTTTCCTCGGAGTGTCTCTTTGCCAGCTGTGTTTTCTGTGCGGGAGCCGCTGGGGGCTCCCAGAAAGATGCTGATGGTGAAGGGAAGGAAACTCCAGGGTGGAAGGCCTGCTGTCCCCCAGCTTTTGAGCTACGCCTTTAATGCTGGTTCCTTCATTTCCCCTTCACGAGGACCTTATGAAGTCGGCACCAGTTTCCCTGTTTGACAGATAAAGAAACTAAGTCTCAGGGAAGTTCGGAGGGCTAAAAAGGTGAAGTCAGGATTCAGATCCAGGTCAACCAAGCTCTGCAATTTATGCCTTTCTATCCCATCCAGACCACTGCAGCAAGGTAACTTGGGATGAGACATGAGACATCCATTTAGTAATAGATTCACTTAAAATGATAATTTGTTTGTATAGATTTTTAAGGAAGCTTTTTTCTACTGGGAATCCTAATGCATTACTAGATCACTGCATCAATGTAGTGGGTTATAATGACCAGCATTAAAAAAAGAAAGAAAGAAAGAAAGAAAGAAAGAAAGAAAGAAAGAAAGAAAGAAAGAAAGAAAGAAAGAAAGAAAGAAAATCTGTGTTTTAATAACACACAAGTGTGTGTAAGTAGGTACATACATAGGCCAGGTTTTGTGGGCCTAAAGCTGACTTGATCTGGGGGCCCCTAGTTATGAAAAAGGATATACAATTTTTTTAGAATGAAGATAACATCACAAGACACTACTAATTTTAAAAAGGTGACCACAAACATCACAAAATCCAGAAAACAACATGATGTTTTTATTAATTAATTATTTGATGCACTCTATAATACTAGTTTTCCTATATGTGTGGGCTGCATGCTCTTTGAGCATTTCTTTATATAATTGCAATGTTATAATATCATTTTCTACAGAAAGAAATAGGTATTTTCTTTCTTTCTTTCCCTTTCTCTCTTTCTTTCTTTCGAAGCTTTGAAGTATAGTTGATTTACAATGTTGTGTTAGTTTCAAGTGTACAGCAAAAGAAATATATATATATATTTTTCAGATTATTTTCCATTATAGGTTATTATAAGAGAAATAGATATTTTGACCTTTTTCAGTGTGGTTGATTGAAAAAAATTTTTATTATTGATAGAAAAGGTTTTTTTAGCATCACAGCTTGTAATGAACAGTGCCAGCTGACATTTTTAGACTGTTTGAAGATTTGGGGGGGAAAAATCTATCATGTTTTTTTCCGTTATGTACTGTAAGCCTGGGTAGAATTTCCCATAGACTAGCTTCTGGCTTCACACATTTCACAACATTTTCTCCCCTGCAACCACACACTTTCAACGATGGACGTCATACGACGTATCCGCTGTGCTAGGACAGCTAAGCCTGTACTTTTATGTCACAATGACAACAGTTTGGTGCAGTGGGCAGTCAGAAGAATCTTGAGAGTTATTCCTATCTTGGGAGGCTGGCAGAAACTTAACCTAAAGAGAAGTGCCTATGAGATAGCATCTCTCTGTCTCTCTCTATCCATGTCTCATGAAACCCAGTTAGATGTATCCCCAACTCCCCATCTCAACTTCTATTTAATTGGATCCACAAAATTCCCACTTTCCGTCCAGCACTACCCAAGACATGGAGAAGATTAGCGGAAGGGAAGCTGGAATGGAAAGACACAATAGTCTCTATCTCTTATGTTTTCAAATGTTATAAAAACATCTAACCATATGAACACATCCCTAGGGTCCCTCCCAAGACCTTCTGCAAGTGAGCGACACGAAGCTTAAATTGCACTAGCTTCATGGAAAATCCTTACTCCTTAGAGGGGGTAGATGGTATTACCGATGGATATATGTTTTTTCCCTAAGGTGTGCTAGGGTTACAGAAGGATTGAGAACCAGAGTTTGGGAGTTGATAAAATACCAATCTTGGTGCTCTGTAGCTGGTGCCCTTCTTGGTACAAGAGTTGGCTAACTTTTTCTGTAAAGGTAGTAAATATTTTACCCTTTGTGGGCCATGTGATCTCAGCGGCAACTACTCAACTCTGCCTTCCCAGTATAAAAGCAGCCCTAGACAATACATAAACAAATTGCATGACTGCGTTCCAATATACCGTTATTTAAAAATAAAACAGGAGTAGTTTGCTGATCCCTGTTTTAGCAGATCTCCGTTGAGTTCCTTTACTGAAGGCAGGGAAGCCCTCAAGGAGGGAGTGTGCCTTCCACTGCTGCTATGTGAGGGAGTCTTTACTGGCGTCTGCCATCTTTTGGTGACTTCAGGACAGGAAGAAGGAAGAGAGATGTCTTATGAGGTGGACAAGATCAAGCACTTTTTAGGGACACAGACTTTATTTTCTGCTTCCTCCTGCCATTTTTAAATCAAACATACTCTAACATGTAGAAGCAGATTTGTGGTTCTCCTGGCTAACCTGGGTCACCTCACCAGATGTAACTGAAATACTTGGTGAGTTGAATTTGTTTTTGTCTATATTTTGAGGTTTTGAGGACCCCAGGAACCTTCTGGCACTCACCCTTATCACCCAGACTCGCCACTGTTGGTCCATGTCTATTTCTGCAGCATCTGTGTTAACATTAGCAACATCTAAATTTTCTTGGGTCAGAATATTAGAATGGTTAAGGTAAAGTTTCTGTAATTATCTTCTCGAAGAGAGGCCTTACAGGAAAAACACAGAACTCTTCTTTTTCTTTTTCTTTTTTTTTGGGAAACTTCAAACTATTTCACCAAATCACTATGATTTGTATACTTCAGAGTTAAAATTAGGAATAAATTTTAGTATTACTTTCCCTTTCTCTCTTCCCTCTCATTTTAACTGAGTTATAAGAAAGGACTTGATTAAATAAAGTGGGAGGCATCATGTTGTAATTTAAAGCATTTTGGAGTTCAGTTTTCCTCATATATACATTCTCTTTATTATATTTCCACTCCCCCAATTAGATGTTTAGCATCGGTAACAGATGCCTATGTTACATCTAATGTGCACTGATGGGATAATGTCCAATATTAGCCCAGGGAGTTAGCTAATGCTCAGTGTAAATAGTATAAAAATATTTTATTTAACCCTTCAGATATGAGCAGTTCCATTTACCAGCCCTACTAAGAAAATGAATGACATTTCAATTACGTTTCAGTTATGGCAAAAACAGCAAGTCTTGGCTAATGGTAAGTTAGTTCATTAGAGAAAGTTAATAATTATGATTTTTACAATTGCAAAGTATTTTGATTTTGGTTTTGTTTTTTTATAATCACTTTCCTGGAAATTATTTGAGAAGATTTTATATTTCTTCTATGAATGGTACAGGATCTATCAAAAGAGATGGGTCCAAAGTTACACTTTTGATAAATGGTCAAGTTGGGACCATTTATCCAAGTTGGTACCCTGTCAAAAAAATTCCCCCATGGTGAGTGAATTAAGGATCACTGTTGGGCTTCCCTGGTGGCGCAGTGGTTGAGAATCTGCCTGCCAATGCAGGGGACACGGGTTCGAGCCCTGGTCTGGGAAGATCCCACGTGTCGCGGAGCAACTAAGCCGGTGCGCCACAACTACTGAGCCTGCGCGTCTGGAGCCTGTGCTCCGCAACAAGAGAGGCCGCGATAGTGAGAGGCCTGCGCACCGCGATGAAGAGTGGCCCCCGCTTGCCGCAACTAGAGAAAGCCCTCGCACAGAAATGAAGACCCAGCACAGCCAAAAATAAATAAATAAATAAATTTATAAAAACAAAAACCCTTCTATTAAAAAAAAAAAAAAGATTCAGCGTTGGCTCTCTGATAGCATGAGGTAGTGATGGGTAAAGGGCAGGGCTTCTGAATCACCCCGAAATATATTAGCATCCTGTCCTTGCCGCTCTGATGGTGTGAATTTGGGCAATAATTTAATCTCTAGAACCTCTGTTTTTCATGTGTGATTGGGAACAGTAAAACTCAATTTTTTAAGACTGAAATGAGATTATTATGTCAGAACATTTGATAAGCTTCCACTTAGCTAGTTAGGTTAGATAACTTTTCTCTACCCCGTTTCTGTAAACAGTGGTTATTGACCTTGGATGCACATTTGAATTACCCAGATAGCTCTTGATGCCCTGACAAACTCCAGATATTAAAATCTAATAAATAACTGAAAATTAGACTGCTTGTCTCTGAGATCATTTAATTGTCCCCACACCAAAAGTGGGCACAAGGGAGCCAGAAATCTTAGCTATAAACCCAACAATGTTTCATTTGTGTGTGGAAATTTGGTAGGAGGGAGGGAGAGGTCTTGTAACAATAGATTATATTTCCACAGCTCTTTTATGTTATGTTTTACAGAGCTCTTCATATATGTTACTGATTGTATTCTCTTGGCAACTGAAAGTTTTTTCAGCTTCAAAAATATCACACCACTTGCAAAAGTTCACACAGTTTTTAAGTGGAAGAACCAACACTCACTCCCAGGTATTCAAACTCTAACTCATTCCCAGTCTCCAAACCTTATGTTAAATCCGTGTAGAAGATGCTCTGTTATCTGTTTTGCCAAGTGTTTCTTCCCTCTAAGCAGACTGGTGAAGGCAGGAGCAGAGGGGCTGCCCACGTCAGGAAGAAAGTTACCTGCTCCCACACTGGCCAGCCGCGGGAATCAAAGGCTGTTTTTCCAGAAACATGCAAGAAGGGACTCAGTTACTCAGGGGCATCCCAGCTATAGCCTGAGAGCCCAGCGTAAGTGATTCTTGGGTGTGTGGCTTTCCAGAGTAGAACAGTTTCCCCCAAAATTGGAGGACTAGCATGGGATTGCCAACTTTTTTATTTTACTGAACAAGGACATAAAAAACAAAAGCAAAACAACACAAAATCTGTCATCTTACTACCAACATCATCTCAATGAAGATATCTAATATGACCTCCAAAAAAGACAGAGAGAACATGCTCTCAGAATAAAGGACATCTCTTTCACAGAATAAATCTAGCTTTATGAACAATGCCCTCCCTCCCTCCCTTCCTTCCTCTCTCCCCTTTTCTTGCTCTCTCTCTCTCTCTCTCTCCTCATCACAGTGGAGTGCAGTCCAAGAGCAGGTCTTTGAGCTCCAGAATCGAAGCTTTCCATTCTCTCTGGGAACAGATACCTCTTCGATTTGGTAGAGGCCCAGGGGTAGGAGTGAACTAAACCAATTGTGTGTTTCTTGGAGTCTCTGACATCTGTGTGTTTCCAAGAAATGTGCAGGATTAAAAATATGAGTGCACCATGATGTAAGAGAGCATGTAGCAGAGCGGAGGCAGGCCACCAATGTACTGAAATGTGCCCACTGAAAACCAAAGGGACCCACCTCTCCTCTTCCCAAAGGAGGGGAAAAGAGCTCAACTGCCATGGAAAACATGAAGTCTGAGCACTGCCCATGCACTTGACAGCCCTGAGGGCTCCTTGGGGAAGAGTCTGTGTGGGTCCGTCAGGAGAGGGAGGAGGCTGTATTGCTTGGAGAGCAGCGCTCCAAGTTGGATATTGCCCTTTGCAATAGGGAGATTGGGTTTCCCTCAGATTGTATTTAATGCTCATGCAATCGCAGTTGAGCATGAATCACTTCATTTCCTTTTGGTTGCCCCACCCTCCTACCCACTCCCTTCTACACACACTTGAACCTCCCCCGAAAGTTTCCAGAAACTCCCCACCAAGCCCAGGTCTTTGGTAGTCAGGGCTGTCTCTTGGGTTGGTTCTGCTGTGCCTTTCGAAGGGCAGGGAGTGGGGGGTGGAGGTGGGGACACAGATTTACAGATCCATCCAGTCTTTGGTGAAGACTATGTACATTCTACAGCCTCAGTGAAGTGTTGTCCATGGACCAGCATAGCGGGCATCCCTGGGAGGCTTGTGAGAAGTGCCCCACTCCAGAACCACCAAATCAGAATCTGCATTTTAAAAGGTCCCCAGGTGACTCGTGTGTCCACTACAGTCTGAGAAGTGCTGCCCTACAGCACTCTGGGTCTTAAAATACCTCTGACATTGGTGTCTGCTCACAGCTGTGATGTAGCTGAGAGTTTTCAAAACAAAGAACTCGTAATTCCCATACAACTGTAGAGTGAGTTCATAGATTCATTGAACTCATTAATCAAGAAAACTGCAGGATGCTAAAACTACTTTACAAGAGAATGAAAGAGACTGCAGTATATATAGTCAATGCAAGACAGATTGACGAAGTAAGACAGAAACTTTAAATACAAAATTAGGTAATGTCCTACAGAACCATACAACTCTATCCCTTGAAATTATCTTTTTTATTACACAGATTTTGCTTACATCTCTACCAGGTAAAAATTATATGTCATCTATCTATCAATCTTCTATAAATTAACGACTAACTTTACAAAGTCCGGGCTCTTAATCGGTATTAAATAAGAAGTCAAAAAAGGTTATATCCTCAGGACAAAATCAAGGCTTGTGAGGCAGTGCTCTAGTATGACTCCAAAAGGGAACTCAGTCATCTTTGGTGTTATTTCCAAATTTTGGATCATCTTTCTTAACATGGAGTATGGCTAGAGAGAGTGTGACCAGCTTCTTCCTGCCACAAAGCATCTTCTTCTCTGAACTTCCCAGGAGATACATCCCATTCCACTAGGTTTCAGTTCCTCTCACTGGAGGCACTTCAGGACTAGAAAGTAAGATTGAGGTCTGGTTCCAGAAGGCAACCATGAAGATGCAATGGGTTTTCCGGGCACAGAAACAAGAGAAAGGAGCGGCTTGTCTATTTCTCTTCCTTTAGCATGTTGACATGGATCCCTTTAACTATTACCTTAGATGCCAGAGAGAGCCCAGCCCTCAGGAGATAAGATGCAAGATGGGCCCAAAACAATAAGGAGATGGATTCAAGAAAAGGACAGGTTCTTGGATACCAGGATAGGAGCTGGAAGCACAATGGGCAGGTTCTGTGAGAGTCTTCCACACTGGCATCCAGATCAGCGGGGAACTTGAGTCTGTGACCCCAGGAGGGCAGATGAATGGAAGTCCCGGGGGCCAAAACGTGTGGGGGAACACAGAATTCATTCCTATTCATTCAACCTTCAGTGACCAACTAGTGTGTTCTGCACATCAGGTTACCATGATAAATCAGAGTCAATCTCTGTCTCGGGGATGGTTTAGTCCAGGCATTTTCACCTGGGTTTCATAAGGAGGCTTCTGGAAGCCCTTGAAATTACAAGCCTCATTTTGTGTTCATGTGACTTCTTCTAGGGAAATAGTCCATAACTTTTGTCAGAATCCCAAAGTGTTTGTGTCCCCAGACAGACAGAATCCAATAACTAAGTAGATACTAGATTTTAAGAAGAAGGCTCGAACTCAAAAGATTTGCATTATTAGCACCAGAGGCCAACGAAGTGGGCAAATCAGTCCATCTTGAATATAAGTAATGCTTATTTAGAAAGTGTTCTTATGGAATGTCCCACCAGCTTTCCAGTGTTGAATTGACCCACAGGACAACCGTGAGTGACATGCTTTTAAAGTTTACGGCTTCTTCTGTTTGAAAAGTTCTCCTAACTTCTCACTACTCTTCCTGGGCCCCATCCATCCTTCAGGGCCAGCTCTTCCATGGAGCCTTCCTAGAACCTTCCAGCCCTCAGAGGGCCCTTATTCCCTGAACGCCTATGGCCCTTGACCTGTCTGGCCTTATTAATGGTTCATGTTTTCCTTTTTTGCACATTGTGAACATTTTTAGAGCAAGGAGTGGAATGGAGGAGGGTATTATTCTTCATTGTCCCAACAGCATTTGACTCAGTGCTCTGAAATATTGCCTTTGAACGGTATTATGTTTTTATTTTTCTGTTTTTTGGCTCTTAGACGCCCTCCCGCTCCACCGGCTAGGAAATGGGGGCCTCTTGCTGGGATCCTGTAGACAGGAACAGAAAATCGAGAAAGGCACAGATACAAACCAAAGGAAATGAAGTGGTAACGACCCGAAATCCTACATTGTGGTTACAGCCTCCATCTTACTCCATTTCTAACTTGAACCATTTCCTTTGCAAATTGTTTGGCACCCAAACATCGTGATGCTGTTCCAGGGAGGTGGGAAAGAAGGTAAGTTCAGGAAAAGGGGAGCTCGAAGAGACAGAAGCTGTACAAAGGAATACGAAGGATGGATTCCAGAGAAAGGCGGGAGGCTGTGCGAATAAACAAAGATGGGGAGAGACTTCTCCAGACAACACGGGCTCATCGCTGTGCATGCATCGCCCACAACTATGTTTGCACAAATATATCAGGGGTATCAAGAATGTTATAATGATACTCCATCATCCGTGGTGCTCGTTTTAACCACTGTAATAAGCAAAACATACAGAGCACATCGCTGGCTTTCAAGACTATAATTTTCTCTGAGGAGAAATATTGCAAAAAGGGAAAAAAGAGAGAAAGAGAAGAAAACATGATATTTTGTTCTGTTCCTAAAAAAAGCATTTTTCCCCCTTTCTTTGCTGCTCTTTCCTTTCATTAAACTGTCCTTAAGTGCTTTTAGAGAAAACTAAGTAGGCCACAATTCTGGGCTGCTGACTGAATAATTATAAGTCTGGAAGGCTGTTGGGATGGCCAGAGAAAGAGGCCCGGGTCCCTTTTCCTGAAATCCAGAGACCCAGGGGGGTTGTGCCAGTTGCGGCCAAACTCCTCACGTTGAAATGATTTCTCATTTTGAAGGAAAATCAGGGACATTCTTATCCTTATTAGTCCTCTGAGAACTTGGGCCAGGGCCAGATTTTATTGGAAAATTGCAACAAAAGAAATTAGAGATAGGGAGTTCTGCAAGGGTCTTATATTTTCGAAGGGTTACGCGAGAGGCATATCGAAACCAGATTATTTCCAGATCAGCCCCGCTCTATGAGCTAAAATATATTCTTTGCTTTTTAAACATTCACGTTTCCTTCGACTGAGATTCTTCTTGTTAACTATTGCTCGTTTCTGTGCGTATGTGTGTGTAAAGTTGTTATAAGATTAGCATAGGGAAATTTACAAAAGGGAGGCGGGTGGGGACTTGGCCACCATGGGGTTCAATTCAACTAGGCAAGCCTCTTCTTGCCCGCTGGGGCCCAGGGAATGGCTGGACATAAGCGGGTGGGGGGAAACCAGGGAAGAGACACAACAGGAATTAGGACAAGCTACCCACTCTAGGACAGGACAGAGATTTATGTTCTCAAGTAGAAAGTGGCCTTTGCAAATGGCCTGAGGAGAAATGGGTCTGATGCTTGAATCCCTCTGTGGTGTCAGTGTCTGAGCGTCTCAGGGGTGGCTCAGCATGGAGAAAGAATCTAAGCTTGGGAGCCAGACACACCTGGCACTGTATCCTAGTTTTGCTCTTTGTTGTGACCTGGGTACATTCCCTATCCTTTCTTGGCTTCTGAGAACGGATTGTAGCAGAGGATCTCTAAGTGGCTCCTTTATTCTACAATTCAGAGATTCCTCATTTTCTAATAACTTTTCTGCCAACCTGATAGATTTGCTCCTGCTCAGAAGTATAGTTTCAAGGGAGCAGGAGGGATTTGAAGTGGGTGAGTATCCCCTCTACATCCTAGCCCACCCTTCTCCCTCCCAGTACTCACGTATCAATCGCCCACTCTGGCGATTCTTTATTTTTTTAAATTTATTTTATTGAAGTATAGTTGATTTACAATGTTGTGTTAATTTCTGCTGTACAGCAAAGTGATTCAGTTATACATATATATACATTCTTTTTCATATTCTTTTCCATTATGGTTTAATCACAGGATATTGAATATAGTTCCCTGTACTATACAGTAGGACCTTGTTGCTTATCCATCCTATATATAACAGTTTGCATCTGCTAACCCCAAACTCCCAATCCTTCCCTCCCCTAATCTCCCTCCCCCTTGGCAACCACAAGTCTGTTCTCTATGTCTGTGGCTCTGTTTCTGTTTCATAGATAGGTTCATTTGTGTCATATTTTAGGTTCCACATATAAGTGATATCATATCGTATTTGTCTTTCTCTTTCTGACTTACTTCACTTGGTATGATCATCTCTAGATCCATCCATGTTGCTGCAAATGGCATTATTTCATTCTTTTTATGGCTGAGTAGTATTCCATTACATATATATATATATATATAGGTATGCCACATCTTCCTTACCCATTCACCTGTTGATGGACATTTAGTTTGTTTCCATGTCTTGGCTATTGTGAATAGTGCTGCTATGAACATAGGGGTGCATGTATCTTTCTGAATTATAGTTTTGTCTGGATATATGCCACCCTGGTGATTCTTAATGTAGTGTCCTCATGAGTCAGAAAAAAAATGATTGGGGGGAAAGGGGTAAATGTTAGAAATGTGAAAGAAGACAAATCATAATATTACATAAACTCATCAGAGTAAATTGATGTCTGTTACGTATGTTTTTGTTCTCTGATAGTGTAAAGATCACAAATATTAAAATCAGGAGAGAAACTAAAATACAAAGGAAGACCATGAGCACAATCTCAGGAAGAGACCCTCCACCTATTTAGATTGTGTCTCTCCTCCCCAGCTGCCACGAATTTTTGTCACTCAACATCTATGGAAGAAGGTAAGATTTGAGAGAGACAAGTTATTCTGGCGCTAATAGAGAAACACCTTCTTATCTCATTTGGCCCTGAGTTTTGCATTGTGATTAGAGTCTCAAGTTTTCAAATCTCTGTTGAAATTTCCAATTCTTCCCTCTAGAGCCCTTGGGGTTAGATATCCATTCTAGATGCTAGAGCTTCTGAATGTCCATCTTTGAGGATCTCCGCCATGCCTGCTGCACAGAATGAGCTGAATGTCAAGAGCCCTTGAACACCAAGACAATGGCCCAATGCTCATAAGGCTAGTCTAGGTCAGAGCCATTGGTCTGGGCATCTTCATTTGCATAAGGGGTTTCCATGAGCTGTCATGAACTTGAAGGACCAATATAGGCAAAGTTAAAACATGGTTGGATGTGGGCTAGAGATCTTGTCGTGTTAATAAAGAAATTCAGCTGCTTAGAACAAGAATCGGGTAGCTCAGGGCAAACATTCTCTCCTCTCTTCTACCAACGTGATTTTTGGAGACCACAAAGCAGTTGACTCTGCTGAGGAACCTCAGCTAGAGATCTGTCCCTCCCACCTCCCTGGCCCAGAGTGAGCCTGGCACACTGTCCCTGGCCTGGTACTGGGAGGCATGCATCAGGCCTTCTTCCAATAGATGGTTCATTCATCTCTACGTCCCAGTTTCTCCCACACCAATTAGAGTTCAGTGCACATGTTTAAACCTCTCAAAAAAGCAGTCCCCTTGCTATTGTTATCAAATGCCGTTTCCAAACCTCTGGGTTCCTCTCTTCCTGCTGTTTTTCCAAGAAGTGGTTTTCACTTGAGGCTCCCACTTTAGAAATGTCAGTCTGGCTTCTCTCATTGTTCTCTCCAGGAGAGCTCCGTGAAAGGAGGACTGGGGCCATATTTTGCAGATTCCCACGGGAGCTATAGAATAACTCTCCCTGAGTATTACAAGGAAGCGTGGAGTTACCTTGCTTGTGGTCCCACAAGAAGTTGCACGGGAGCAGAGACAGGGCCCCCATGCTTTGCACAGAGAGAGCATTCAATAAAAACTTGTTGGGTGCGTGAAAGTAATGAATGACCCTCCTTTTATACTTCCTTTTGCATTAATAATGCTTGGAAGTGGAGGGTATTGGTTAAAGGATTTTATACTTTACCAAGCACCTTTCTTTGCTAACTTTTTGTTGGCTGAAACTTGAGTCCGCCCCAGACAGAATTGTTGGTGAAGAATGTCCCTTTGGTAGTGTGCTTGCCTATTCCCTTCCAGCACTTGCTGTCACAGCCCCTTCCCCAGTCAGAAAGAGGCCCTTCTATAGCCCCCCCCAAAGGCCTGGACCACATTGTCCCCATCAGTCTGTCACCATGTCTGAGTCGATGTTTCTGCTTACACCTGTTCTGTGACTGTTAGCCAAATCTTGCTGAAATATAATGCATCACTTGTGTTCTCTGTCCAGGGATAATATATTTGCAGTTAATAGGAACCTTTAGGAGATCCTGTGCTCTTACTCCCAGAAGTGGCTTCAGAGTGAGGATTTTGGCAGGCAGAATTTAAAAGTAAGTATTATAATAATTTATCTCTCCTTCTGGATTAAAATCCTCTTGGCGGAAGTTCCCCGTTTTATACATCTAGTTTGCCTGGAAATACTTACTTCTATACCCTCATCAATAATATTTCATGAATAAATATGAGATGTCTAGCTAACGTAGTAAAGTAATTTGAGAGGTGGTATATATGGATTAATATAATCCTGCCCACATCATGTATTTGTATTATCCACACTTCTCTCCAATGGTTTCACCCACTTTGGTTGAGAGAGAAAATTTTCAATATGGAGGTTCCCAATGACCCCCATGTACTGGTATTCAGAGCCTTGTATATTCCCCTTCCCTTGAGTAAACTGCTTCTAGCCAATAGAATACAGCAATGTTAATTAGGTTATATGATCAGGTTATACTTCTATAATTAGGTTACAAAGGTTGTCACTTCCTTCTTGGTAGCAGACAACTTTGTGGGCTTTGATGAAGTAAGTTGCCCATATGATCAGAAACTCTCAGAAGTCTTCCACTAATAGCTGAAAAGGAACGAAGGTCCTAATCCAACAACTTGTAAGGAACTAAATGCTGCCAACAACCACGTAAGCTTGGAAGCAGATTCTTCCCAGTCAAACCTTCAGGTTAGACCTCAGCCCCAGATGACATCTCATTTGCAGCCTTGTGAGAGATTCTGAAGCAGAGGAGCCAGCTGAGCTGTGCCCAGACTCCTGACCCACAGGAGCCATGAGATAATAAATGTGTGTGTTTTTTAAGCTGTGAAGTTTGTGGTAATCTGTTATGCACCAAAGAAAACAAATACAAGGGTCTTTTAGCCCATTTGTCCTCCAAGTGTCAGACTTCTCCAGTGACATTTTCCATGGAATTAGCCCTGGAAAAAAATGCCCAAGATTGAGAGCTGAGTCATAAACCAGGTCTCAGGAGAGTTGCCCCTTCCCATCTTGTCTCCTTCCCCAACATGATTCCTTTGAGAAAATTCACAGCATTGGACAAATTTCTCAGTCTCTAAAATCCCACAGGGCTCTGACTGACAGTGATTGAATAGACCCAAGAGATCCTTACCTTGTGCCTTCCTGACTAAGTGTGATTTCCCATCTCCATGGAGGTCTGCCTGGGTCCTTAGCGATATCCTTCTCGCTATCCTAGGTCTTGTCCATGTGAGTCTTCCCTGGAGGAAATGCCAACCCCTCCGGCAGCAGGTACCAATCTTTGGTTCATAAAACATCTGGACAGTTTGTTCAAATAGCAGATGTGAGCCTCAGTCATAGAGACTCTTATTCAGGGAATCTGAAATGGGGTCCAGGAATCATAACTTTTAATAAGCACCCAGGAGATTCTGACGGTGGTGAAGTCCCAGGCTTCGAGAAATCCAGATCCAGAGGTTCAGAAACATTTTACAAAGTTTCCGAAAGAGCACCCTTGGCACCAAAATGTCTGTATTTCAAGGACCTGCCAGCAGGATGTAATTGCTCCTGTGACCTTGAAAATATCAGTTTTAAACACACTAGACCTCAATTCACATAACTACCATGTGAATTGACAGATCTGGATAGTCTCCTTCAGTCTTGTAATCTAGGATTTAAGTAATGAAAGGGATAGTTTAATCGTAAAATGAGCGTATACAAATGGCATTCACCATGTGTCAGACACTGCTCTAAAGTCATTTACATTAATTCCTTTAGGCCTTACAACAATCCTGTGAGGTAGAAGCCATTATTAAACTCATTTGACAGATGAGGAAACTGAGGCCCAGAAAGACCATGTGACTTGCCCAAGGTCACACAGCTAGTAGATACTATAGGCAGGAAACAAATACCTTCAGGGTAGCCGTGTAAAGTCCATGTTTTTAACCACCATGCTAGACACCCTTTCTTTCAAATTCTAAGTGTTCCCAAGTTTATAAAAAAGCAACACTGGTGTGGACTGCATTTATGGGGGATGAATATGAATTTATTGTAGAATAGAATTTATCCGTTATTGTAGAATAGAATTTTCATTGGCAAAGGTATGGGAGAAAGATATGGTAAACAGAGGGAATTCCAAGAGAATAAATGTGCAAGTGGGCCTGAGCATGGCATATGGGTCAAGTAATGAGGAGACTGGCTGGCCAGAGCAGGGTCCAATGGGAGAGCAATGAAAGGTGGGGATGAGAAGGGGAGTGGGCTATGAAGTAGAGAAGGGAGTCGGGGCTTGAATACTATGTAAAGGAATCGCTGACCACCCAACACTGCTGACTTTTCCTCCTTCCCCTTGCTAATCAGAACTCCAATTTTCTTCTTGAAGTCCCAGGAGATGGACTTGATTGTTCTAGTTCAATTATAGCCACTCTCTTCCCCTTGCCACTGACTCAATTCAGCCAATAAGACATAACTAGAACTCTGTTGGGAGCCTCTGGAAAAGATTTTTCTCATAATAACAAAAAAGGAAGTTGCATGAGAAAAAGCTCTCTGACCCCTCCCCTCCTTCCTTGTTGGGATGCTGTGGTGTGGAGATGTGATGTTTGGCCCTTTGGCAGCCATCTTGCAGAAATGAGGGGGAAGACCAGAGAATCAGGGAAATGCCAACTGAGCTCCTTGGTGTTCTGACTTCACAGAGCTGCTGACCTTGCACCACCTTCCTCCATCCTTGTGTTTGTGTAAGATAATGTAATGCCTTTATCACCTGGGCCACTGATAACTGAGTGTCCTATTGCATGTGGCCAAATGAATGGAATCCTAACTGATAGAGATTATACTAGGAAGCCAGGGTCTTTGGTGAAATAATACTGGTAAGAGTTATCAACAATATTGTACTTCTGTGCACATTATTTCATTTAGTTAGAAATGAAAGAGCACCAGCTTTGGAGTTAGAGGCCATGGGTATGAATCTCTGCCCCCTCTAGAGGACCTGAGAAAAAAACTATCTTCTTGAGCCTCAGTTTCCTCACCTGTAAAATGTGCAAAATAATACAGTCCCCATCAAGTTGTGAGGACTAAGTGAAATAATATTTTCATGGCATCCAGCTCAGCATCCAGCACTAACTGCATCTAGAAAGGAGACAGATTGACAATGATAACAATAGCCAACAATTATTGAGCTCTTACTGCATGCCTACCTCTGTATCAAGAACTTTAGGTGTACTGTTTTATGAAATCCTCTTGGAGACGGGTGTTGTTAAAAGCCCACTTCCACTTATTATTCCTCGTCCCCAGAGCCTTTTAAGTAGGGCAGATGCATCCTCATACTTTCCGTTCTGAATTGAGGAGGTGGTCTGGTGAGCGGAAGTGGCTTGCTGAGGGTCACATGATGGCAGACCTGGGCGTAGCTCTGCGTCCCTCCATCTAAATCCTAGGTCTGAACCACGATGCATCAGTGACCTGTCCCAGTATCTCGGTGTCTCGTGCCCACGAGTGATGACTTGCCTTGCTTGTCAATAAACGTGGTAGCATCTTTGCTTGTCATTAACAATATCCACCTCCACAAACTCTAAAGGAGGGGAAATCGTAATGCCTTCCGTGTCTTGGGAGAGGCCTGTGGCTTCTACCTGATGTGCCCAGAGCACCCGTCTGAAGGCCTGGACAAACCCAGTCTAATGAGGCTGTTGTTAGCCCAACTTAGGCTTCCCACAGTGGTCACGAGGGACCTTGTTAGGAGAAGTGTCCCATCCCTGAGGAGTTCTTTGCCAGGTGATGGACAAAGTTGTCGGCAGTGGGAAGTATGAAGAAAGATCTGGGGCTCTTCTTATGTGGAAAAGAATCCTCTGAGCAGGGACACGATCTTTTCCACTTCCCTGCGGGGACCACCCCCGTGTCGTGTGCCCTGGAAAGGGGCGGTGAAGTGACCACGTGTTGTCACTTAGGCTTGGGGCACTCAACTGTGCGAGTGTCACTGCCCACGTGGTTTCGGTCCCACGTGGACCCGGGGTTCTGAACGGTGGCTCTGACTCCTTCGCTCTGTTTTTGATCACGCAAGTTGAAAAAGAATCACAGAAGTTACAGGAAGACTGAGTCATGACGGCACCTTCCTTGCTGGTCGGAGGGTCATTTCCCAAGTTCGCAGAGCCAGTTAACAACACAGCCACAAGTCAGAGCAGAAAAAGCCAGGCACACCAAGGAGCACCAGGGCCCGGATCTGCTTTCTTTAAAATATCAGTGCGGCAGAGCTATTACGTTCAGAGTATAATCAACATTGATATTTCCGTTATCTGGTCTGGTCCTCATAACAGCCCACAAGGCACATGCTGCTTCTGTATCTACTGTACAAAGGGTCGTGGTCTGAGGTCACAGAGCCAATAGCGGACAGGGCTTTTTCACCCTGCTCAAGTCTAGCCTGCTATTTAAATGGATCCCAAGAGTCCCAGGCTGTCCTCCCCTCTTCTCTTCCAGTAGTGGGGTTGGCTGTGGTGGCAACAGTGCTTTCCTAGCTTTATAAAGACCTCAGGGATTCTGGAGTGTCCTTGCAGGTGTTCTCATTACTGTTCTTTTTTTTTGTTTTAACATCTTTATTGGAGTGTAATTGCTTTACGATGGTGTGTTAGTATCGTACCGCTCATTTTTGCCCTTGCTCCTCTCCCTGCCCCTTTATGCCCTATTTGGAGGCAGCTCCACATGGACGTGAAGTGTGGGCTGCGTGCCGTGATGTGATTTGAGGGCTGCTGGAAACCCCCAGCCCTGAGCCCCTTCCCTGGAGTCTTGTTGCTGAGAGCTAAAATTGGAAGCCCAACTCTGGCCTCCAGCCCCCTGTGAATACAGCCCTTCCTTACAGAGAGAGCGCACCCCAGAATTCTTGACCATTCAACCTCCCTAACTTGTATCCGGAGGTTTCCCGGCTCCCAGGCTGGAAGACGAACAATGAGGGAACGTTCGGCTCTCAGGGGTGAGGGAGGAACTGGCCTGTGGGGGGAAAGAGAGATAAACGGGGAGGCTGAACTCGGACTTGGACCACAGCCCCATTGGGCCACATCAGCGCCACGTGAACCTGAACTCAGAGCTTCTCCACGTCCGGTCTGGCCAAGGCCACAGCAGGGCTCTCGACCATCAGCATTCAGGGAGAAGGGACCCAGCAGAAAGGAGGGACCCGCCACGCATGGGTGTTTGCAGAGGGCTCTGGGGAGGGTGCTGTGGGTAGCACAAGAGCCCGGCTCTGGTATTGCTGCCCGATGAGGTCTGGCAGCCCGGTCCTCCCAGGGCAATTCCAGCACAGCTCATTTGTGCATGTTTTACAATAGTGTTGATAAAATCCCCATGGAGCCCTGGAGCATGTGTGAGGAGTTCCCACCAGAAATCTAAACAACGCCCTGGTGTTGCTGACAGCTTAATAATGTGACAAAGTTCAGCTCCTTCAGTGACAGGGACAGGAATGCAGCTGGGCTGGGCTGACCTAGAGCTTTAAAAATACCCCCCCTCCCCCTCCATCTCTGACCCAGCATTTGACAAATAACCTTTTCTTAGCCTCCTTGAAGGCACCAGACAGAACCGAGTGCCACGCAGGGGCCACATGCCACCGTTAAAATGTTAAATGGAGTGGCAAGGGTCACCAGAGTCACTTGGGGCTGACATTTATCTTTATTATTATTATTAATAATAATGCATATATTGCTTTTTGGTGCATTCCAGGGTTTTTTGCACTCCAAAATCACGTGGCTGCACATCAGCAGGCCCGATAAATCACCCCATGAACCCAAATTCAATGCAGCTGTCACGCCAGAGCCGAGAGAAGCAGAGTTCGCTTAATTGAGCTGCAGCCGGGAACCGATGGGTGTTGCCCAGAAAATCAGAATAATAGCAGTGTTGCTGGTGACATTTCAAGAGCGAGATGTGAACTGCTAGCTTCAGCTTTAATTTTACAAGATGGAATGGGCGGGGCGGGGCGGGGTGGGGGGGTTGGTGGGGACGGGTGCAGGGAGAAATCCAGACTTCAACAAATATTTAAACTCTTAGGTTTTCTTTTTTTTTTTTTTCTGCCTCAAAGCCAGTACAGACAATGAGTTCCACATTGAGAAATTTCAGTAGAAGGAATTCCGTTTTTTCTTCTTTCTCTAGCTTCTTCTCATGTCTCTTGCCTGCCTGCTCCTCTGCTCTGTGCCCCTTCCCAGCAAAAAGAGAGTTGAAAGTACAGGAACCATAGGATTTGAGTTGGAGCCAATTTAATGGGCCAAGGGGTTACATATGGAGCCAACAAATCATGGAACCATGAAGGATATTACTGATTTAAAGTTATGTATGTTAAAGCCCAAATCTTAACAACATTCATAAAGGTAAAGGTAACTAATGGAGCGGCTTAACAGACAGAAAATGGGCTTTTTTCCCTGGCTGCCCTGACTCCCTCTTCAAAATTGCAGGGCATTTCAGTGGCAGATGGGCTCCCAGCCCCAGATTCTCCTGTTCGCTGATGTTAGCTGCTCCAAGGGGAGGCCTTAGCCTAACTCAAGGACAAGTTCAGCTGGAGCCTGCATTTATAGGAGCCCTCAGACACCATAGTTTGGTTTATTTTTGCGTGCCCGAGTGTGTGTGTTTCTTCTTCAGATGTTTTGGGGTTACCAGAAAACCCATTCCCTTTCCCCCCTTAATTTTTAAAACTGTGTGTAATTTCAGGGAAATTTGATCCATGTGTTTCAGATTCATTTGCACTTAATCACGAATATCCCTCTGGAAAGAGTTCTTTTCTCTCCCAGAAGATTTTGGAGTCCTTTTTAAGAAGCCCTGTAAGTGCCCTTCTACCCCAGGCTGCCCCGTCCAAGTGCAGAAGGTTGTGTTTGGCCAAAGGAAAACCAACCTGACCGCTGAGGGCATGGGTCTGGCTTGAAATGTTGAACTCGTGAATTTGGACAGTGTTCTGGCAATGGGGAAATGACTTCTCCTGGTCCCAGTGTTTACACAATCAGAGAAAGAAGCCTTCCGTTAAAAAAAAAAAAAAAAAAGTGAAGATGTTCAGATCAACTCTAGAGCATTACCCCGTGGCCACTGGCATGTCAGTCTTAGCCTCCGGTTCGCAGGTTCAGAATGAGCAATTGCTGCTTTTGTTTGAGGTTCTTTGAGAAAACGTTTTTAACCCAGAGACTCCCAACTACCAAAAAACACCCACGAACCCTCTTGGCTAGCTAGCTTCCAAGGGCCATGGCACCACTGTACCCAGGACACACATTTCCCCACCCTCCGTCCACAACAACCCAACCACTGCACTGAAGCCACAATGGCATCCCTTCCATCCAAAACAAACATGTCATTACCGATCTCAGATTAATTGATGCCATTTTTGTGCCCTGCCTCTTGGGTTTCAGCTGGAGTCCGCCCAACGGCAATGGCCACCACCCTTGAAAACCTCAAGGCACTTACAACTTTGGCCTTTGGCAGGATTCCCTTCACTGTCCTTCTCTAGCCCTGTGACTACAGACCTTTCTTTCTCCCCACTCCCTGCCCACTCCTCTCCTACTCGGAGGCTTTGGGAAATTTCGAAATGAGTTTCCAGTGGAATGAGGCTATCTGTAGAACTGAGTTTTGCTTTGAGTAAATGTCTTTGCTGTATTTCATTAATTTTTTAAGCTACAGATTTGTTTTTAACAGCCCTGAAATTAGGATCCTCCTTACAGTTGATGACGGGGATGTATTATGGTGAGGTCATGGAAAGCATTTTCCTGTTTAGTGGGACATAGAATAACGATGGTGCATCTATTCTAGTCCCCAAAGAGATATAAGATCCCTTTTCAAAACACTGTGATAAACTTTTACCTCTCTCGCTCATTTCTTTGCCATTCTTTCTTCGGTCAGAGTATATTGGCCCCATGCCTGACTCTCTGCACTCAGGAGGAGATGAAGAGAGTGTTGAAATGGCCCCTCCCTTTAGGAAAGTTATAATTTCGTTCTAGACAGAAGTGCATACACGACCAACCATGCAAAGCGCTAAATTAGTGGTGTGGCCAGAAGTGGTGGAGAAGATCAAGATGGAGCCCCAGAGTGAGATGGAGAGACTGAGCCGGAGGCAGGCAGCCTCACTGCTGGGTTGGCGCTGTGATCCAAGGATGTGAATTCCCACCTGCAGAACGAGGGGCCTGTGGTGGGTCAGTGTCCCACGGTGAGTTCCACAGAACCGAGTCCAAGGGGAAGCTTTGAGAGAAAAGGGTTCCACTGTGAGGGTGCAGTGAGGGGGCATTGAGAAATGGCACTATATTCCTTTCTCAGAGATACCCAACACATCCTAGCATATCAAGGGCTAATATAATATTAGAAGTTCACTTCAGAGATGTTCTACAGTGAAGGACTTATTCAGATTTTCTTTCACTCAGTGTTTTCCAAATATATTTGTTCCTCAAATCCTTTATTTCAGTCAATAGCTGCCACTGCTGTAATAAGCCTTAGGAAAACTCTAAGGTCTCTTTCAGCATTCCAGGAATTCACGAGCCGATGTGGAGCTAGAGCACATGGGAGAGGAAAGCCTCAGAGAAATGATGTGAGCTGAGTGCTGGGCTCCTGGCTCGGGCGTAGAGTGTCATCGCTGAGAGGAACACCTTTACCAGTTGATCAATCAAGAAACATTTACTAGCTATGTGGAATCTAAAAAACAACACAAATGAATGGATATGCAAAACAGAAACAGACCCACAGGTATCGAAAACAAACTAGTGGTTACCAGTGGGGAGAGGGCAAGAGGGAAGGACAAATTAGAGGTATGGGATTAACGGATACAAACTACTAGGTGTAAAAATAGATAAGCAATAAGAATATTCTGTACAGCACAGGGAATTATAGCCTTGCAATAACCTAGAATGGAGTATAATCTGCAAAAATACTGAATCATAATGCTGTACACCTGCAACTAATAAAGTGTTGTAAATCAACTAATCCTCAATAAAACAAAACAAAACAGAAACCAAATATTACTTGGACAAAAAGAAACATTTATTAAGTACCTATAGTGTACTTAATAGAGTTTAATCGGTATAATTTAATAATAATAGTATATAGTTTAATAAATATAGTGTTCTGTCGTCAGGAACACAGAAAAATGGAAAACACTTCCCCTGACCTCAAGTGGCTCCTAATCATGGAGAAGACTGGGTGTCAACAAATGGCCACAGTAAAACAGCTGGCAGCTGGCAGCTGTCACCGAGGTAGAAGAAAGGTATCTTGAGGAGACTATGCACGGCATAGAGAAAAATAAATATGATGCCATGTCAAGAAGCTTCAAATGTGGAGATGGCCCAAGACGGGTGGGAGGCCCTCAAAATTCTGAAGACATAATAAAAACATGGGCTTTGGGAGGAAGCAGAGGTCCCGACCTAAAGAAACCAATATGGCACAAGAACTTCTGCAAATTTCCACAGGGTGAAAGTAGGGGAACGTAACTGAAGACGGATGCTTAAGAGTGGGACCAATTGGCTGGAACAGTATCTGAAAGATTAAGTCCCAAGTGAGCTGAGCCTTTTGAAATTCTAAAGGGGCTCTTTGGGGGTCTTGTCGGAATAGGTCCTGACATGGATTGGTCTGTGGCTCGAGATGGTACCACGTGGCCAAAGAAAGCAGAATCCCCAACACCTCTCCCGGGTGCCGCCCACCGTCCTAAGGCTGCCCAGGCTTTTGCCTCAGCATCCGGGTCAGTAAAGAAAGGTGAACCCAGGGAAGAAACTTGCCCGTCCCCTCCATCGCTCAGTGTGCTCGGAGGGGCCCCACCCTGATCGAGTGTGTCCTGTCCTCATCCACCCAAGTCACACCTGCACAGACCCTTTGCATCAGCCCAGCTTCAAGTGGCAATTTAAACCTTTTAAGGCCACCTGTCGAGCACCCACTGGGTAGATTTCCTTTTATCACCGGCTCACGGGGAGTTACTGGATGACGTAATTATGGGGCAGGAGGATGGGGCGTTTTGATCTGTGTTCTTTGAGGATTCGCCAAGGGCATCACTGCCAAATCCGTGATCACCTGAAAGGAAATCTGAAGGAAGAAGCTGCTGAATAAATATTCCAGGTGCTCTTCAGGCGAATGGCTTTGAAAATGGGTCTTTTCTGCCCTTCGTCACTGCAGAGCTCAAAGGCATTTGGGGTGGACAAAGCTGCGTGGGTGCATCCTCGCAGGAGGCGGTGGAAGGAAGCAAAGGAAGACGTGTTCTCCAAATTGCCTGGAGCCAGGGCATGACAGGGTTGAGAAGCCCTTTGGACATGGAATGATGCATAAAATAACTTCATGGAGCCAGACCTCTGACCTCCTGGGACTTCCCAGGACGTTACCTGCGCCCGTTCGGTGCAGATGCCCTCCAGTGCCTACGGGGGATGCCAGGGAAGTGACATGAACAGGCCACTTGGTCTCAGACTTGAGGGCACAGGACACGGACATCCCAGTTTTGATCCTGCCAGACAGCCTCTCTGAAGATGCTTGACTGACATTCCGTTTTGGCTGGAATATGTGGAAACAGATTTGGGAAGGGGCACACGCAGGACATTTTTAGAAATGAAACAGATGCATGGTCTATTCATTTCCTAGGGCTTCCGTAATAAAGTACCACAGTCTGGGTGGTTTCAAACAACAGAAATTTATTCCCTCACAGTTCTGAGGGCCAGAAGTCCAAAATCAAAGGCTTGGCAGGGCCTTGCTTTCCCAAAGCCTATAGAGGAGAGTCTTTCCTTGCCTCTTCTAGCTTCTGGTGGCTTCTGGTGGCTCCTTGGCTTGTGGCATCATCACTCCAATCTCTGCCTCTGTCTTCACATGGCTGTGTTCCCTGTGTGTCTGTCTATGTTCAAATTTTCATCTTCTTATAAGGTTGCCGGTCGTCTTGAATTAGGGCCCACCCTAATCCAACATGACCTCATCTTAACCTGATTACATCTGCAAAGACCTATTTCCAAATAAAGTCACGTTTACAGGTACTGGGGTTAGGACTCCAACATATCTTTTGGGGGGACATGATTCAACCCATAACACATGGATATGTGAAAGAGCAAAGATGCTATTCATATGATATTTATTGGCTCTATTGTCACTTCAACTTTGGGTTCATTCTCTAATAGAGGCAATGGCTTTTTAGTTTTGGCTTTAATTTCAAAAAAGAGATAATCTGGTATGATGTAATATAATGTATAATAAACTCAGGTATAATGAAATTATAATACAAATATAGAAGGGGGCTGTAAACCTAAGGGGCAGGGAAGTTACTAGGGACCTAATTGTCACATGAAGTATTCTTAGAAGAGGGGGAGGAGGATTGGGAAGAGGGAGAAAAATGATCAGAGAAGCTTCATGGATTGAATTCCCCCAGTACCTCGGGCAGGTTGTAGCATGACATTGACGAGGGAGCATGGCTAGAGAAAAACAAACAAGGCAGCACCAGCTTACAGTGTGTGGTCCTAACATTCCAGAAGGTCCTAGTGGTGGGAGACTGTGGCGTGCTCACAGAAGTAGTGGTACCAAGAAGAGGACTGAGGTGAGAGCAGGTCCGTGGGGTTCCCTCAAGGGGTACCCGTGGGGCGTGAAACACAAAGCAGTGCCTGGTTCCATATCACACATGGGCCAAGTGGGCGGGGCCTTGCAAACCAGGGCTGCCCTGGGATTCCCCACAGCCAGGCATCATCTCTTCACCTGACCTTGGCTCTGATCTACGTGTGATAAAGGGTATTACCTATCGATTACAGTTCTTAACTGAATTCTGTAGAAGGCTCTCTTAGCTGGTGTTTCTAATGTTCCTAGGGTTCCAGGAAGAGGGGCTGATGCTAGCAATATTAAATTAACCACCTGGGGAAGAAAACACATGACAATCGATGCGGATGGTCATGCTACAAGCCAGGTTGAGCACCAAGGGCTGAATCTGGAGGAGAAGCATTATGGCCATTTATAACTTTGCTTCCGGAGCCTAAAGATGCCGTGAATGGTCTTGCTTTAACAAATAAACCCGATGAGTTCATCCGAACCTGTCATAAACAGATTTTGACACATATTACATAATTTTCAAAATTGGTAGGTAGCACTGTAGCATATTCACACGATTCAATTAAAACATATAAAAATGTGTACAGAGAAAAATTTCCTTCCTACCTTTTCCGCTTCCGTTCAGTTCCTATCCTTCCCAGCAGGGAACATTATTAGTAGTTTTTTATTTATCCTTCCAAGGAGTTATTACAAATTTGCCAGCCAACACAGATATATAATTCTATTTCCCCTTAATTTTTTACACCAAGGTAGCATGCTATATGCTTTTTCCTACAACTATTCATATGAGTGTAAAATGGGGTATGTACATGTTTATTCACTACAGTGTTGTTTGCAACAGCAAAAATTTGGAAGTAACTCCAGTGTCCATCAAAAGGAGACTAATTAAGTTATGGAATATCTCCACTATGGAGTAATACACAGTTGTAAAAAAAATAATAATAATGAGGATGAGCCCTATGTACTTATATGAAAATATCTGTAGGATGCATTAAGTAAAAACTTTAACGTATAAATAATGTATTTAGTATGTATTCGGGGTAAGAAAGAAGGAGATAAGAAGAGATATATTTTCATTTTCTTGCATCTGAATAAAAAACAATCTGGAAGGATTCACTAGAACCTAATAAAATCTTTAGTTACAGATGGTGAAGGAAGTAAAATGATCAGAGACAGGGAAGGGGGTGAAATTTTCCAATATTTATTTTGTTATAGTATTTTAATTTTTGAACCATGCAAAGTGTGTTTTCTCTTTAAAATAAGACATACAATAAAAATAAATTAATTAAATGCACAGCCCCGGCATCTGATAAGCAAACCACAAGGAACTTACCCTACAAATATTCCTCACACATGTTCAAAAATACCTGCAAGGAAGTTCGCTATAGCGTTATTTCAACAGCAAAAGACTGGAAATGACCTAAATACCTATTAAATGTAGACTAGTTAAGTGAATTAAGTTACATTCAAAGAGTGAAACACCATGCAGATATTCCAAAGAATGTGAAATACGTATTGATATGGAAAGCTCTCCAAGATATAAGTAAAAAAAAAATGCAACATAAAAAACATCGTGCTCCCATTTTTGATAAAATAAATTTGATGCAGGCACATGCTCCCATGTATCCTGTATTTCTATTAAAAAAAAAAAACTTGACGTGCAACGTCGTGTGTGTGTGTGTGTGTGTGTGTGTACACACATGGAAAATTTCTGGAAGCAAATACAAGAAATTGCTAAAGGTGGTGGCCTCTGGGAAGGGGGTGAGAGTGTGTAGGGGAGGAAAGTCACCTATTTTTCATTGTAATGACTTTTGAACTACATGCCTTTTACTGTGTGCATTTTTTTCGATTAAAAATATTTACAAATAAATCAACAAATAAAGATGTATCCATACAATGAAAACTGCAGCTGTAAAACAAACAACTGAGGAAGATTTTTATGTACTTATACAGAACAGTTTCCAAGATACGATGTTAAACAATATATTTTTAAATTTTAGCTGCTTCAGGGTTTCCCATACTATGTGTTACTTGGTTGACACTTCTACCTGGTGTTCGACCCACACCAATTTTCATTACTTGGGGTATGAACATGTCACATCCCTGCCTTTCAGATCAAGGATGACTATTTTTTGTCCTGGTATGTCTTCCTCACCTCTAAGACTTGATACCAGTCTTTTGGGTTGAAATCCTAGCTCCTACTGGCTTGTGAACACAAGCGACTTAACTGCTGTGGGCCTCAGATTCCCCATCCGTTAAAAAAAAAAAAAAAAAAAAAAATAGAATACATTACGGGAATGCTGTAAGAATTTGCAATAACTATTTAGCACATAAGGACCCAAGGGTAAGCATTTTTCAAGATGGTGGCTGTCACCATCATTAATATTCCTTGGGATGTGGCCATCGGAAGTGTAGACAGGAGGGACCACACCCTGGTTTTGCACCAGGAGAGGCAAGGCTTTGTGTGTCATGGCCAAGGCTGTTCCAGAGGAAGCCTAGCATTTGGCTGGTCTTTTTGGCCACAATAGCCTTGGGCCTGTATCTCAGAGAAGCAGCTACTAATAATAGTTCAGAATTCAATATTCTCTGGGTGCAACTGGGGCTGTGTTTTGCTTCTACGGTGCATTTACAGCCCCTCTTAGGGAAGCTTATTCTCATCTTTTAAGCATGAATTGTATCTAGTGGTTCCTCCCCACCCCCGCAAGATGCCTCTTGTTGCCTTCTGTTGCCCTAGGTCCATTAGTCCTATTTATGTTTGAGTCTCTGTTTATAACAATGTCTTTCAGAAGAGGAAGTGAGGATGCTCATGCTGTCTTTCTTCACTTTTACAGAGTTAAAAAGAGAAAGAACTGCCTCTCCACTGTCTCTCCGTTTCATCTCCCAGGGCAGCTTTGGGTCAATTGGTCTCACTGATTATCTAGTAGGCTTCCTGCCTTGATGCATTGACCAGGGTCTTTTATTATTGACTTTGGAGCTCCTTGTAAGGTACTCCAAAAAAACATTTTAAAATAGTGTCTAGTGGGCGATTTACATTTTAACTGCTCTTTTCACTACCCCTCACAACACCCTCAGGTAGTTCCCTTTTCTAGAATTAAATAACCACATCATAGCTTTTGGGCTCCATGCCTCTTTTAGATGTTGAACTTGGCCCTGTTGTGGTCTTTATTTATATAGTGGTTCAGTTAGGGTCTCATGCTTGTTCCCATTCCTCATCTTTCTCCTAGTTTGTGTTTTCAGGTTATATGGCATCTTGATAAATTAAGGGCCAGCTAGTGCCATCTGGGCTTGTTTTTTTGAGAATCCCTCTGAGAATCACTGACGCTGTGATAAGAGATTGTGCTCAAGGAGTCATGTGATCATGAGAATGTGGTGGGTGTGAAAGGAAAGACTGAAGACCACCATTTTCCAAAAGTCCTTTGGTTCCGGGTGAATGTCAAGTGTCTTTTCCCCATTAATTAATCTAGGATTTAAGATCGAAGATCTGTCTGTCTCTTGGGTTTTATTTTAGATGTCACAGTACTTTGGAGACCATTACCCTAGAAATACAGACCTGGATTTCAGGTTTTCTCTCTCGTCATTTTCCTACCACACTTTTACAAATCCCAGTGGGGCACCTGCCAACTTGCCATTTTCCTTTCTCTTTACTTTATCCACACTCATCTTCCCTAAGGGTGGGCCCAACCTTATTCTGAAGGTCAAAAGCTCAATGAATGGTGAGAATTTCTTGTGGAAATTTCTAGCAGAAAATAACACTTCACAAGTCCAATACTAATGTTTCCAAAGCTGTAAGCCAGCAAGGACCCCCTGTCTTCCCCCACCACCAACACACAAATACACCTTCCCATATTATGTTCCCAATACCCTGAAGACGATACTGGCAGGGGGCACACTTGGCTTAATCTTATGTGGCCTCAAGTAAGGATGTGTTTTTTATTTTTTAATTTTCTTTTATTTAAAGGAGGAATTCTACATTTTTTTCCCCTTCTACTTTAAAACTATACCAAGAAGTCACAAGAGGATCAGCAACTTCCTCAAGAAACAGTTTATACTCAACTCATTCCATGATGTGGCAGCCTCATGGGGATGTAGCAACTGAATTACAGAGGAAGAAATGAGCACAATTTCTTGTGCTCTCCAAGAGAGAGAAAACCTAAAGTCAGTAAAGAAAATGGAATTGTGCACTTGGGAGAGATCTTCAACAAGTAGATAAATAGATAGCAGTCAGATATATTTCACTTCTCAAATTGAGAAGAATTGAAAAACAATACAACCCAATACTGGCAATGATGTGAAAATATAAGCACTCATATTCTTCTGGCGAGAGAATAAGTTGGAACAATCTGGAGGCAAAGTTAGCAGTAGTATGTATCAGGAGCCTTAAAATCTGCATGCCTTTTGATTTGGCAATTTCACCTCCAGAAATCTATTCTAAGGAAAAAATAGAGGTAACAGAGAATCTCGCCGACTGGAACTTCATTATAGCATTGATTATAAGAGTTAAAAATTAGTAATACCCTAAGGACCAAGTAATAGGGAATTGGTTAAATGGATTGATACATAAGAATGATGTCATAGATGAAAAGGGGCTTGGAAAGATGTTCTTGCTATATAAGCAAGAAAAAAACATTAAAAAAACAGTATAAAGAGTGTTAGCTGACAATTACACCCCTCCCCCCCAAAAAACCCAAACCAAACTAAACCAAAACAAAACAAAACAAAAAATACACTAGAAAAACTTGATTGAGAAAAGCTAAGTTTATTAGATTTATTTCAATAAAGAAGAATACAGAGTCTTAGTAGTAGAGCAGAAAGTGGAAGCTGCAGGAGGAGGATATTTACAGGGCTTTACGCCAGAGCTGAGTGATTGATTATAAGGTGGGTCTTACCAGGTGGGGAACTGGTGGGGATTGAACGATATATGACATAACAGCTTTGGATTGACGGACACAGTAAGGTACGGTCTTGAAACAAACATTGTTGAGCAAACTGTTGATCTTGATAAGTAAGCAAGTATTTTCTGGAGCAAATAGCAGGTTATTTGTGCCTAGTCCTAGTATAGTTTGGCACAGAAACAGGAATATATGTTTTGCTCATAACTGTTTATCATAGAGACAAGAAAGTACTCTGATTTCAGTTGTCAATAATAGCTCTTTGGTTAAAAAAAATTGTTTATATTTATATTTCAATCTCACTAGAAAATGCCTAGAAAGATAACTATGTGTAAATTAAAGGTGGTGATCTCCTGGTGGAGGGGTTACAGGTATTCTTTTAGTTTCTTCTTTTCTGCTAGTTTGTATTTTCTAAGTTTTCTCTAATGAACATATATTCAGAAAAAAAGATGCATTTGTTTAACTCATATTGAGCCAGATAATTGCAGGACTATAGCATCCAGAGTCACCCTCATTTCAAAACTTCTAATCCATTTCTAAGTACACCAAATCGAGGCAGAATTTTGTGGCCAACTTGGGGAACTGGCTAAATCATTCCCTAATCACAACCATGCGATTCAATGTGCGTTAGACGGCTTTTCATCTTTTCAGACAGATAAGCGCTGTACAGACTGTATTAGAAGGATCCATTCTTCAGATGTATAATGAAAGCATACTTAACAAACACAGACATGCATTTCTGTCCTGGACTCTGTTATCATTCTATTTTCAGAATTATGATACAGTGGGGATCAGGGACTCCAGGGAAGTGAGGAGTGAGATCCGAGGTGAACCAGAAGTCTCGAATACTGTCTCATGACTCTCCAATCAACCACTGATAAATATTTTTGAGCATCTAATATTTGCTGAGTGCTGGACAGGTGAGGCATGGCACAAAAATTGGATAACCTACGTTCCAGTCCTTAAAGGAGCTTAGTTTCTCATTGGGGAAGGGGCTATGAGGAGTGATTGACACACAGGGAACAATTCCAAGTAGCTACAAAATGGCATATAACCAAGCCACAGGTCGATCTGGACTCGATTCTATGCTGGTCTCTATTTTGACATTTGTATTATGCATCTTGTGTGGTCTAGGCTCCAAGTCCTATACAAATTCACTGGTTTGAAGGTTTGGGACATTGAGATATTCTAGTTAAAGACGGGTTAAACTCAAATTTTTTAAAATGTCCTTTCTTTATATTGAAAATCTTTCCAAAACTTGAGTCTGCTTTATTTTCTGTATAAATAACTGTAGCTCAGTGAACCTAATTGCAGGGCCCACAGTCATTCTCATTGCATCTAGATGATTTCATTCAGTGTAGATGAGAAAGATAGGAGGCTGATGTGGATGGGAATTGACTCCAAAATAGCCTGAAATTTACTTTAAAAGACACCCCCCCAACACACACACACACACACACACACATTCCTAGTATCCATGTGTTTTCTGGTGATCATCTCTTTCCATTAAAGACTACAGTGAGATCTTCCAACAGATTGAAGATTCCAATTGGCCAAAATGTCATTCCACTTGAAATAACCCTTTATTTATTCATAAATACTCTTCATCAGGGATTTCATCATCTCATAGGCAAGAGGCCTTAATAACCCCTGGGGGAAACTGAGACTCAGAAAGGGACTTTGTGCCAAGTCACACAGTAACTAAGTGATGGACCTACGATTAAAATCCTGATCTCCTTGTTTTTAATATTCAGCCTCCTACCTCTCTCGTCTGATACCCCATGCCTTTCCCCACAAGGCAAAACTTACTGGGGACTCTGGCAATCTTAAGCTACTAGACATAAAAGTAAAAAAGACATGGCTCACAACACCTTTGAGTCTATGAGATGCTCTCATCTCCAAGTCCACCTTTTGGAAGCTTCTCTGGAACAAGGCGCAGTTCTCCTCAGTGCCAAGCACAGTGATTGCCACTCGCCTGCCCCTTGGTTTTGTCATAGCATAGGGAAGGAAACAAGATGCAGAGAGATGAGGACCCATGTTCCCAGCCCTTGGTCAGCCTGTAGAACAGACCCTCTGCACGCAAACAATAGAAACACAGAACACCTCCTGGGTGAACAAACTGATGATATAACTGGCTATTAACAGCAACAACAAACTTGGCTAATATACCACTTAGGATGTTTTGGCCACTCATAGTAATAAACAAATAAGCAATAAACATCCTCAAACAGTCTAGGATGTATTACAGGACAAGAAGTGCAGTCTCAAGGTTTGACATTTCAGCAGCTCGGGGTCCCATCAAGGACCCAGGCTCTCTCCACTCTTGTTGCATTTTGCGGTGTATTACTACCTTTGCCAGAGGCTTGGCCCTCATGGTCTCCAGAGGGCGGCAGCACTTCCAGACCTCACACCCACATTCCGAGGGAGCACCAGAGGCAGTGACTTAGGGAGTCACTTTCTGAAAAACAAGGAAATCTTTCTCAGCAGTTCCTGAACAAACCTCCCCTCACAACACTGGGTGAAACTTGGTCAAGAGTCCACTCTGAAACCAACCACAGCCAGGAGGACAGGCTCAGACCATTCACGATTCACCCCTGAACCTGGGGTTGGAACCATTTTCACCTGAGTCACAGGAGGGTGGGGAAAGAGTGGGCAGGTGGGGAGGAGGGAGGAATGGGGAAGTGGACTCCTGACCCCATCAGAGATCACCAGAGGAAGATAGGGGTGGTCGGGATGGAGAGATGACCACCAACAGTATCTTCTCTGAGCTGCCGGCTGCCTCTCCCACCAGGACTTATTCCCTGAGTCAAGGGTCTGATCTCTTCCAAGGGATGAGAAGCTGTTCTGACAGAGCACGGAGAGCACAGAGGACTTCCGGGAGCTTTGCACCTTTCAGCAGTGTGAATGCTCACAGAGGTCCTCCTCAGGTGCTACGTTGACTACAGGTAAATTATTTTTTTTTTAATTTTATTTTAATAAATTAATTTATTTATTTTTTGGCTGTGTTGGGTCTTCGTTGCTGTTCGTGGGCTTTCTCTAGTTGCGGCGAGCGGGGCCTACTCTCTGTTGTGGTGCGAGGGCTTCTCATTGCGGTGGCTTCTGTTGTTGCGGAGCACAGGCTCTAGGCATGCAGGCTTCAGTAGCTGTGGCATGCGGGCTTCAGTAGTTGTGGCTAGTGGGCTCTAGAGTGCAGGCTCAGTAGTTGTGGTGCACGGGCTTAGTTGCTCTGCAGCATGTGGGATCTTCCTAGACCAGGGCTCGAACCCATGTCCCCTGCATTGGCAGGTGGATTCTTAACCACTGCGCCACCAGGGAAGCCCCTACAGGTAAATTCTTACTGAGGATTCTGGGGACCTTAATCCAGAGTCAGTGACATGATGCTAAGGGTGGGAATTTCAGGCCAGGAAAGCTGATAGGGCGAGGCCACCGAGGGCCAAGAGAGAGCTTTGGGTGCACATAGACCAGTCTTTTAAGGTGTTCCTTAAATCGCACCTACACTGTCACTGCTGGCCCACTCTCAGGTACAATACACATAGGAAATTGAAATAAGACCCATGAAGGAACGTCAGTATATTTTTTTCACCTGGGCCATGCACCACGATAGAATATTTAGCTTTGCTAAAATAAAAATCTGTTTTTGGATGGCTGAGTCACAAGCTTTTTGCTTTTCCTTCTGTTCTTCTTCCTCCTTTTTTTTTTCTTTTCTTTTTTTTAATTGAAGTATGGTTGATTTACAATGTCGTGTTAGTGTCAGGTGTACAGCACAGTGCTTCAGTTTTATATATATATATATATATATATATATATATATATATATATATATATATATATATTCATTCTTTTCCAGATTCTTTTCCCTTATAGGTTATTACAAAATACTGAGTATAGTCCCCTGTGCTATACAGTAGGTCCTTGTTGGTTATCTATTTTACATATAGTAGTGTGTATCTGTTAATCCCATCCTCCTAATTTATCCCTCCCCCCCTACCCCTTTGGTAATCATAAATTTGTTTTCTATGTCTCTGGGTCTATTTCTGTTTTGTGAATAAGTTCATTTGTATCTTTTATTTTTCAGATTCCACATAGAAGCGATATCATATGATATTTGTCTTTGTCTAGCTTACTTCACTCAGTATGATAATCTCTCGGTCCATCCATGTTGCTGCAAATGGTATTATTTCATTCCTTTTATTACTTTTTTTTTTTTTGGCTGCATCGTGGGGCTTGCGGGATCTTAGTTCCCCAACCGGGGATTGAACCCGGGGCCTCGGCAGTGAAAGTGCCAAATCCTAACCACTGGACCACCAGGGAATTCCCTATTTCATTCTTTTTTATTGTTGTGTAATTTTTATTTGCTTTTGATTTTTAAGAAGAATGAACATATTTTCTTTTATAATGGGAAAATAAAATAACGTTTGGGGAAAAAAGAGGTATTTCGTACACATTTCAAACAGCATAGGAAATCCCCACCTCCAGTAAGAAGTCTGATGATCGCCTTTGTAATATTTGAAAATAAACCAACTTTATTTGAATCAGTCAATATCAATCAAGACTGGAAAACAAATTTATAACCAGTTCAGATTCATGAGGAAGACACTCAGCAATATCTTCATTAAAAGGCATTTTACATTATTAAGGCTTGAAAGCAAGACCTGTTATTTTATCACCACAGTTAAAGGTCTTGAGAAAAATCAAGTTACCATCATTGGGAGCGTCTTTATAAAATGAAATGTTTGATCTTTTATAAAAGCTAGGCTTCTTTTGCTAAATTAGTTAGCGCTCCAGCTTACAAAATGGGATAGGCAGGTGGTCAGGAAAGATAGACAAATTCAAACATCAGCTGGATATTTTATATTTTAAATATATGCATAGTCAATATTGCAAAATCTCTAATTATACATAAATACCTTAGACAACTGTATCCTTAAAATTGTATTTTGCCAAAAAACAGATTGCTTTTATAGAAACACAGATTAGCCCAAACCCTACAATGAGGCAATTTTTAATTTTATTTTTGGTTGGGGAGGGGAGCATTGGATCCATTTCCTTGAGTAACATTAAGTAAGATTATGCACACTTTGGATCATACCTAATTACGAAATGAAAGTATCCTGAAACTAAACTGGGAGGAGAATATTGACAAAGGGAGAGGAAGATGCATTCATAGGAGGGCACGTGTTGTTTGCATTAAATGCCAAGAGCAGTGGATAGAAGGGAATGGGCCTTGTGTGCTAGAAGGGTCCCAAAGCCAATGATGTGATCACTTCTGTCCTAACATCAGAACCAGGACGCTTCACAGGCACACTCCTTTCCCTAATGCTTTAGGTTCTTGTTAATGTTACATAAAAAATAAGAAAGTGATCCCTTGTGAATCATCGAGCTTAGTTTTAACCATGAGTTAATGCTTCATCTTTCCAAGGAGGAAGACACCAGCATCTTGATTCCCTCTGCTGTTGAACTGGCTCCTGGTCAGTGGAAATAGGAGCCACAGACGTACCTACTGGATGTCTGCTGCCCCTAGACCAACTTAATTTCAGACAGACTCTCCCTGTTTCCTCCTGATGAAAAACTTACTAGGCAGACCTGCACTTTCCTGACTCTGCCTCCCTTTTAATTCTATTTGTCCAGACCTTGCTGATTTCTAAGACTCTTAGATCTTCAGGGTCCATTCTGGGCATGATGCATTTTGCAACAATTCTAAGATGCTTGGTCTTGTCTTTCTGCAGAGTGGCCAGTGGGCACAGGTGTTGTGAGCTTCTGTTATTTCATTCAGCGCTAGAAAATTCAGCCCAGGAAACCTCACTCTTGCCATGGCCCCTTTCTAATGAAAAGATCAAACTCCTCAATGGCCCCACCAGCACGAGAAGTGAACGCTGAAGACAGTGCCATTTCCTAGGAAGCTGAAACCGGTTTGAGATCCTGCGGTCAAACAACCCAGTGGAGTGTGGGTTTCACTTTTCAGCTCATGAGCTTGGTGCCAGGTAGCTGTATCCTTGTTCAAAACAAGACAGCCATACTCATGCCTGTGATTCTGAATTGTCAGGTGATGAAGGCGTGCGATAGAAGAAACTATGCTCTGGACCAATCCAGATTTTACTGACCCAGCTCATCTTTTATAGCTATTAAATTCTTATCCCATACCCTCTTGGGGCCACCTGAGAGGCAGGCAGGACTGAGAAGATGGGTAAATTCAACACAGTCGTTCTGAGTATGATTCTTGTTTCTCCCCAACTATGCTACTCCACCAAAAAAGCCACAGTGATGTGAAAGTCGAAGGAGAGCGTTAAATCCAGAGTAAAACAGGATCTTAACCCAAATAAATCCCCTTTCAGCGTCATTGAGATGCTTTCTGAGGCATCGATATGCATTCCAGACCAATGACAAAGGTCACCTCCCATCTTAACACTCTGGAGTCCAGGGTCAAACTGCAGACCATCAATACTCCCTGAGTTGGTTCTGGGGACACCTAAGGACCTCTCCACACTGTTGCTGGGAGATGATAAGCTGTGTATGTGACAAGGTCATGGCCAAAATCCAGGGAGGCTGAAAGATCTGGAGAAAAATCTCTTTGGAAATAAATAATCATAAGGCAATATTATTATTATTTAAAAATATTCTGATAAATCTGGTCATAGACATTAAAGCTTTAAATCAATAGTCAGTTGCATCACATGATAATCTCCTGTTGCAATAAAAAGATAGTCCTGGATTGAGTACCAGAAAGTGCCGTCCATCTATAACTCCTCTCCCTCTTCTAAGTGGTTACGATGGATCCTATAACTGTCCCAACCCCACCCCTGTGCCTTAATATTGCTATTTATGTAAAACTAAGTCAACAACAGAAGGAACATCTAGAAGCAACAATGTTGATTTGGTTTGGCTTGCTTGTTTTTAAAGGCTGTGTTTAAAGACTCACCAATTGCTGAATTCTGAATATCAAAGCAGAGTCTTGGTGTGCAAAAACTCCTCTGGGGGAGCTACTCCACTTGAGCGTCCGCCTGTTTTCTCTGTCGCTGGCTGTCTATGCTTCTCAGATGTGCTTTAAGAAGAGCGCCTCTCTGGGTCTCAGGAAAGTAAACTGCCTCTTAGATCATCATGCCTGTGCTGTGACGTTGAGGGAAGGATTTCTGGGACAACAGGATTTCACACTACTTAAAAGACCTTTGGGATCATTCAAGCTTTCACCTCCCAGGAGGCCCGTTTGGGGCTTTTCCCTACAGTCAAAAGGACTGTTTCCTTACCAGTTCTTTTCAAACATCTCCAGGGACAAAATTACCAGGGGGTCTGTGGAAAGGTTCCCTTAGAGGTGAAAATGCATCCATTCCTTCTGCTTTTTTTTTTTTTTTTTTTTTTTTAAAGGAATAACATGTCTTTATTAACAAAATCTGGTCATTATGTCTCAGATAAGAAAACAAGTTTTGATCTTGGCTGAAATCCAAGCAGCCCTACTGCTAAAAATAATTTTAAACATTTCTTTTTCACTGTGCTTATTAGAATTTCCTGACCTTCTGCTTTTTGAAAGGTCTCAGGCTTATAGGATGTCTCACTGAGAAATGTCGTCTTCCTCCCTGGGCTAAAGGAGACCCTCCTGCTTCCTCTCCTTGGCTCTGATCAGTGGGCCCCTTTTATCTCCAGAGATCCCTGGAGGCAGGCAGGTCCGGGGATTGCTTGGGTTAGAATCTGGTGATGTTTCTACAGGAAGGCCCTGTGCCGTCCTGCCCTCACTGAGCAGTGAGCCAAGTCCTGGGGCTTTCGGGCACTTGGGAGCCTCACTCGCCACCAACAGGCAACGCAGAAGGAAGGATTGTTGAAGGTGAGGGTCTGTGGCGAGTGGACTTTCTCCCAGGGTGTTCGTGGGAAGAGGGAGCTGATGACTAGTTCATTTTTCTTCGTTTCCTCTGCACAGGTCCCCGTGCTCAAGCAGGGTGAGCTTTTAAGGAGGTGAAATTCAAGGAGAACGACTACAGAGCGAAATATTAGCTAAAAAACAGTTTCTTCTTTTTCATCTGGCAATTGAGTCAGATGGTAGGAAAATCTACCCAGATGCGTATGTATTTTCTGTTCGAGTTTAAACCACATGGTTTCCCAATCAGAAAGGCCCACGGACTTTATTCCTAAGCCTCCGCGATCAAGCCACCTCCTAAACGTATCTCTCACCCATCGGAGGCTACAGTTGATTCAGAGAGCACCCGGCTTAGCAGACTCACATCCAGCAACAACTTGAAGAGACCGGACAGTCATTTTTGGCCAATTCTTGGATTTTTGTTATAAGGTGGGTAGTTACATGACATCACCAGTTCAAGGCTTAGTTAGATCATAAGAGAGAAGACCTATCTAAAAGATTCCCGGGAACCACTGAGCCTCCTAAAGACCTTTTTGGATCCTCACCCATCCCTCCACCCCCCCCCCCCCACTCCCATCTGCTTTCTCAGAGACCAAAATTCACTCGTGGATAAACACAGTCAAACCCAGGCATGTAATCTCCAGTGAAACCACTCCCGTACACAAGCAAACCCCATGGCTGGTAGACCCCTTGGGCCTTTTGGCATTGACACTGCTCCCCTCCCCTCTTCTTCCCAGTCACCCCAGCTTGGAATTACATGCCAATTTCCCTTCCTGGCAAGGCCTGGACAGATAAAAATGGAGATCAGCATCAAGCCAGGTACTTGATAGTATCAGACTGTGCCTGGCACTGCAGCGAACTGAGACTGAGTCTGAAATAGTTTTCCAATCTGGCCTTCAGTGCCCGAAGTGACAGGAGTGCCAGAAAGTGGTGAGTGAGTGGAGGTGTGTCTGCCGGACGCCCAAATCCACACCTGCTCCATTCTTCCCATTCACCCTCTGTCTCCCCCTAACAAAGCACTGCATCTCTTTCTAATGAGAACTAAGGTGGCATCTGGCCTTGGCCTTGGAGTTACTGACAAAGGGGAGAGTGGATGAGGACAGGGTGTTGCACGTGTCTAACGCAGCCTAGGAGATATTTTGATATTGGCAAAAGGGGCCAGTGACCATCCCACAGACGGGTTCGTTCTCCCGCACCGACCCCAAACACACTGAACCCAGCCCAGGCCCGAAAGGCTGAGAGCTTGACCGTTTCTCTCATTTCTGCTTGCAGATTCCTGCCTGATCAGATGGGGATGGTGCCGACCTTCATCAAAGACAGCAGGCTGGGGTTCCAATGATGCCAGCAAGATGCGGCCTGATAAAAACAGAAGTTTCTGGAGGTGACGTGGAAAAGGAGTCTGTGAAGCTGGAGTCCTTGGGGAGATGGTGAGTCTTTCTGCAGCAGTGATGGGGCAAGACGGCCAAGTTCAGGATCGGCTGAGGCGCTTGGCCACATCCGCATAGGCCAACTCGATCTCACTGTCGGCCGCGCAGGTGTTGGTGAACTCGTCCCGGGCGTAGGCGTTCTTAAGGTACCGCCACAAGCCCGTCATCTCAGCCGGGAAATTGTAGTTGCGGTATTTCTTGGCCACAATCTACAACAGAGATGGCAGGATGGAGATGGTGTTAAAGCATGAAACAAACCACCGGGGAGGTGTTAGTGGTGTGACCGAGTGTGTGCACAGCGGGAAGACCCTCCATGCATCCCAAGGGGCCAGCAGCAAGATGCTTGTCACGCAAGGTGGCAGTGCTGCCTTTTTTAATGCAATTTTGTTTATTCTATTTATCTTATTTATTTTATATTTTATTTATTTTTATTGTATTGTATTTTCTCAAGCAAATATAATTTGCCCTTTGACTTAGTAATTCTGCTTCCAGGGATTTTTTTCCTTAGGAAATACCACGGGTGTACAAGAAGATTTAGCTACACACATAGGACCGTAGGACTATTTGGAATAGCAAAAAATGGTATCCAACACAAACGTCCAACAACACATGAATGGATAAATACGTTATCATACATATCTGGAGAGCCATGGAAAACGATGCTGCAGAGGAAATCCCAGTGACTTGGAAAACGCTTCAAGAAAGACCGTTAGGGCTTCCCTGGTGGCGCAGTGGTTGAGAATCCGCCTGCCAATGCAGGGGACACGGGTTCGAGCCCTGGTCTGGGAAGATCCCACATGCCGCGGAGCAGCTGGGCCCGTGAGCCACAACTACTGAGCCTGCGCGTCTGGACCCTGTGCCCCGCAACAAGAGAGGCCGCGACAGTGAGAGGCCCGCGGACCGCGATGAAGAGTGGCCCCCGCTCGCCACAACTAGAGAAAGCCCTCGCACAGAAACGAAGACCCAATGCAGCCAAAAATAAATAAATAGATAATTTAAAAAAAAAAAAAAAGAAAGACCGTTAAGTTTGAAGTGTAGTATAAGGCATTTGGAGAAATACGTAGGATGACTAGAAGTACATACACCAATCTATTACCAGTGGTTATGTCTGCTTGATAGAATTATAGACAACTTTTTCTTTTCTTTTTTCCCTATCCACTTTGTTTTACGAAGCATCCTTATTTACAGAAGAGAATACAAAGCATAAAACGTAAGTTAGGAGTTAGGTATAGGAATGTATATGTAGGTTCAGGGTATGTGGGAGTGAACAGACAGTGATTTCTGTTCTCTCCTTAGTTTACCACACTCGGGGCTGTGGACTTGGGCGTTCTGGGGAAGTGGTGTTTGTATTGAGAGACACAGTAGCATAGTGGTTAAAAGCGTCGGCTCTGGATCCCAGCTGACTGGATCTGCAATCCTGACCCCACTACTTGACAGCTGTGTGACCTTGGACTAATTACTTAACTTCTCTGAGCCCCAAATTCTTTTCCTCTAAAATGGAGGTAATAAGACGAGCTACCTTGGAGTAATAAATTAGTTAATACACATAAAATGATTGGGGGGGGGGGCTGGCTCATACTGAGTGCTCAAGAAAGATGACCTGTTGTCAGAATTCATCTGAGACCCACCTTTTGCCCATTGCATGCATTCCTTCCTAGGTAGGGGCTGCGTGGTCTCTTTAATAAGGTCTCTCTAGCCAGGGAGGGCTTCGAAGACGTGAGACCTGTGAGTCACAGGGGGTCTCACACTCAGAAGGGCCCTGCTCTTGGTTTAACTCTCTGCTGTCAACATCTGGAAACTGAAGACTTTTTTAATGGGCACCCTTTTAGTTTCGCTGGGCACTGGGGCCTGCACATTGGCTAGTCTTGCCTCTACCCCTCGGGAACTGGGGGGGGAGAGAGCAAAGAGTAGCCTCTCTCCTACAGCACTGACTTCTGACTCCTTTCCTTGCTTTCTTTTCAAAGAGGTCACCAGATCACTGGCCCAGGGATCCTCCCACTCAGGGAACCCCCAAGACCAGCCACTCCGGGCTTTCATCTTCATCTGGGCACCAGTGCTGTGCAGGGTTCCCTCAGAAAGCAGTTCTGAGTGAGAGACACCGATGACCTATTGTATGAACAGCTCAGTCGCATAGACAGGACCACATTCCAAGGAGGATGCATTTCCCCGCTCCGATCTCCTCCATCAGTTTTGAACTTCCATTACGGCCCTAAGCTCTATTCTACTCTGAATGACAGTCAGTTCATATCCTCCCTCTCTTCCCTAGATTGTGAGCAGTATGAGGACAGGAACCGCAGCTTCTTCATTTCTGTCTCCCTTGATAACCTCAGTAATGCTGTTGATAAGGGTAACAACAATAGCAAACATCTATTCCCTCTGTGCTCTGCACCAGGCACTGCCTTAAGCACTTGGCAAGCTACTGAAATCTCTAAATAAATCTACAAGGAAGAGTGTGTTATATTCCCATTTTACAGATGAGAAAAATAAGGCAGAGAGAGGTTAAACAAGCAGGGAGGGATTCAATAAAAAGTTGTAATTAATCTTTACCATCTTGTTATCCGAACATCAGACAGAGTGCATCTAGTGTCAAACGTATATGATCACTTAACTTTAAAGCCTGAAGATCCTTTGCAATGAGCAAACCGGAGTCCCAAGAGATTTAGTGGTTTATACAATGTTACACAGGAAAATAATTAATTCAACCAGTATCTGTTATCTGTAATTTTCTATTAGTCACTAATATTTATTGCAGTCTCTGCTGCCTAATCCAATTCTTTCCACTTTGCCACTCAGCCTTATGTAAATGATAAAGGAATAGCTCTACTCAGAATTCCTCCTGTGCCAATTATTCAGCTACTGTTGCTTTATATCCAGACCTACCGGTGTAGCTGCACCGGCTTCTTTGTGATGCTGAGACTGGGACTGCAAAGCTTACCTCTGCTTTGCCGGCAGCTCCCCTGAGGTTCTGACAACAGGGGGTGCTAGAGAGAGGCTGTGCGTCTGGAGGAGGGAGCAGGGACTGGCCCCTTCCTGTGGGTTTCCTGTTCCTGTGAGAGTCTCCTTTTCTCCAGTAGCGGCAGCTGAATCCAGTTTGCCATTTTGCAAACGCTCGCAGGACCCTTGTCCTCACACCAGCTCAGAGAGGCCGGCACACAACCGTGAGCCCACCACTGAGCTTGGGTCCCAGCCCCACGGGCCGCTCTGAACTCTGTTCTCAGCCCCAGCTAAGCAGCGCCCCACCTCGGAGGTCCAAGGTGTAGCTCTGCAGGATCCCTCATGGAGTTCAAGTTTTCTGTTTTTTGTTTTTTAATTTATTTTGTTGAAGTGTAGTTGATTTACAATGTCGTGTTGATTTCTGCTGTACAGCAAAGTGACTCAGTTATACATACATATTACACATTCTTTTTCATATTCTTTTCCATTATGGTTTATCCCAGGATATTGAATATAGTTCCCTGTGCTGTACGGTAGGACCTTGTTGCTTATCCAGTCTATGTATACTAGTTTGCATTTGCTCATCCCAAACTCCCAGTCCGTCCCTCCCCCACCCCTGCCCTTGGCAACCACACGTCTGTTCTCTCTGTCTGTGACTCTGTTTCGTAGATAAGTTCATTTGGGTCATATTTTAGATTCCACATGTGATATCATATGGTACTTGTCTTTCTCTTTCTGACTTGCTTCACTTAGTATGATAATCTCTAGATCCATCCATATTGCTGCAAATGGCATTGTTTCGTTCTTTTTTATGGCTGAGTAGTATTCCATTGCATATATATATGTACGTATATGTATACACACATATATATATATTACATCTTCTTTATCCACTCATCTGTCAATGGACATTTAGGTTGTTTCCATGTCTTGGGTATTGTATAGTTCAAGTTTGGATCATTCCAACCTCTTCCCTCTGCCCTGCTGCCCTGAAGGAGGAACCTCAAGGTACGTTTTGTCTTCCTAGTTCTTAGTACTTAGTACTTCTTCATATTATATTATCTCGGTTAAAATAACTGGTTTGGGGTGGTCACTACCGAAGCCACCTGGCAATGTCTGTCTAGCATAGGTGGGGCCGATAACACAGGTGATGGAATCAGGGTCCTTTTAGCAGTGCCCTCTGCTTGCTGCAAGACGGCGGCTCCTTGGGTTTGCTCGTGAACCTTTAGAAAAGGCTGTCTTGGGTAATGAGAAAATCCACACAGGGGTGGAGGCTCCACCAAGGGAAGCAGCTAGAAATTGCCAGAGTGAATGAAAAAGGCCCACACCATGTAAAGTGATGCAGCCCCTGTGGAAAACAGTATGAAGTTTTCTCAAAAAACTAGAAATAGAACTACCATATGATCCAGTAATTCCACTCCTGTTTATACCCTAAAATAACGAGAACAGTATTTCAAAAAGATACATGCACCCCAGTGTTCATAGCAGCACTATTTGCAATAGCCAAGATATGGAAGCAACCCAAGTGTCCACCAACAGATGAATGGATAAAGAAGATGTGGTCTATAGACAATGGAATATTACTCAGCCTTAAAAAGGAATGAAATAATGCTATTTGCAGCAACATGGATGGCCTTGGAGGGCATTATGCTAAATGGAAGAAGTCATACAGAGAGACAAATAATGCATGTTGTCATTTATATGTGGAATCTAAAAAAGAAAACAAACTAGTGAATATAACAGAAACAGATTCATAGATACAGAGAACAGACTAGTGGTTACCAGAGCGAAGGAGCAAAATAGGGGTAGGAGATCAAGAGGCACAAACTACTACGTATAAAATAAGCTACAAAGATGTACAATATGGGGAATATAGCCAGTATTTTATAGTTAACTATAAGTGGAGTGTAACCTTTAAAAATCATGAATCCCTATGTTGTACACCTGTGACTTATATTGTACATGAACTATACTTCAACTTAAAAAATGGAAAAAAACAGAAAGAAAAAGTCCACAATAAGGTCAAGGCATCGATCAAAAAATATTTTTCAAAATTATCAACTGATCCATGGGGTAGCCTCAAGTCTCTACATCCTGGAATGTATTTTCAAGTTTTTAAAGGATATATATATAATATGAGCTTGAAAACGGCAGAGATGCAACTTATGAATGTATATTTGTATTTATATATATAGCTCCCTTCCTGTTTGCTTCAGCAGCTGAACAGGTCCCTGTGCCATGTGAGGGTCCAGGGGCCGAGGGTCCCAGCGGCAGCCACGAGGGTCCCGTGTGTCCCTCCCTGCCCGGATCCGCACACCATGACCTTGGCCAGAGCTGGTTCTTTCCTCACACGTTGGCTTATGTGGGGAGATGAGAATAGAAGGCGGCCAGACAATTAAAGTTCAAACCAGGCTGTCAGTGAGCAGTGGGGCCAGAGCAGCTCAGCCTCCAAGGATGCAGACAAACTGAAGGAGAGCCAATGAAAGAGAGAGGGAGAGGATGAACACGGCAGAAGCTCTGACGTCCGCAGGAACCTCCATGCTCATGTTCTGAATTTGCTTTCATATGAAAACAGTTAGCTCCCCCAGCCCAGATTAAGCCTCGGCGTCTGAAGCCAAACTGGAGGTCTGACTTGGCTCCCCCTTCGCGCTTTCCACACTTCAGAGGTTTGCCAGGGTTCTGGGATCTGATAAGCTGGGTCAGCAGAAATCCAAGGAGACGGGAGGTGATGCCCAGCCTTTGTCCCCTCGCAGGCCATCCTCCCTCCGATCCCCAGCTCCTGCAAGTAAATGACACACTGAACTTCATCCCAGGACAGGAGTGTAACTTAGTCGTCCAGGGCTGGAAGGAACTGGAGAAACCAGAGGACAAAGCCCGGGGCCTGGAAGATCCATTTGTTCACCTGATCAGACGCGTGATTCTTGAGTGGGTGGTCAACCCACGTGTGAGTGAGAGGAGGAGGGATGGAAGTGAGGGGAAGAGGCGAGAAGGAATGTAATCCACATCTCTTCTTTTGGGCATGAGAGAAATGATTCCCCAAAAGAGTGAAAGACCTGCCCCAGCTCCTGCTGCTAGATGGTGGCATACACGGGACCAGAACTTGGGTCTCCGGACTTCTAGAACAGGGTTCTTTCCATTACCTCACTCTGACAGTGCGACTGATAGAATCATATCACCCTTAATGGTGCCACTTGTTCCTCAGGAAATGAGGATAAAAGATGTTTTGGAGGTTGGGTGGGCGTGCAGTAATTAATAACTTCAAAGACATATAGCTTGGCTGGACCTACCAGTGACCATTGGCTTGGCCCAAACCCAAAGTGTCTTCCTATTAATAGACTGAATTTGCTCTGCCCATCAGCCCTGGCAAGCGCGATTCTCTCCCAGCCTCCAGCCCTGACGTGTCCCGCAGGAACACCAGTGTGTGCACAGCTAACATTTCAACTCAAGCTGGCGTGTGTTCTGATTGGAGGGCTCTGATTTCCAGCTCAGGACATCAGCTGAAAACCAGTAGGCAGATATCCAGCTGATAAATGATTGAATCTGATTCTCCTTAGTGACAGGTGGAAAGAAACTGGGGATCACAAGCTAGGTGATCAAATGGTCAATCAATGAGTATTTATTAAAGGGCTATCACATACCCACCATCATGCTTAGAGAAGACCTGTCCTCACAGAGCTTTTTGTCTGAGACAATAAGATATTAACACATGTAAAAGTAGAGAGCAGTCTAGCTCTACAATCACACTGTAATTTTCTCTGGTCTGGTGAGGGTCAGAAAAGGATGTGATAGAAAACAAACTTATGGTTACCAATGGGGATAGTTGGGGGGCGAGGGGTGGAGATAAATTAGGAGTTTGGGATTAACATATACACACTACTATATATAACACAGATAGACAACAACAGTATAGCACAGGGAACTATACTCAATATCTTGTAATAACCTATAATGGAAAAGAATCTGAAAAAGAATATATATATATATATAACTGAATCACTTTGCTGAACACCTGAAACTAACACGCATTGTAAATCAACTATACTCCAAGAAAGATGATTTTAAAACAAACAAATAAAATGGTTAAAAAAATAAAAATGAAAAAAAGGATGTGAGAATATTAGAGTTTAGATAAATGTGGGAGACACAACTGCTGTCTTCAAATGAGATGAAGAGAGCAGCCCTGTTTCGTGTTGCTCCAGAGAACCAAGGGAGCAGGGAGGCACGTTTGGGCTCCATATAAAGAAGGATGGTTTAATAACTGGAACCGTCCAAAATGGTAGGGCTGGCTCCGTAGGCAGAGGGCTCTTCGTCATCAGAAACGTGCAGTCACAGCTGCACAGAAGCCTGTCACAGACACACAGGAAGGGGTCCACTTTGGGGTGGGAGATTAGAGTGACCTCAGAATTTCCCCCTTCTTTCCAATTCTCAGATCCTAAGGCTGGCGTAGAAAAGGATTACACTGCAGGTTAACCGTGATCAGTAAGTGTGGCAGTAGCAAGAAAATGCTGTCACTTCTTGCAGCCTCCAGCTCTTCAACTGGTAGATGAGGAAGACGCCTGCCTGCCCCAGAGAGTGGCTACAGGGAATCAGAAGGTGCATCTGCCCACAAAGCAAACGTGCATATGAGGGAACGCTTAATAGAGACGTCGGGGTGTGGCCAGTGAAAACCTATGAGGAAGAGGTAAGGAAGAGGCCTGTGGAGTGACAGGACTATATATAACTATATATAACAGGACAATAATAGCAACTATTACCTATTGAGCCCTTACAATATGGCAGGCACTTTCAGGCCACACTTAGTCTCCCAACAGCCCTAGTTAAACAATGTATGCCTATGTTACAGGTGTAACCTGGAGCTCAGAGAGGCTACACAGCCAGCACGCGGCGGAGGCTGACTTGGGGTCCCGGTTCGCGTGACTTCTGAGCTCTGACTCTCCATCAGCAGGCGGAACTGTCCTCGCCTCACCTCCACAGGTGACCCGGGCCTTTGATGGAGCTGGGTCTGGGGAGCACCTGCGGATAGATAGAGCGCTTTTACCTTGACCACATGGAGCTTGGGCAGCAGGTTGCAGTCGGCCAGGGTCAGCTCGTCTCCATCCAGGAACTTGCGCCGGGAGCCCTTGTCATCGTCCCCGCGAGTGTTGGCGTCGATCTCCTCCGGCAGAGGGGTGTTCAGGTAGTCATCCAGTTTCTTCAGTGCCTTGGTCAGGCCTCGCTCAAGGGCTGGCATGGAACAGCAAAAGAAGTGCCTTTAGTCAACCTTCCTGCCGCTGGATACAGCCACGGGGTCTTCAGAGCAAAGGAGCTTATCCAGAATCCTGTCCCCCTCATCATACCGGCTCCCCCCACACTACAGAGTACCTGACAGCCAGGTACACGATGCCATAGAAGAGTATTAAACAGCCTGAAAAAGCAAACCTTAACCAAACAATAAACATTCGCTAATCCTTGTTTTTGGAAAAGATCATATAAATACAGAAATACAACCATCAGGATATCTATCAAAGCTTGTACAGTACCCCTCTCCAATAGATGCAATGATAATTGTCAGTTTTCATTTTCCTCTTTTGCTCATCTAAATTTTGCCGATATTCCGCAGTTAACCCGCATAATAATTTTGTAGAAAGAAAGAACTATTAAATAAGTAAATAACAACTGCATAGAGGTCCTAGGACAGAGAGAGGCACCAGATTTGGGGGCAGCCTTAGCTATGGCTAACCCAACCTGAGAAGGAGAGGTGTGAAGGCTTCCAGGAAGACGTGACCTAGGCCAGTGAGTACCCACGTCCGGGGCTGCCCCCAGAGAACTAGCGGGTATCAAGGAGGCATCCTTGCGTTTAATCTAGAGGGGTTGTTCTAAAAATCAGAGTGGTCCAAAATGGAATGGCCAATGCACGGGGCAGCAGGCTCCGCCAGAGATGTGCAACCCTGCCTGCATGGAAACCTGTCATGGATACAGCTCAAAGAGTGAAAATCCGAAGGAAGACAACGTGGCAGAAGATTTTTCCAGTCTTGCCCCAGTGATTATCTATCAAATAATTCACTTACGTATAAGAACAGAACAAAATACTCGAAAGAGCAACTATAGAAAATCACTATCACCCAGAGTCATTCCACCCGGAATCTCACCGACCACTCCAGTCAGAGAACCCTAACCTAGAAACTGTCCACCTGAGCTGGAGGAGATGGCTGGCCAGGTCATGGGCCAATGCGCCTGTGTCATCAGCCCCACCCCCTAATGACTGTTTTTTCCAGACTCTGGTTTAGAGATTGACACCGAGATGCTGGGAATCAGTCCGGGTGTTAATTTCAGCAGCTAAAAGGAGGGAGCTGCCTCTGGAGGAAGAGCCCACAGGACCGTGCTCTTGCTCAGATTTTTCCCCAACGCGCCTTCTGTTAGCTCCTCCTCACATAACCCGTGTTCGTCTTTTCATAGAA